>NC_141700.1:452325266-452639458 GCF_964263255.1 Lissotriton vulgaris
TGCTTTGCAACAGAGTGGCCTTCTAGTCAGAAAACATCTTGCTTTAGCTTTATGATGTCAGACTGCTAGGCAACAGAATGGCACCTCATGTCAGACAACTTCTTGCTTTAGCTTTATGATGTCAGACACCCCTGGACCAATTGTCCTTGTGGAAGCTAACCACATAGGAGGATGAGATATCAGAAGTTACGCAGTAGGTTACTATCTGTATTCATGACTGCCAGCCACGTAGGAGGGGGAATGGTAAAGGAATGGGAACCAGTCGAAGCACTGTGTCCTTTTCGAAAGTGGGATTGAGGTACAAAGACAGATTAACCTTAACAACAATCCATCTTGAGTATCAGAGTCCAACATACAGAGTGCAGGAGAAGAGGTTAGATCAGCTTCCTTCCTTGAGTATGTAACACTATTTTTTATAAGTGAGATGGTGCATTTCAGTCTCAAAGGCAGCAATTTCCTCGAATAGAACATTGCTAGCACCAGGATCTAAAGCAGGTTTTAGTAGAGTTTGAGTCAGTCAGTCTTTTATTAACTATCATGACCAACATAATGTGATTCATATTACTTCCATCTTGACAGAAATTATATTCAGGCACAGGCTCCCACTATAAATTAGTGAGGACATTCCGATGCTATTTACATCTTTTTAATGACTAAAAGAATGATTGGGAGTTTTACTTACCACATAAATTGGTAAAATGATGCAGTATGCCAGAAGACTTCCTTATTTTTTTTTGCTTCAGTCTCGGCAATTCAGAGAAACTCTGCTGTGAAACACTGCCACTGCTGGTCATTCAGTATAATCTGCAGATGGAAAAGTCCACTGTTAGTACATTTAGTATAAGCAATACAAAAAGTTTAGATTTTTATAAAGGGTAACCAGATCAATACTATGGAGTCTGTTTTATTGTGAAAATCAACAGCTCAATTAAAAAATCAAATCTCAATTTGTGTTTATAACTGCTCATACTTCTCTGCATTCCCTTGCCTCATTTGCTAACACTCTCTAAACAATTGTAACACGTACATTGGGATATAAATCTTTTTGCCAGCCAAGTGGCAGCGCACCCTTCTTACTTCCTTTGTTTTAGGATATGGTACACCAGTAGCGATTAAGCCAGCTGGTAAGTTGAGAGAGGAAGGGTTATGCTACAGTTAACAGGATTATTAGAAACTATGAATAGCATAATTTGCATCTTCTCTTTAGCCAAATCCTACCAGTGCAGCAATGGTGAAGTTGAGACTCTTATGCTCAAACCTGCGTTCATACAAATGTGTAAGTCTAAATAAAGTTCTAATTTCTTTCTTCGTACCATCTCATCTTTTTGTTGGGCATCCTATCTACCCTGCAACTCATCTCATTACCAAGATAAATGTATCCTACTCCTTGTTAGGCAACAGAGTGGCTCTCATGTCAGACAACATCTTCCTTTACCTTCATGATGCCAGCTGCTTTGCAACAGAGTGGCCTTCTAGTCAGAAAACATCTTCCTTTACCTTCATGATGCCAGCTGATTTGCAACAGAGTGGCCTTCTAGTCAGACAACTTCTTGCTTTAGCTTTATGATGTCAGACACCCCTGGACCAATTGTCCTTGTGGAAGCTAACCACACAGGAGGATGAGATATCAGAAGTTACGCAGTAGGTTACTATCTGTATTCATGACTGCCAGCCACGTTGGAGGGGGAATGGTAAAGGAATGGGAACCAGTCAAAGCACTGTGTCCTTTTCGAAAGTGGGATTGAGGTACAAAGACAGATTAACCTTAACAACAATCCATCTTCAGTATCAGAGTCCAACATAGAGAGTGCAGGAGAAGAGGTTAGATGAGCTTCCTTCCTTGAGTATGTAACACTATTTTTCATAAGTGAGATGGTGCATTTCAGTCTCAAAGGCAGATATTTCCTCGAATAGAACGTTGCTAGCACCAGGATCTAAAGCAGGTTTTAGTAGAGTTTGAGTCAGTCAGTCTTTTATTAACTATCATGACCAATATAATGAGATACATATTACTTCCATCTTGACAGAAATAATATTCAGGCACAGGCTCCCACTATAAATTAGTGAGGACATTCCGATGCTATTTACATCTTTTTAATGCCTAAAAGAATGATTGGGAGTTTTACTTACCACATAAATTGGTAAAATGATCCAGTATGCCAGAAGACTTCCTTATTTTTTTTTGCTTCAGTCTCGGCAATTCAGAGAAACTCTGCTGTGAAACACTGCCACTGCTGGTCATTCAGTATAATCTGCAGATGGAAAAGTCCACTGTTAGTACATTTAGTATAAGCAATACAAAAAGTTTAGATTTTTATAAAGGGTAACCAGATCAATACTATGGAGTCTGTTTTATTGTGAAAATCAACAGCTCAATTAAAAAATCAAATCTCAATTTGTGTTTATAACCTCTCATACTTCTCTGCATTCCCTTGCCTCATTTGCTAACACTCTCTAAACAATTGTAGCACGTACATTGGGATATAAATCTTGTTGCCAGCCAAGTGGCAGCGCACCCTTCTTACTTCCTTTGTTTTAGGATATGGTACACCAGTAGCGATTAAGCCAGCTGGTAAGTTGAGAGAGGAAGGGTTATGCTACAGTTAACAGGATTATTAGAAACTATGAATAGCATAATTTGCATCTTCTCTTTAGCCAAATCCTACCAGTGCAGCAATGGTGAAGTTGAGACTCTTATGCTCAAACCTGCGTTCATACAAATGTGTAAGTCTAAATAAAGTTCTAATTTCTTTCTTCGTACCATCTCATCTTTTCGTTGGGCATCCTATCTACCCTGCAACTCATCTCATTACCAAGATAAATGTATCCTACTCCTTGTTAGGCAACAGAGTGGCTCTCATGTCAGACAACATCTTCCTTTACCTTCATGATGCCAGCTGCTTTGCAACAGAGTGGCCTTCTAGTCAGAAAACATCTTGCTTTAGCTTTATGATGTCAGACTGCTAGGCAACAGAATGGCACCTCATGTCAGACAACTTCTTGCTTTAGCTTTATGATGTCAGACACCCCTGGACCAATTGTCCTTGTGGAAGCTAACCACATAGGAGGATGAGATATCAGAAGTTACGCAGTAGGTTACTATCTGTATTCATGACTGCCAGCCACGTAGGAGGGGGAATGGTAAAGGAATGGGAACCAGTCGAAGCACTGTGTCCTTTTCGAAAGTGGGATTGAGGTACAAAGACAGATTAACCTTAACAACAATCCATCTTGAGTATCAGAGTCCAACATACAGAGTGCAGGAGAAGAGGTTAGATCAGCTTCCTTCCTTGAGTATGTAACACTATTTTTTATAAGTGAGATGGTGCATTTCAGTCTCAAAGGCAGCAATTTCCTCGAATAGAACATTGCTAGCACCAGGATCTAAAGCAGGTTTTAGTAGAGTTTGAGTCAGTCAGTCTTTTATTAACTATCATGACCAACATAATGTGATTCATATTACTTCCATCTTGACAGAAATTATATTCAGGCACAGGCTCCCACTATAAATTAGTGAGGACATTCCGATGCTATTTACATCTTTTTAATGACTAAAAGAATGATTGGGAGTTTTACTTACCACATAAATTGGTAAAATGATGCAGTATGCCAGAAGACTTCCTTATTTTTTTTTGCTTCAGTCTCGTCAACTCAGAGAAACTCTGCTGTGAAACACTGCCACTGCTGGTCATTCAGTATAATCTGCAGATGGAAAAGTCCACTGTTAGTACATTTAGTATAAGCAATACAAAAAGTTTAGATTTTTATAAAGGGTAACCAGATCAATACTATGGAGTCTGTTTTATTGTGAAAATCAACAGCTCAATTAAAAAATCAAATCTCAATTTGTGTTTATAACCTCTCATACTTCTCTGCATTCCCTTGCCTCATTTGCTAACACTCTCTAAACAATTGTAGCACGTACATTGGGATATAAATCTTTTTGCCAGCCAAGTGGCAGCGCACCCTTCTTACTTCCTTTGTTTTAGGATATGGTACACCAGAAGCGATTAAGCCAGCTGGTAAGTTGAGAGAGGAAGGGTTATGCTACAGTTAACAGGAATAATAGAAACTATGAATAGCATAATTTGCATCTTCTCTTTAGCCAAATCCTACCAGTGCAGCAATGGTGAAGTTGAGACTCTTATGCTCAAACCTGCGTTCATACAAATGTGTAAGTCTAAATAAAGTTCTAATTTCTTTCTTCGTACCATCTCATCTTTTCGTTGGGCATCCTATCTACCCTGCAACTCATCTCATTACCAAGATAAATGTATCCTACTCCTTGTTAGGCAACAGAGTGGCTCTCATGTCAGACAACATCTTCCTTTACCTTCATGATGCCAGCTGATTTGCAACAGAGTGGCCTTCTAGTCAGAAAACATCTTGCTTTAGCTTTATGATGTCAGACTGCTAGGCAACAGAATGGCACCTCATGTCAGACAACTTCTTGCTTTAGCTTTATGATGTCAGACACCCCTGGACCAATTGTCCTTGTGGAAGCTAACCACACAGGAGGATGAGATATCAGAAGTTACGCAGTAGGTTACTATCGGTATTCATGACTGCCAGCCACGTAGGAGGGAGAATGGTAAAGGAATGGGAACCAGTCGAAGCACTGTGTCCTTTTCGAAAGTGGGATTGAGGTACAAAGACAGATTAACCTTAACAACAATCCATCTTGAGTATCAGAGTCCAACATACAGAGTGCAGGAGAAGAGGTTAGATGAGCTTCCTTCCTTGAGTATGTAACACTATTTTATATAAGTGAGATGGTGCATTTCAGTCTCAAAGGCAGCAATTTCCTCGAATAGAACATTGCTAGCACCAGGATCTAAAGCAGG
Organism: Lissotriton vulgaris; assembly: GCF_964263255.1. NCBI lineage: Eukaryota > Metazoa > Chordata > Amphibia > Caudata > Salamandridae > Lissotriton > Lissotriton vulgaris. The sequence goes on from NC_141700.1 coordinate 452,330,111, forward strand.
TTTTAGTAGAGTTTGAGTCAGTCAGTCTTTTATTAACTATCATGACCAACATAATGTGATTCATATTACTTCCATCTTGACAGAAATTATATTCAGGCACAGGCTCCCACTATAAATTAGTGAGGACATTCCGATGCTATTTACATCTTTTTAATGACTAAAAGAATGATTGGGAGTTTTACTTACCACATAAATTGGTAAAATGATGCAGTATGCCAGAAGACTTCCTTATTTTTTTTTGCTTCAGTCTCGGCAATTCAGAGAAACTCTGCTGTGAAACACTGCCACTGCTGGTCATTCAGTATAATCTGCAGATGGAAAAGTCCACTGTTAGTACATTTAGTATAAGCAATACAAAAAGTTTAGATTTTTATAAAGGGTAACCAGATCAATACTATGGAGTCTGTTTTATTGTGAAAATCAACAGCTCAATTAAAAAATCAAATCTCAATTTGTGTTTATAACCTCTCATACTTCTCTGCATTCCCTTGCCTCATTTGCTAACACTCTCTAAACAATTGTAGCACGTACATTGGGATATAAATCTTTTTGCCAGCCAAGTGGCAGCGCACCCTTCTTACTTCCTTTGTTTTAGGATATGGTACACCAGTAGCGATTAAGCCAGCTGGTAAGTTGAGAGAGGAAGGGTTATGCTACAGTTAACAGGATTAATAGAAACTATGAATAGCATAATTTGCATCTTCTCTTTAGCCAAATCCTACCAGTGCAGCAATGGTGAAGTTGAGACTCTTATGCTCAAACCTGCGTTCATACAAATGTGTAAGTCTAAATAAAGTTCTAATTTCTTTCTTCGTACCATCTCATCTTTTCGTTGGGCATCCTATCTACCCTGCAACTCATCTCATTACCAAGATAAATGTATCCTACTCCTTGTTAGGCAACAGAGTGGCTCTCATGTCAGACAACATCTTCCTTTACCTTCATGATGCCAGCTGCTTTGCAACAGAGTGGCCTTCTAGTCAGAAAACATCTTGCTTTAGCTTTATGATGTCAGACTGCTAGGCAACAGAATGGCACCTCATGTCAGACAACTTCTTGCTTTAGCTTTATGATGTCAGACACCCCTGGACCAATTGTCCTTGTGGAAGCTAACCACATAGGAGGATGAGATATCAGAAGTTACGCAGTAGGTTACTATCTGTATTCATGACTGCCAGCCACGTAGGAGGGGGAATGGTAAAGGAATGGGAACCAGTCGAAGCACTGTGTCCTTTTCGAAAGTGGGATTGAGGTACAAAGACAGATTAACCTTAACAACAATCCATCTTGAGTATCAGAGTCCAACATACAGAGTGCAGGAGAAGAGGTTAGATGAGCTTCCTTCCTTGAGTATGTAACACTATTTTATATAAGTGAGATGGTGCATTTCAGTCTCAAAGGCAGCAATTTCCTCGAATAGAACATTGCTAGCACCAGGATCTAAAGCAGGTTTTAGTAGAGTTTGAGTCAGTCAGTCTTTTATTAACTATCATGACCAACATAATGTGATTCATATTACTTCCATCTTGACAGAAATTATATTCAGGCACAGGCTCCCACTATAAATTAGTGAGGACATTCCGATGCTATTTACATCTTTTTAATGACTAAAAGAATGATTGGGAGTTTTACTTACCACATAAATTGGTAAAATGATGCAGTATGCCAGAAGACTTCCTTATTTTTTTTTGCTTCAGTCTCGGCAATTCAGAGAAACTCTGCTGTGAAACACTGCCACTGCTGGTCATTCAGTATAATCTGCAGATGGAAAAGTCCACTGTTAGTACATTTAGTATAAGCAATACAAAAAGTTTAGATTTTTATAAAGGGTAACCAGATCAATACTATGGAGTCTGTTTTATTGTGAAAATCAACAGCTCAATTAAAAAATCAAATCTCAATTTGTGTTTATAACCTCTCATACTTCTCTGCATTCCCTTGCCTCATTTGCTAACACTCTCTAAACAATTGTAGCACGTACATTGGGATATAAATCTTTTTGCCAGCCAAGTGGCAGCGCACCCTTCTTACTTCCTTTGTTTTAGGATATGGTACACCAGTAGCGATTAAGCCAGCTGGTAAGTTGAGAGAGGAAGGGTTATGCTACAGTTAACAGGATTAATAGAAACTATGAATAGCATAATTTGCATCTTCTCTTTAGCCAAATCCTACCAGTGCAGCAATGGTGAAGTTGAGACTCTTATGCTCAAACCTGCGTTCATACAAATGTGTAAGTCTAAATAAAGTTCTAATTTCTTTCTTCGTACCATCTCATCTTTTCGTTGGGCATCCTATCTACCCTGCAACTCATCTCATTACCAAGATAAATGTATCCTACTCCTTGTTAGGCAACAGAGTGGCTCTCATGTCAGACAACATCTTCCTTTACCTTCATGATGCCAGCTGCTTTGCAACAGAGTGGCCTTCTAGTCAGAAAACATCTTGCTTTAGCTTTATGATGTCAGACTGCTAGGCAACAGAATGGCACCTCATGTCAGACAACTTCTTGCTTTAGCTTTATGATGTCAGACACCCCTGGACCAATTGTCCTTGTGGAAGCTAACCACATAGGAGGATGAGATATCAGAAGTTACGCAGTAGGTTACTATCTGTATTCATGACTGCCAGCCACGTAGGAGGGGGAATGGTAAAGGAATGGGAACCAGTCGAAGCACTGTGTCCTTTTCGAAAGTGGGATTGAGGTACAAAGACAGATTAACCTTAACAACAATCCATCTTGAGTATCAGAGTCCAACATACAGAGTGCAGGAGAAGAGGTTAGATGAGCTTCCTTCCTTGAGTATGTAACACTATTTTTTATAAGTGAGATGGTGCATTTCAGTCTCAAAGGCAGCAATTTCCTCGAATAGAACATTGCTAGCACCAGGATCTAAAGCAGGTTTTAGTAGAGTTTGAGTCAGTCAGTCTTTTATTAACTATCATGACCAACATAATGTGATTCATATTACTTCCATCTTGACAGAAATTATATTCAGGCACAGGCTCCCACTATAAATTAGTGAGGACATTCCGATGCTATTTACATCTTTTTAATGACTAAAAGAATGATTGGGAGTTTTACTTAAAACATAAATTGGTAAAATGATGCAGTATGCCAGAAGACTTCCTTATTTTTTTTGCTTCAGTTTGGCCAATCAGGGAGACTCTGCTGTGAAACACTGCCACTGCTGGTCATTCAGTATAATCTGCAGATGGAAAAGTCCACTGTTAGTACATTTAGTATAAGCAATACAAAAAGTTTAGATTTTTATAAAGGGTAACCAGATCAATACTATGGAGTCTGTTTTATTGTGAAAATCAACAGCTCAATTAAAAAATCAAATCTCAATTTGTGTTTATAACCTCTCATACTTCTCTGCATTCCCTTGCCTCATTTGCTAACACTCTCTAAACAATTGTAGCACGTACATTGGGATATAAATCTTTTTGCCAGCCAAGTGGCAGCGCACCCTTCTTACTTCCTTTGTTTTAGGATATGGTACACCAGTAGCGATTAAGCCAGCTGGTAAGTTGAGAGAGGAAGGGTTATGCTACAGTTAACAGGATTAATAGAAACTATGAATAGCATAATTTGCATCTTCTCTTTAGCCAAATCCTACCAGTGCAGCAATGGTGAAGTTGAGACTCTTATGCTCAAACCTGCGTTCATACAAATGTGTAAGTCTAAATAAAGTTCTAATTTCTTTCTTCGTACCATCTCATCTTTTCGTTGGGCATCCTATCTACCCTGCAACTCATCTCATTACCAAGATAAATGTATCCTACTCCTTGTTAGGCAACAGAGTGGCTCTCATGTCAGACAACATCTTCCTTTACCTTCATGATGCCAGCTGCTTTGCAACAGAGTGGCCTTCTAGTCAGAAAACATCTTGCTTTAGCTTTATGATGTCAGACTGCTAGGCAACAGAATGGCACCTCATGTCAGACAACTTCTTGCTTTAGCTTTATGATGTCAGACACCCCTGGACCAATTGTCCTTGTGGAAGCTAACCACATAGGAGGATGAGATATCAGAAGTTACGCAGTAGGTTACTATCTGTATTCATGACTGCCAGCCACGTAGGAGGGGGAATGGTAAAGGAATGGGAACCAGTCGAAGCACTGTGTCCTTTTCGAAAGTGGGATTGAGGTACAAAGACAGATTAACCTTAACAACAATCCATCTTGAGTATCAGAGTCCAACATACAGAGTGCAGGAGAAGAGGTTAGATGAGCTTCCTTCCTTGAGTATGTAACACTATTTTTTATAAGTGAGATGGTGCATTTCAGTCTCAAAGGCAGCAATTTCCTCGAATAGAACATTGCTAGCACCAGGATCTAAAGCAGGTTTTAGTAGAGTTTGAGTCAGTCAGTCTTTTATTAACTATCATGACCAACATAATGTGATTCATATTACTTCCATCTTGACAGAAATTATATTCAGGCACAGGCTCCCACTATAAATTAGTGAGGACATTCCGATGCTATTTACATCTTTTTAATGACTAAAAGAATGATTGGGAGTTTTACTTAAAACATAAATTGGTAAAATGATGCAGTATGCCAGAAGACTTCCTTATTTTTTTTGCTTCAGTTTGGCCAATCAGGGAGACTCTGCTGTGAAACACTGCCACTGCTGGTCATTCAGTATAATCTGCAGATGGAAAAGTCCACTGTTAGTACATTTAGTATAAGCAATACAAAAAGTTTAGATTTTTATAAAGGGTAACCAGATCAATACTATGGAGTCTGTTTTATTGTGAAAATCAACAGCTCAATTAAAAAATCAAATCTCAATTTGAGTTTATAACCTCTCATACTTCTCTGCATTCCCTTGCCTCATTTGCTAACACTCTCTAAACAATTGTAGCACGTACATTGGGATATAAATCTTTTTGCCAGCCAAGTGGCAGCGCACCCTTCTTACTTCCTTTGTTTTAGGATATGGTACACCAGTAGCGATTAAGCCAGCTGGTAAGTTGAGAGAGGAAGGGTTATGCTACAGTTAACAGGAATAATAGAAACTATGAATAGCATAATTTGCATCTTCTCTTTAGCCAAATCCTACCAGTGCAGCAATGGTGAAGTTGAGACTCTTATGCTCAAACCTGCGTTCATACAAATGTGTAAGTCTAAATAAAGTTCTAATTTCTTTCTTCGTACCATCTCATCTTTTCGTTGGGCATCCTATCTACCCTGCAACTCATCTCATTACCAAGATAAATGTATACTACTCCTTGTTAGGCAACAGAGTGGCTCTCATGTCAGACAACATCTTCCTTTACCTTCATGATGCCAGCTGATTTGCAACAGAGTGGCCTTCTATTCAGAAAACATCTTGCTTTAGCTTTATGATGTCAGACACCCCTGGACCAATTGTCCTTGTGGAAGCTAACCACACAGGAGGATGAGATATCAGAAGTTACTCAGTAGGTTACTATCTGTATTCATGACTGCCAGCCACGTAGGAGGGGGAATGGTAAAGGAATGGGAACCAGTCGAAGCACTGTGTCCTTTTCGAAAGTGGGATTGAGGTACAAAGACAGATTAACCTTAACAACAATCCATCTTGAGTATCAGAGTCCAACATACAGAGTGCAGGAGAAGAGGTTAGATGAGCTTCCTTCCTTGAGTATGTAACACTATTTTTTATTAGTGAGATGGTGCATTTCAGTCTCAAAGGCAGCAATTTCCTCGAATAGAACATTGCTAGCACCAGGATCTAAAGCAGGTTTTAGTAGAGTTTGAGTCAGTCTGTCTTTTATTAACTATCATGACCAACATAATGTGATTCATATTACTTCCATCTTGACAGAAATTATATTCAGGCACAGGCTCCCACTATAAATTAGTGAGGACATTCCGATGCTATTTACATCTTAATGACTAAAAGAATGATTGGGAGTTTTACTTACCACATAAATTGTTAAAATGATGCAGTATGCCAGAAGACTTCCTTATTTTTTTTTGCTTCAGTCTCGGCAATTCAGAGAAACTCTGCTGTGAAACACTGCCACTGCTGGTCATTCAGTATAATCTGCAGATGGAAAAGTCCACTGTTAGTACATTTAGTATAAGCAATACAAAAAGTTTAGATTTTTATAAAGGGTAACCAGATCAATACTATGGAGTCTGTTTTATTGTGAAAATCAACAGCTCAATTAAAAAATCAAATCTCAATTTGTGTTTATAACCTCTCATACTTCTCTGCATTCCCTTGCCTCATTTGCTAACACTCTCTAAACAATTGTAGCACGTACATTGGGATATAAATCTTTATGCCAGCCAAGTGGCAGTGAACCCTTCTTACTTCCTTTGTTTTAGGATATGGTACACCAGTAGCGATTAAGCCAGCTGGTAAGTTGAGAGAGGAAGGGTTATGCTACAGTTAACAGGATTATTAGAAACTATGAATAGCATAATTTGCATCTTCTCTTTAGCCAAATCCTACCAGTGCAGCAATGGTGAAGTTGAGACTTTTATGCTCAAACCTGCGTTCATACAAATGTGTAAGTCTAAATAAAGTTCTAATTTCTTTCTTCGTACCATCTCATCTTTTTGTTGGGCATCCTATCTACCCTGCAACTCATCTCATTACCAAGATAAATGTATCCTACTCCTTGTTAGGCAACAGAGTGGCTCTCATGTCAGACAACATCTTCCTTTACCTTCATGATGCCAGCTGCTTTGCAACAGAGTGGCCTTCTAGTCAGAAAACATCTTCCTTTACCTTCATGATGCCAGCTGATTTGCAACAGAGTGGCCTTCTAGTCAGACAATTTCTTGCTTTAGCTTTATGATGTCAGACACCCCTGGACCAATTGTCCTTGTGGAAGCTAACCACACAGGAGGATGAGATATCAGAAGTTACTCAGTAGGTTACTATCTGTATTCATGACTGCCAGCCACGTAGGAGGGGGAATGGTAAAGGAATGGGAACCAGTCGAAGCACTGTGTCCTTTTCGAAAGTGGGATTGAGGTACAAAGACAGATTAACCTTAACAACAATCCATCTTGAGTATCAGAGTCCAACATACAGAGTGCAGGAGAAGAGGTTAGATGAGCTTCCTTCCTTGAGTATGTAACACTATTTTTTATTAGTGAGATGGTGCATTTCAGTCTCAAAGGCAGCAATTTCCTTGAATAGAACATTGCTAGCACCAGGATCTAAAGCAGGTTTTAGTAGAGTTTGAGTCAGTCTGTCTTTTATTAACTATCATGACCAACATAATGTGATTCATATTACTTCCATCTTGACAGAAATTATATTCAGGCACAGGCTCCCACTATAAATTAGTGAGGACATTCCGATGCTATTTACATCTTAATGACTAAAAGAATGATTGGGAGTTTTACTTACCACATAAATTGTTAAAATGATGGAGTATGCCAGAAGACTTCCTTATTTTTTTTTGCTTCAGTCTCGGCAATTCAGAGAAACTCTGCTGCGAAACACTGCCACTGCTGGTCATTCAGTATAATCTGCAGATGGAAAAGTCCACTGTTAGTACATTTAGTATAAGCAATACAAAAAGTTTAGATTTTTATAAAGGGTAACCAGATCAATACTATGGAGTCTGTTTTATTGTGAAAATCAACAGCTCAATTAAAAAATCAAATCTCAATTTGTGTTTATAACCTCTCATACTTCTCTGCATTCCCTTGCCTCATTTGCTAACACTCTCTAAACAATTGTAGCACGTACATTGGGATATAAATCTTGTTGCCAGCCAAGTGGCAGCGCACCCTTCTTACTTCCTTTGTTTTAGGATATGGTACACCAGTAGCGATTAAGCCAGCTGGTAAGTTGAGAGAGGAAGGGTTATGCTACAGTTAACAGGAATAGAAACTATGAATAGCATAATTTGCATCTTCTCTTTAGCCAAATCCTACCAGTGCAGCAATGGTGAAGTTGAGACTCTTATGCTCAAACCTGCGTTCATACAAATGTGTAAGTCTAAATAAAGTTCTAATTTCTTTCTTCGTACCATCTCATCTTTTCGTTGGGCATCCTATCTACCCTGCAACTCATCTCATTACCAAGATAAATGTATCCTACTCCTTGTTAGGCAACAGAGTGGCTCTCATGTCAGACAACATCTTCCTTTACCTTCATGATGCCAGCTGATTTGCAACAGAGTGGCCTTCTAGTCAGAAAACATCTTGCTTAAGCTTTATGATGTCAGACTGCTAGGCAACAGAATGGCACCTCATGTCAGACAACTTCTTGCTTTAGCTTTATGATGTCAGACACCCCTGGACCAATTGTCCTTGTGGAAGCTAACCACACAGGAGGATGAGATATCAGAAGTTACGCAGTAGGTTACTATCTGTATTCATGACTGCCAGCCACGTAGGAGGGGGAATGGTAAAGGAATGGGAACCAGTCGAAGCACTGTGTCCTTTTCGAAAGTGGGATTGAGGTACAAAGACAGATTAACCTTAACAACAATCCATCTTGAGTATCAGAGTCCAACATACAGAGTGCAGGAGAAGAGGTTAGATGAGCTTCCTTCCTTGAGTATGTAACACTATTTTTTATTAGTGAGATGGTGCATTTCAGTCTCAAAGGCAGCAATTTCCTCGAATAGAACATTGCTAGCACCAGGATCTAAAGCAGGTTTTAGTAGAGTTTGAGTCAGTCAGTCTTTTATTAACTATCATGACCAACATAATGTGATTCATATTACTTCCATCTTGACAGAAATAATATTCAGGCACAGGCTCCCACTATAAATTAGTGAGGACATTCCGATGCTATTTACATCTTTTTAATGCCTAAAAGAATGATTGGGAGTTTTACTTACCACATAAATTGGTAAAATGATGCAGTATGCCAGAAGACTTCCTTATTTTTTTTTGCTTCAGTCTCGGCAATTCAGAGAAACTCTGCTGTGAAACACTGCCACTGCTGGTCATTCAGTATAATCTGCAGATGGAAAAGTCCACTGTTAGTACATTTAGTATAAGCAATACAAAAAGTTTAGATTTTTATAAAGGGTAACCAGATCAATACTATGGAGTCTGTTTTATTGTGAAAATCAACAGCTCAATTAAAAAATCAAATCTCAATTTGTGTTTATAACCTCTCATACTTCTCTGCATTCCCTTGCCTCATTTGCTAACACTCTCTAAACAATTGTAGCACGTACATTGGGATATAAATCTTTATGCCAGCCAAGTGGCAGCGCACCCTTCTTACTTCCTTTGTTTTAGGATATGGTACACCAGTAGCGATTAAGCCAGCTGGTAAGTTGAGAGAGGAAGGGTTATGCTACAGTTAACAGGATTAATAGAAACTATGAATAGCATAATTTGCATCTTCTCTTTAGCCAAATCCTACCAGTGCAGCAATGGTGAAGTTGAGACTCTTATGCTCAAACCTGCGTTCATACAAATGTGTAAGTCTAAATAAAGTTCTAATTTCTTTCTTCGTACCATCTCATCTTTTCGTTGGGCATCCTATCTACCCTGCAACTCATCTCATTACCAAAATAAATGTATCCTACTCCTTGTTAGGCAACAGAGTGGCTCTCATGTCAGACAACATCTTCCTTTACCTTCATGATGCCAGCTGCTTTGCAACAGAGTGGCCTTCTAGTCAGAAAACATCTTCCTTTACCTTCATGATGCCAGCTGATTTGCAACAGAGTGGCCTTCTAGTCAGACAACTTCTTGCTTTAGCTTTATGATGTCAGACACCCCTGGACCAATTGTCCTTGTGGAAGCTAACCACACAGGAGGATGAGATATCAGAAGTTACGCAGTAGGTTACTATCTGTATTCATGACTGCCAGCCACGTAGGAGGGGAATGGTAAAGGAATGGGAACCAGTCGAAGCACTGTGTCCTTTTCGAAAGTGGGATTGAGGTACAAAGACAGATTAACCTTAACAACAATCCATCTTGAGTATCAGAGTCCAACATACAGAGTGCAGGAGAAGAGGTTAGATGAGCTTCCTTCCTTGAGTATGTAACACTATTTTTTATTAGTGAGATGGTGCATTTCAGTCTCAAAGGCAGCAATTTCCTCGAATAGAACATTGCTAGCACCAGGATCTAAAGCAGGTTTTAGTAGAGTTTGAGTCAGTCTGTCTTTTATTAACTATCATGACCAACATAATGTGATTCATATTACTTCCATCTTGACAGAAATTATATTCAGGCACAGGCTCCCACTATAAATTAGTGAGGACATTCCGATGCTATTTACATCTTTTTAATGACTAAAAGAATGATTGGGAGTTTTACTTACCACATAAATTGTTAAAATGATGCAGTATGCCAGAAGACTTCCTTATTTTTTTTTGCTTCAGTCTCGGCAATTCAGAGAAACTCTGCTGTGAAACACTGCCACTGCTGGTCATTCAGTATAATCTGCAGATGGAAAAGTCCACTGTTAGTACATTTAGTATAAGCAATACAAAAAGTTGAGATTTTTATAAAGGGTAACCAGATCAATACTATGGAGTCTGTTTAATTGTGAAAATCAACAGCTCAATTAAAAAATCAAATCTCAATTTGTGTTTATAACCTCTCATACTTCTCTGCATTCCCTTGCCTCATTTGCTAACACTCTCTAAACAATTGTAGCACGTACATTGGGATATAAATCTTTATGCCAGCCAAGTGGCAGCGCACCCTTCTTACTTCCTTTGTTTTAGGATATGGTACACCAGTAGCGATTAAGCCAGCTGGTAAGTTGAGAGAGGAAGGGTTATGCTACAGTTTACAGGATTATTAGAAACTATGAATAGCATAATTTGCATCTTCTCTTTAGCCAAATCCTACCAGTGCAGCAAACGTGAAGTTGAGACTCTTATGCTCAAACCTGCGTTCATACAAATGTGTAAGTCTAAATAAAGTTCCAATTTCTTTCTTCGTACCATCTCATCTTTTTGTTGGGCATCCTATCTACCCTGCAACTCATCTCATTACCAAGATAAATGTATCCTACTCCTTGTTAGGCAACAGAGTGGCTCTCATGTCAGACAACATCTTCCTTTACCTTCATGATGCCAGCTGCTTTGCAACAGAGTGGCCTTCTAGTCAGAAAACATCTTCCTTTACCTTCATGATGCCAGCTGATTTGCAACAGAGTGGCCTTCTAGTCAGACAACTTCTTGCTTTAGCTTTATGATGTCAGACACCCCTGGACCAATTGTCCTTGTGGAAGCTAACCACACAGGAGGATGAGATATCAGAAGTTACGCAGTAGGTTACTATCTGTATTCATGACTGCCAGCCACGTTGGAGGGGGAATGGTAAAGGAATGGGAACCAGTCAAAGCACTGTGTCCTTTTCGAAAGTGGGATTGAGGTACAAAGACAGATTAACCTTAACAACAATCCATCTTCAGTATCAGAGTCCAACATAGAGAGTGCAGGAGAAGAGGTTAGATGAGCTTCCTTCCTTGAGTATGTAACACTATTTTTCATAAGTGAGATGGTGCATTTCAGTCTCAAAGGCAGATATTTCCTCGAATAGAACGTTGCTAGCACCAGGATCTAAAGCAGGTTTTAGTAGAGTTTGAGTCAGTCAGTCTTTTATTAAATATTACTTCCATCTTGACAGAAATAATATTCAGGCACAGGCTCCCACTATAAATTAGTGAGGACATTCCGATGCTATTTACATCTTTTTAATGCCTAAAAGAATGATTGGGAGTTTTACTTACCACATAAATTGGTAAAATGATCCAGTATGCCAGAAGACTTCCTTATTTTTTTTTTGCTTCAGTCTCGGCAATTCAGAGAAACTCTGCTGTGAAACACTGCCACTGCTGGTCATTCAGTATAATCTGCAGATGGAAAAGTCCACTGTTAGTACATTTAGTATAAGCAATACAAAAAGTTTAGATTTTTATAAAGGGTAACCAGATCAATACTATGGAGTCTGTTTTATTGTGAAAATCAACAGCTCAATTAAAAAATCAAATCTCAATTTGTGTTTATAACCTCTCATACTTCTCTGCATTCCCTTGCCTCATTTGCTAACACTCTCTAAACAATTGTAGCACGTACATTGGGATATAAATCTTGTTGCCAGCCAAGTGGCAGCGCACCCTTCTTACTTCCTTTGTTTTAGGATATGGTACACCAGTAGCGATTAAGCCAGCTGGTAAGTTGAGAGAGGAAGGGTTATGCTACAGTTAACAGGATTAATAGAAACTATGAATAGCATAATTTGCATCTTCTCTTTAGCCAAATCCTACCAGTGCAGCAATGGTGAAGTTGAGACTCTTATGCTCAAACCTGCGTTCATACAAATGTGTAAGTCTAAATAAAGTTCTAATTTCTTTCTTCGTACCATCTCATCTTTTCGTTGGGCATCCTATCTACCCTGCAACTCATCTCATTACCAAGATAAATGTATCCTACTCCTTGTTAGGCAACAGAGTGGCTCTCATGTCAGACAACATCTTCCTTTACCTTCATGATGCCAGCTGATTTGCAACAGAGTGGCCTTCTAGTCAGAAAACATCTTGCTTTAGCTTTATGATGTCAGACTGCTAGGCAACAGAATGGCACCTCATGTCAGACAACTTCTTGCTTTAGCTTTATGATGTCAGACACCCCTGGACCAATTGTCCTTGTGGAAGCTAACCACACAGGAGGATGAGATATCAGAAGTTACGCAGTAGGTTACTATCTGTATTCATGACTGCCAGCCACGTAGGAGGGGGAATGGTAAAGGAATGGGAACCAGTCGAAGCACTGTGTCCTTTTCGAAAGTGGGATTGAGGTACAAAGACAGATTAACCTTAACAACAATCCATCTTGAGTATCAGAGTCCAACATACAGAGTGCAGGAGAAGAGGTTAGATGAGCTTCCTTCCTTGAGTATGTAACACTATTTTTTATTAGTGAGATGGTGCATTTCAGTCTCAAAGGCAGCAATTTCCTCGAATAGAACATTGCTAGCACCAGGATCTAAAGCAGGTTTTAGTAGAGTTTGAGTCAGTCAGTCTTTTATTAACTATCATGACCAACATAATGTGATTCATATTACTTCCATCTTGACAGAAATAATATTCAGGCACAGGCTCCCACTATAAATTAGTGAGGACATTCCGATGCTATTTACATCTTTTTAATGCCTAAAAGAATGATTGGGAGTTTTACTTACCACATAAATTGGTAAAATGATGCAGTATGCCAGAAGACTTCCTTATTTTTTTTTGCTTCAGTCTCGGCAATTCAGAGAAACTCTGCTGTGAAACACTGCCACTGCTGGTCATTCAGTATAATCTGCAGATGGAAAAGTCCACTGTTAGTACATTTAGTATAAGCAATACAAAAAGTTTAGATTTTTATAAAGGGTAACAAGATCAATACTATGGAGTTTGTTTTATTGTCAAAATCAACAGCTCAATTAAAAAATCAAATCTCAATTTGTGTTTATAACCTCTCATACTTCTCTGCATTCCCTTGCCTCATTTGCTAACACTCTCTAAACAATTGTAGCACGTACATTGGGATATAAATCTTTTTGCCATCCAAGTGGCAGCGCACCCTTCTTACTTCCTTTGTTTTAGGATATGGTACACCAGTAGCGATTAAGCCAGCTGGTAAGTTGAGAGAGGAAGGGTTATGCTACAGTTAACAGGATTAATAGAAACTATGAATAGCATAATTTGCATCTTCTCTTTAGCCAAATCCTACCAGTGCAGCAATGGTGAAGTTGAGACTCTTATGCTCAAACCTGCGTTCATACAAATGTGTAAGTCTAAATAAAGTTCTAATTTCTTTCTTCGTACCATCTCATCTTTTCGTTGGGCATCCTATCTACCCTGCAACTCATCTCATTACCAAGATAAATGTATCCTACTCCTTGTTAGGCAACAGAGTGGCTCTCATGTCAGACAACATCTTCCTTTACCTTCATGATGCCAGCTGCTTTGCAACAGAGTGGCCTTCTAGTCAGAAAACATCTTGCTTTAGCTTTATGATGTCAGACTGCTAGGCAACAGAATGGCATCTCATGTCAGAAAACTTCTTGCTTTAGCTTTATGATGTCAGACACCCCTGGACCAATTGTCCTTGTGGAAGCTAACCACACAGGAGGATGAGATATCAGAAGTTACGCAGTAGGTTACTATCTGTATTCATGACTGCCAGCCACGTTGGAGGGGGAATGGTAAAGGAATGGGAACCAGTCAAAGCACTGTGTCCTTTTCGAAAGTGGGATTGAGGTACAAAGACAGATTAACCTTAACAACAATCCATCTTGAGTATCAGAGTCCAACATAGAGAGTGCAGGAGAAGAGGTTAGATGAGCTTCCTTCCTTGAGTATGTAACACTATTTTTCATAAGTGAGATGGTGCATTTCAGTCTCAAAGGCAGATATTTCCTCGAATAGAACGTTGCTAGCACCAGGATCTAAAGCAGGTTTTAGTAGAGTTTGAGTCAGTCAGTCTTTTATTAACTATCATGACCAATATAATGTGATACATATTAATTCCATCTTGACAGAAATAATATTCAGGCACAGGCTCCCACTATAAATTAGTGAGGACATTCCGATGCTATTTACATCTTTTTAATGCCTAAAAGAATGATTGGGAGTTTTACTTACCACATAAATTGGTAAAATGATGCAGTATGCCAGAAGACTTCCTTATTTTTTTTTGCTTCAGTCTCGGCAATTCAGAGAAACTCTGCTGTGAAACACTGCCACTGCTGGTCATTCAGTATAATCTGCAGATGGAAAAGTCCACTGTTAGTACATTTAGTATAAGCAATAAAAAAAGTTTATATTTTTATAAAGGGTAACAAGATCAATACTATGGAGTTTGTTTTATTGTCAAAATCAACAGCTCAATTAAAAAATCAAATCTCAATTTGTGTTTATAACCTCTCATACTTCTCTGCATTCCCTTGCCTCATTTGCTAACACTCTCTAAACAATTGTAGCACGTACATTGGGATATAAATCTTTTTGCCAGCCAAGTGGCAGCGCACCCTTCTTACTTCCTTTGTTTTAGGATATGGTACACCAGTAGCGATTAAGCCAGCTGGTAAGTTGAGAGAGGAAGGGTTATGCTACAGTTAACAGGATTAATAGAAACTATGAATAGCATAATTTGCATCTTCTCTTTAGCCAAATCCTACCAGTGCATCAATGGTGAAGTTGAGACTCTTATGCTCAAACCTGCGTTCATACAAATGTGTAAGTCTAAATAAAGTTCTAATTTCTTTCTTCGTACCATCTCATCTTTTCGTTGGGCATCCTATCTACCCTGCAACTCATCTCATTACCAAGATAAATGTATCCTACTCCTTGTTAGGCAACAGAGTGGCTCTCATGTCAGACAACATCTTCCTTTACCTTCATGATGCCAGCTGATTAGCAACAGAGTGGCCTTCTAGTCAGAAAACATCTTGCTTTAGCTTTATGATGTCAGACTGCTAGGCAACAGAATGGCACTGCATGTCAGACAACTTCTTGCTTTAGCTTTATGATGTCAGACACCCCTGGACCAATTGTCCTTGTGGAAGCTAACCACACAGGAGGATGAGATATCTTTTATTAACTATCATGACCAACATAATGTGATTCATATTACTTCCATCTTGACAGAAATAATATTCAGGCACAGGCTCCCACTATAAATTAGTACCTTCATGATGCCAGCTGATTTGCAACAGAGTGGCCTTCTAGTCAGACAACTTCTTGCTTTAGCTTTATGATGTCAGACACCCCTGGACCAATTGTCCTTGTGGAAGCTAACCACACAGGAGGATGAGATATCAGAAGTTACGCAGTAGGTTACTATCTGTATTCATGACTGCCAGCCACGTAGGAGGGGAATGGTAAAGGAATGGGAACCAGTCGAAGCACTGTGTCCTTTTCGAAAGTGGGATTGAGGTACAAAGACAGATTAACCTTAACAACAATCCATCTTGAGTATCAGAGTCCAACATACAGAGTGCAGGAGAAGAGGTTAGATGAGCTTCCTTCCTTGAGTATGTAACACTATTTTTTATTAGTGAGATGGTGCATTTCAGTCTCAAAGGCAGCAATTTCCTCGAATAGAACATTGCTAGCACCAGGATCTAAAGCAGGTTTTAGTAGAGTTTGAGTCAGTCTGTCTTTTATTAACTATCATGACCAACATAATGTGATTCATATTACTTCCATCTTGACAGAAATTATATTCAGGCACAGGCTCCCACTATAAATTAGTGAGGACATTCCGATGCTATTTACATCTTTTTAATGACTAAAAGAATGATTGGGAGTTTTACTTACCACATAAATTGTTAAAATGATGCAGTATGCCAGAAGACTTCCTTATTTTTTTTTGCTTCAGTCTCGGCAATTCAGAGAAACTCTGCTGTGAAACACTGCCACTGCTGGTCATTCAGTATAATCTGCAGATGGAAAAGTCCACTGTTAGTACATTTAGTATAAGCAATACAAAAAGTTGAGATTTTTATAAAGGGTAACCAGATCAATACTATGGAGTCTGTTTTATTGTGAAAATCAACAGCTCAATTAAAAAATCAAATCTCAATTTGTGTTTATAACCTCTCATACTTCTCTGCATTCCCTTGCCTCATTTGCTAACACTCTCTAAACAATTGTAGCACGTACATTGGGATATAAATCTTTATGCCAGCCAAGTGGCAGCGCACCCTTCTTACTTCCTTTGTTTTAGGATATGGTACACCAGTAGCGATTAAGCCAGCTGGTAAGTTGAGAGAGGAAGGGTTATGCTACAGTTAACAGGATTATTAGAAACTATGAATAGCATAATTTGCATCTTCTCTTTAGCCAAATCCTACCAGTGCAGCAATGGTGAAGTTGAGACTCTTATGCTCAAACCTGCGTTCATACAAATGTGTAAGTCTAAATAAAGTTCTAATTTCTTTCTTCGTACCATCTCATCTTTTTGTTGGGCATCCTATCTACCCTGCAACTCATCTCATTACCAAGATAAATGTATCCTACTCCTTGTTAGGCAACAGAGTGGCTCTCATGTCAGACAACATCTTCCTTTACCTTCATGATGCCAGCTGCTTTGCAACAGAGTGGCCTTCTAGTCAGAAAACATCTTCCTTTACCTTCATGATGCCAGCTGATTTGCAACAGAGTGGCCTTCTAGTCAGACAACTTCTTGCTTTAGCTTTATGATGTCAGACACCCCTGGACCAATTGTCCTTGTGGAAGCTAACCACACAGGAGGATGAGATATCAGAAGTTACGCAGTAGGTTACTATCTGTATTCATGACTGCCAGCCACGTTGGAGGGGGAATGGTAAAGGAATGGGAACCAGTCAAAGCACTGTGTCCTTTTCGAAAGTGGGATTGAGGTACAAAGACAGATTAACCTTAACAACAATCCATCTTCAGTATCAGAGTCCAACATAGAGAGTGCAGGAGAAGAGGTTAGATGAGCTTCCTTCCTTGAGTATGTAACACTATTTTTCATAAGTGAGATGGTGCATTTCAGTCTCAAAGGCAGATATTTCCTCGAATAGAACGTTGCTAGCACCAGGATCTAAAGCAGGTTTTAGTAGAGTTTGAGTCAGTCAGTCTTTTATTAACTATCATGACCAATATAATGAGATACATATTACTTCCATCTTGACAGAAATAATATTCAGGCACAGGCTCCCACTATAAATTAGTGAGGACATTCCGATGCTATTTACATCTTTTTAATGCCTAAAAGAATGATTGGGAGTTTTACTTACCACATAAATTGGTAAAATGATCCAGTATGCCAAAAGACTTCCTTATTTTTTTTTGCTTCAGTCTCGGCAATTCAGAGAAACTCTGCTGTGAAACACTGCCACTGCTGGTCATTCAGTATAATCTGCAGATGGAAAAGTCCACTGTTAGTACATTTAGTATAAGCAATACAAAAAGTTTAGATTTTTATAAAGGGTAACCAGATCAATACTATGGAGTCTGTTTTATTGTGAAAATCAACAGCTCAATTAAAAAATCAAATCTCAATTTGTGTTTATAACCTCTCATACTTCTCTGCATTCCCTTGCCTCATTTGCTAACACTCCCTAAACAATTGTAGCACGTACATTGGGATATAAATCTTTTTGCCAGCCAAGTGGCAGCGCACCCTTCTTACTTCCTTTGTTTTAGGATATGGTACACCAGTAGCGATTAAGCCAGCTGGTAAGTTGAGAGAGGAAGGGTTATGCTACAGTTAACAGGAATAATAGAAACTATGAATAGCATAATTTGCATCTTCTCTTTAGCCAAATCCTACCAGTGCAGCAATGGTGAAGTTGAGACTCTTATGCTCAAACCTGCGTTCATACAAATGTGTAAGTCTAAATAAAGTTCTAATTTCTTTCTTCGTACCATCTCATCTTTTCGTTGGGCATCCTATCTACCCTGCAACTCATCTCATTACCAAGATAAATGTATCCTACTCCTTGTTAGGCAACAGAGTGGCTCTCATGTCAGACAACATCTTCCTTTACCTTCATGATGCCAGCTGATTTGCAACAGAGTGGCCTTCTAGTCAGAAAACATCTTGCTTTAGCTTTATGATGTCAGACTGCTAGGCAACAGAATGGCACCTCATGTCAGAAAACTTCTTGCTTTAGCTTTATGATGTCAGACACCCCTGGACCAATTGTCCTTGTGGAAGCTAACCACACAGGAGGATGAGATATCAGAAGTTACGCAGTAGGTTACTATCTGTATTCATGACTGCCAGCCACGTAGGAGGGGGAATGGTAAAGGAATGGGAACCAGTCGAAGCACTGTGTCCTTTTCGAAAGTGGGATTGAGGTACAAAGACAGATTAACCTTAACAACAATCCATCTTGAGTATCAGAGTCCAACATACAGAGTGCAGGAGAAGAGGTTAGATGAGCTTCCTTCCTTGAGTATGTAACACTATTTTTTATTAGTGAGATGGTGCATTTCAGTCTCAAAGGCAGCAATTTCCTCGAATAGAACATTGCTAGCACCAGGATCTAAAGCAGGTTTTAGTAGAGTTTGAGTCAGTCAGTCTTTTATTAACTATCATGACCAACATAATGTGATTCATATTACTTCCATCTTGACAGAAATAATATTCAGGCACAGGCTCCCACTATAAATTAGTGAGGACATTCCGATGCTATTTACATCTTTTTAATGCCTAAAAGAATGATTGGGAGTTTTACTTACCACATAAATTGGTAAAATGATGCAGTATGCCAGAAGACTTCCTTATTTTTTTTTGCTTCAGTCTCGGCAATTCAGAGAAACTCTGCTGTGAAACACTGCCACTGCTGGTCATTCAGTATAATCTGCAGATGGAAAAGTCCACTGTTAGTACATTTAGTATAAGCAATACAAAAAGTTTAGATTTTTATAAAGGGTAACAAGATCAATACTATGGAGTTTGTTTTATTGTCAAAATCAACAGCTCAATTAAAAAATCAAATCTCAATTTGTGTTTATAACCTCTCATACTTCTCTGCATTCCCTTGCCTCATTTGCTAACACTCTCTAAACAATTGTAGCACGTACATTGGGATATAAATCTTTTTGCCATCCAAGTGGCAGCGCACCCTTCTTACTTCCTTTGTTTTAGGATATGGTACACCAGTAGCGATTAAGCCAGCTGGTAAGTTGAGAGAGGAAGGGTTATGCTACAGTTAACAGGATTAATAGAAACTATGAATAGCATAATTTGCATCTTCTCTTTAGCCAAATCCTACCAGTGCAGCAATGGTGAAGTTGAGACTCTTATGCTCAAACCTGCGTTCATACAAATGTGTAAGTCTAAATAAAGTTCTAATTTCTTTCTTCGTACCATCTCATCTTTTCGTTGGGCATCCTATCTACCCTGCAACTCATCTCATTACCAAGATAAATGTATCCTACTCCTTGTTAGGCAACAGAGTGGCTCTCATGTCAGACAACATCTTCCTTTACCTTCATGATGCCAGCTGCTTTGCAACAGAGTGGCCTTCTAGTCAGAAAACATCTTGCTTTAGCTTTATGATGTCAGACTGCTAGGCAACAGAATGGCATCTCATGTCAGAAAACTTCTTGCTTTAGCTTTATGATGTCAGACACCCCTGGACCAATTGTCCTTGTGGAAGCTAACCACACAGGAGGATGAGATATCAGAAGTTACGCAGTAGGTTACTATCTGTATTCATGACTGCCAGCCACGTTGGAGGGGGAATGGTAAAGGAATGGGAACCAGTCAAAGCACTGTGTCCTTTTCGAAAGTGGGATTGAGGTACAAAGACAGATTAACCTTAACAACAATCCATCTTGAGTATCAGAGTCCAACATAGAGAGTGCAGGAGAAGAGGTTAGATGAGCTTCCTTCCTTGAGTATGTAACACTATTTTTCATAAGTGAGATGGTGCATTTCAGTCTCAAAGGCAGATATTTCCTCGAATAGAACGTTGCTAGCACCAGGATCTAAAGCAGGTTTTAGTAGAGTTTGAGTCAGTCAGTCTTTTATTAACTATCATGACCAATATAATGTGATACATATTAATTCCATCTTGACAGAAATAATATTCAGGCACAGGCTCCCACTATAAATTAGTGAGGACATTC
This sequence comes from Lissotriton vulgaris, assembly GCF_964263255.1. Classification (NCBI taxonomy): domain Eukaryota; kingdom Metazoa; phylum Chordata; class Amphibia; order Caudata; family Salamandridae; genus Lissotriton; species Lissotriton vulgaris. The sequence goes on from NC_141700.1 coordinate 452,350,658, forward strand.
CGATGCTATTTACATCTTTTTAATGCCTAAAAGAATGATTGGGAGTTTTACTTACCACATAAATTGGTAAAATGATGCAGTATGCCAGAAGACTTCCTTATTTTTTTTTGCTTCAGTCTCGGCAATTCAGAGAAACTCTGCTGTGAAACACTGCCACTGCTGGTCATTCAGTATAATCTGCAGATGGAAAAGTCCACTGTTAGTACATTTAGTATAAGCAATAAAAAAAGTTTAGATTTTTATAAAGGGTAACAAGATCAATACTATGGAGTTTGTTTTATTGTCAAAATCAACAGCTCAATTAAAAAATCAAATCTCAATTTGTGTTTATAACCTCTCATACTTCTCTGCATTCCCTTGCCTCATTTGCTAACACTCTCTAAACAATTGTAGCACGTACATTGGGATATAAATCTTTTTGCCAGCCAAGTGGCAGCGCACCCTTCTTACTTCCTTTGTTTTAGGATATGGTACACCAGTAGCGATTAAGCCAGCTGGTAAGTTGAGAGAGGAAGGGTTATGCTACAGTTAACAGGATTAATAGAAACTATGAATAGCATAATTTGCATCTTCTCTTTAGCCAAATCCTACCAGTGCATCAATGGTGAAGTTGAGACTCTTATGCTCAAACCTGCGTTCATACAAATGTGTAAGTCTAAATAAAGTTCTAATTTCTTTCTTCGTACCATCTCATCTTTTCGTTGGGCATCCTATCTACCCTGCAACTCATCTCATTACCAAGATAAATGTATCCTACTCCTTGTTAGGCAACAGAGTGGCTCTCATGTCAGACAACATCTTCCTTTACCTTCATGATGCCAGCTGATTAGCAACAGAGTGGCCTTCTAGTCAGAAAACATCTTGCTTTAGCTTTATGATGTCAGACTGCTAGGCAACAGAATGGCACTGCATGTCAGACAACTTCTTGCTTTAGCTTTATGATGTCAGACACCCCTGGACCAATTGTCCTTGTGGAAGCTAACCACACAGGAGGATGAGATATCTTTTATTAACTATCATGACCAACATAATGTGATTCATATTACTTCCATCTTGACAGAAATAATATTCAGGCACAGGCTCCCACTATAAATTAGTACCTTCATGATGCCAGCTGATTTGCAACAGAGTGGCCTTCTAGTCAGACAACTTCTTGCTTTAGCTTTATGATGTCAGACACCCCTGGACCAATTGTCCTTGTGGAAGCTAACCACACAGGAGGATGAGATATCAGAAGTTACGCAGTAGGTTACTATCTGTATTCATGACTGCCAGCCACGTAGGAGGGGAATGGTAAAGGAATGGGAACCAGTCGAAGCACTGTGTCCTTTTCGAAAGTGGGATTGAGGTACAAAGACAGATTAACCTTAACAACAATCCATCTTGAGTATCAGAGTCCAACATACAGAGTGCAGGAGAAGAGGTTAGATGAGCTTCCTTCCTTGAGTATGTAACACTATTTTTTATTAGTGAGATGGTGCATTTCAGTCTCAAAGGCAGCAATTTCCTCGAATAGAACATTGCTAGCACCAGGATCTAAAGCAGGTTTTAGTAGAGTTTGAGTCAGTCTGTCTTTTATTAACTATCATGACCAACATAATGTGATTCATATTACTTCCATCTTGACAGAAATTATATTCAGGCACAGGCTCCCACTATAAATTAGTGAGGACATTCCGATGCTATTTACATCTTTTTAATGACTAAAAGAATGATTGGGAGTTTTACTTACCACATAAATTGTTAAAATGATGCAGTATGCCAGAAGACTTCCTTATTTTTTTTTGCTTCAGTCTCGGCAATTCAGAGAAACTCTGCTGTGAAACACTGCCACTGCTGGTCATTCAGTATAATCTGCAGATGGAAAAGTCCACTGTTAGTACATTTAGTATAAGCAATACAAAAAGTTGAGATTTTTATAAAGGGTAACCAGATCAATACTATGGAGTCTGTTTTATTGTGAAAATCAACAGCTCAATTAAAAAATCAAATCTCAATTTGTGTTTATAACCTCTCATACTTCTCTGCATTCCCTTGCCTCATTTGCTAACACTCTCTAAACAATTGTAGCACGTACATTGGGATATAAATCTTTATGCCAGCCAAGTGGCAGCGCACCCTTCTTACTTCCTTTGTTTTAGGATATGGTACACCAGTAGCGATTAAGCCAGCTGGTAAGTTGAGAGAGGAAGGGTTATGCTACAGTTAACAGGATTATTAGAAACTATGAATAGCATAATTTGCATCTTCTCTTTAGCCAAATCCTACCAGTGCAGCAATGGTGAAGTTGAGACTCTTATGCTCAAACCTGCGTTCATACAAATGTGTAAGTCTAAATAAAGTTCTAATTTCTTTCTTCGTACCATCTCATCTTTTTGTTGGGCATCCTATCTACCCTGCAACTCATCTCATTACCAAGATAAATGTATCCTACTCCTTGTTAGGCAACAGAGTGGCTCTCATGTCAGACAACATCTTCCTTTACCTTCATGATGCCAGCTGCTTTGCAACAGAGTGGCCTTCTAGTCAGAAAACATCTTCCTTTACCTTCATGATGCCAGCTGATTTGCAACAGAGTGGCCTTCTAGTCAGACAACTTCTTGCTTTAGCTTTATGATGTCAGACACCCCTGGACCAATTGTCCTTGTGGAAGCTAACCACACAGGAGGATGAGATATCAGAAGTTACGCAGTAGGTTACTATCTGTATTCATGACTGCCAGCCACGTTGGAGGGGGAATGGTAAAGGAATGGGAACCAGTCAAAGCACTGTGTCCTTTTCGAAAGTGGGATTGAGGTACAAAGACAGATTAACCTTAACAACAATCCATCTTCAGTATCAGAGTCCAACATAGAGAGTGCAGGAGAAGAGGTTAGATGAGCTTCCTTCCTTGAGTATGTAACACTATTTTTCATAAGTGAGATGGTGCATTTCAGTCTCAAAGGCAGATATTTCCTCGAATAGAACGTTGCTAGCACCAGGATCTAAAGCAGGTTTTAGTAGAGTTTGAGTCAGTCAGTCTTTTATTAACTATCATGACCAATATAATGAGATACATATTACTTCCATCTTGACAGAAATAATATTCAGGCACAGGCTCCCACTATAAATTAGTGAGGACATTCCGATGCTATTTACATCTTTTTAATGCCTAAAAGAATGATTGGGAGTTTTACTTACCACATAAATTGGTAAAATGATCCAGTATGCCAAAAGACTTCCTTATTTTTTTTTGCTTCAGTCTCGGCAATTCAGAGAAACTCTGCTGTGAAACACTGCCACTGCTGGTCATTCAGTATAATCTGCAGATGGAAAAGTCCACTGTTAGTACATTTAGTATAAGCAATACAAAAAGTTTAGATTTTTATAAAGGGTAACCAGATCAATACTATGGAGTCTGTTTTATTGTGAAAATCAACAGCTCAATTAAAAAATCAAATCTCAATTTGTGTTTATAACCTCTCATACTTCTCTGCATTCCCTTGCCTCATTTGCTAACACTCCCTAAACAATTGTAGCACGTACATTGGGATATAAATCTTTTTGCCAGCCAAGTGGCAGCGCACCCTTCTTACTTCCTTTGTTTTAGGATATGGTACACCAGTAGCGATTAAGCCAGCTGGTAAGTTGAGAGAGGAAGGGTTATGCTACAGTTAACAGGATTAATAGAAACTATGAATAGCATAATTTGCATCTTCTCTTTAGCCAAATCCTACCAGTGCAGCAATGGTGAAGTTGAGACTCTTATGCTCAAACCTGCGTTCATACAAATGTGTAAGTCTAAATAAAGTTCTAATTTCTTTCTTCGTACCATCTCATCTTTTCGTTGGGCATCCTATCTACCCTGCAACTCATCTCATTACCAAGATAAATGTATCCTACTCCTTGTTAGGCAACAGAGTGGCTCTCATGTCAGACAACATCTTCCTTTACCTTCATGATGCCAGCTGCTTTGCAACAGAGTGGCCTTCTAGTCAGAAAACATCTTGCTTTAGCTTTATGATGTCAGACTGCTAGGCAACAGAATGGCATCTCATGTCAGAAAACTTCTTGCTTTAGCTTTATGATGTCAGACACCCCTGGACCAATTGTCCTTGTGGAAGCTAACCACACAGGAGGATGAGATATCAGAAGTTACGCAGTAGGTTACTATCTGTATTCATGACTGCCAGCCACGTTGGAGGGGGAATGGTAAAGGAATGGGAACCAGTCAAAGCACTGTGTCCTTTTCGAAAGTGGGATTGAGGTACAAAGACAGATTAACCTTAACAACAATCCATCTTGAGTATCAGAGTCCAACATAGAGAGTGCAGGAGAAGAGGTTAGATGAGCTTCCTTCCTTGAGTATGTAACACTATTTTTCATAAGTGAGATGGTGCATTTCAGTCTCAAAGGCAGATATTTCCTCGAATAGAACGTTGCTAGCACCAGGATCTAAAGCAGGTTTTAGTAGAGTTTGAGTCAGTCAGTCTTTTATTAACTATCATGACCAATATAATGTGATACATATTAATTCCATCTTGACAGAAATAATATTCAGGCACAGGCTCCCACTATAAATTAGTGAGGACATTCCGATGCTATTTACATCTTTTTAATGCCTAAAAGAATGATTGGGAGTTTTACTTACCACATAAATTGGTAAAATGATGCAGTATGCCAGAAGACTTCCTTATTTTTTTTTGCTTCAGTCTCGGCAATTCAGAGAAACTCTGCTGTGAAACACTGCCACTGCTGGTCATTCAGTATAATCTGCAGATGGAAAAGTCCACTGTTAGTACATTTAGTATAAGCAATACAAAAAGTTTAGATTTTTATAAAGGGTAACAAGATCAATACTATGGAGTTTGTTTTATTGTCAAAATCAACAGCTCAATTAAAAAATCAAATCTCAATTTGTGTTTATAACCTCTCATACTTCTCTGCATTCCCTTGCCTCATTTGCTAACACTCTCTAAACAATTGTAGCACGTACATTGGGATATAAATCTTTTTGCCATCCAAGTGGCAGCGCACCCTTCTTACTTCCTTTGTTTTAGGATATGGTACACCAGTAGCGATTAAGCCAGCTGGTAAGTTGAGAGAGGAAGGGTTATGCTACAGTTAACAGGATTAATAGAAACTATGAATAGCATAATTTGCATCTTCTCTTTAGCCAAATCCTACCAGTGCAGCAATGGTGAAGTTGAGACTCTTATGCTCAAACCTGCGTTCATACAAATGTGTAAGTCTAAATAAAGTTCTAATTTCTTTCTTCGTACCATCTCATCTTTTCGTTGGGCATCCTATCTACCCTGCAACTCATCTCATTACCAAGATAAATGTATCCTACTCCTTGTTAGGCAACAGAGTGGCTCTCATGTCAGACAACATCTTCCTTTACCTTCATGATGCCAGCTGCTTTGCAACAGAGTGGCCTTCTAGTCAGAAAACATCTTGCTTTAGCTTTATGATGTCAGACTGCTAGGCAACAGAATGGCATCTCATGTCAGAAAACTTCTTGCTTTAGCTTTATGATGTCAGACACCCCTGGACCAATTGTCCTTGTGGAAGCTAACCACACAGGAGGATGAGATATCAGAAGTTACGCAGTAGGTTACTATCTGTATTCATGACTGCCAGCCACGTTGGAGGGGGAATGGTAAAGGAATGGGAACCAGTCAAAGCACTGTGTCCTTTTCGAAAGTGGGATTGAGGTACAAAGACAGATTAACCTTAACAACAATCCATCTTGAGTATCAGAGTCCAACATAGAGAGTGCAGGAGAAGAGGTTAGATGAGCTTCCTTCCTTGAGTATGTAACACTATTTTTCATAAGTGAGATGGTGCATTTCAGTCTCAAAGGCAGATATTTCCTCGAATAGAACGTTGCTAGCACCAGGATCTAAAGCAGGTTTTAGTAGAGTTTGAGTCAGTCAGTCTTTTATTAACTATCATGACCAAAATAATGTGATACATATTAATTCCATCTTGACAGAAATAATATTCAGGCACAGGCTCCCACTATAAATTAGTGAGGACATTCCGATGCTATTTACATCTTTTTAATGCCTAAAAGAATGATTGGGAGTTTTACTTACCACATAAATTGGTAAAATGATGCAGTATGCCAGAAGACTTCCTTATTTTTTTTTGCTTCAGTCTCGGCAATTCAGAGAAACTCTGCTGTGAAACACTGCCACTGCTGGTCATTCAGTATAATCTGCAGATGGAAAAGTCCACTGTTAGTACATTTAGTATAAGCAATAAAAAAAGTTTATATTTTTATAAAGGGTAACAAGATCAATACTATGGAGTTTGTTTTATTGTCAAAATCAACAGCTCAATTAAAAAATCAAATCTCAATTTGTGTTTATAACCTCTCATACTTCTCTGCATTCCCTTGCCTCATTTGCTAACACTCTCTAAACAATTGTAGCACGTACATTGGGATATAAATCTTTTTGCCAGCCAAGTGGCAGCGCACCCTTCTTACTTCCTTTGTTTTAGGATATGGTACACCAGTAGCGATTAAGCCAGCTGGTAAGTTGAGAGAGGAAGGGTTATGCTACAGTTAACAGGATTAATAGAAACTATGAATAGCATAATTTGCATCTTCTCTTTAGCCAAATCCTACCAGTGCATCAATGGTGAAGTTGAGACTCTTATGCTCAAACCTGCGTTCATACAAATGTGTAAGTCTAAATAAAGTTCTAATTTCTTTCTTCGTACCATCTCATCTTTTCGTTGGGCATCCTATCTACCCTGCAACTCATCTCATTACCAAGATAAATGTATCCTACTCCTTGTTAGGCAACAGAGTGGCTCTCATGTCAGACAACATCTTCCTTTACCTTCATGATGCCAGCTGATTAGCAACAGAGTGGCCTTCTAGTCAGAAAACATCTTGCTTTAGCTTTATGATGTCAGACTGCTAGGCAACAGAATGGCACTGCATGTCAGACAACTTCTTGCTTTAGCTTTATGATGTCAGACACCCCTGGACCAATTGTCCTTGTGGAAGCTAACCACACAGGAGGATGAGATATCTTTTATTAACTATCATGACCAACATAATGTGATTCATATTACTTCCATCTTGACAGAAATAATATTCAGGCACAGGCTCCCACTATAAATTAGTACCTTCATGATGCCAGCTGATTTGCAACAGAGTGGCCTTCTAGTCAGACAACTTCTTGCTTTAGCTTTATGATGTCAGACACCCCTGGACCAATTGTCCTTGTGGAAGCTAACCACACAGGAGGATGAGATATCAGAAGTTACGCAGTAGGTTACTATCTGTATTCATGACTGCCAGCCACGTAGGAGGGGAATAGTAAAGGAATGGGAACCAGTCGAAGCACTGTGTCCTTTTCGAAAGTGGGATTGAGGTACAAAGACAGATTAACCTTAACAACAATCCATCTTGAGTATCAGAGTCCAACATACAGAGTGCAGGAGAAGAGGTTAGATGAGCTTCCTTCCTTGAGTATGTAACACTATTTTTTATTAGTGAGATGGTGCATTTCAGTCTCAAAGGCAGCAATTTCCTCGAATAGAACATTGCTAGCACCAGGATCTAAAGCAGGTTTTAGTAGAGTTTGAGTCAGTCTGTCTTTTATTAACTATCATGACCAACATAATGTGATTCATATTACTTCCATCTTGACAGAAATTATATTCAGGCACAGGCTCCCACTATAAATTAGTGAGGACATTCCGATGCTATTTACATCTTTTTAATGACTAAAAGAATGATTGGGAGTTTTACTTACCACATAAATTGGTAAAATGATCCAGTATGCCAAAAGACTTCCTTATTTTTTTTTGCTTCAGTCTCGGCAATTCAGAGAAACTCTGCTGTGAAACACTGCCACTGCTGGTCATTCAGTATAATCTGCAGATGGAAAAGTCCACTGTTAGTACATTTAGTATAAGCAATACAAAAAGTTGAGATTTTTATAAAGGGTAACCAGATCAATACTATGGAGTCTGTTTTATTGTGAAAATCAACAGCTCAATTAAAAAATCAAATCTCAATTTGTGTTTATAACCTCTCATACTTCTCTGCATTCCCTTGCCTCATTTGCTAACACTCTCTAAACAATTGTAGCACGTACATTGGGATATAAATCTTTATGCCAGCCAAGTGGCAGCGCACCCTTCTTACTTCCTTTGTTTTAGGATATGGTACACCAGTAGCGATTAAGCCAGCTGGTAAGTTGAGAGAGGAAGGGTTATGCTACAGTTAACAGGATTATTAGAAACTATGAATAGCATAATTTGCATCTTCTCTTTAGCCAAATCCTACCAGTGCAGCAATGGTGAAGTTGAGACTCTTATGCTCAAACCTGCGTTCATACAAATGTGTAAGTCTAAATAAAGTTCTAATTTCTTTCTTCGTACCATCTCATCTTTTTGTTGGGCATCCTATCTACCCTGCAACTCATCTCATTACCAAGATAAATGTATCCTACTCCTTGTTAGGCAACAGAGTGGCTCTCATGTCAGACAACATCTTCCTTTACCTTCATGATGCCAGCTGCTTTGCAACAGAGTGGCCTTCTAGTCAGAAAACATCTTCCTTTACCTTCATGATGCCAGCTGATTTGCAACAGAGTGGCCTTCTAGTCAGACAACTTCTTGCTTTAGCTTTATGATGTCAGACACCCCTGGACCAATTGTCCTTGTGGAAGCTAACCACACAGGAGGATGAGATATCAGAAGTTACGCAGTAGGTTACTATCTGTATTCATGACTGCCAGCCACGTTGGAGGGGGAATGGTAAAGGAATGGGAACCAGTCAAAGCACTGTGTCCTTTTCGAAAGTGGGATTGAGGTACAAAGACAGATTAACCTTAACAACAATCCATCTTCAGTATCAGAGTCCAACATAGAGAGTGCAGGAGAAGAGGTTAGATGAGCTTCCTTCCTTGAGTATGTAACACTATTTTTCATAAGTGAGATGGTGCATTTCAGTCTCAAAGGCAGATATTTCCTCGAATAGAACGTTGCTAGCACCAGGATCTAAAGCAGGTTTTAGTAGAGTTTGAGTCAGTCAGTCTTTTATTAACTATCATGACCAATATAATGAGATACATATTACTTCCATCTTGACAGAAATAATATTCAGGCACAGGCTCCCACTATAAATTAGTGAGGACATTCCGATGCTATTTACATCTTTTTAATGCCTAAAAGAATGATTGGGAGTTTTACTTACCACATAAATTGGTAAAATGATCCAGTATGCCAAAAGACTTCCTTATTTTTTTTTGCTTCAGTCTCGGCAATTCAGAGAAACTCTGCTGTGAAACACTGCCACTGCTGGTCATTCAGTATAATCTGCAGATGGAAAAGTCCACTGTTAGTACATTTAGTATAAGCAATACAAAAAGTTTAGATTTTTATAAAGGGTAACCAGATCAATACTATGGAGTCTGTTTTATTGTGAAAATCAACAGCTCAATTAAAAAATCAAATCTCAATTTGTGTTTATAACCTCTCATACTTCTCTGCATTCCCTTGCCTCATTTGCTAACACTCCCTAAACAATTGTAGCACGTACATTGGGATATAAATCTTTTTGCCAGCCAAGTGGCAGCGCACCCTTCTTACTTCCTTTGTTTTAGGATATGGTACACCAGTAGCGATTAAGCCAGCTGGTAAGTTGAGAGAGGAAGGGTTATGCTACAGTTAACAGGAATAATAGAAACTATGAATAGCATAATTTGCATCTTCTCTTTAGCCAAATCCTACCAGTGCAGCAATGGTGAAGTTGAGACTCTTATGCTCAAACCTGCGTTCATACAAATGTGTAAGTCTAAATAAAGTTCTAATTTCTTTCTTCGTACCATCTCATCTTTTCGTTGGGCATCCTATCTACCCTGCAACTCATCTCATTACCAAGATAAATGTATCCTACTCCTTGTTAGGCAACAGAGTGGCTCTCATGTCAGACAACATCTTCCTTTACCTTCATGATGCCAGCTGATTTGCAACAGAGTGGCCTTCTAGTCAGAAAACATCTTGCTTTAGCTTTATGATGTCAGACTGCTAGGCAACAGAATGGCACCTCATGTCAGAAAACTTCTTGCTTTAGCTTTATGATGTCAGACACCCCTGGACCAATTGTCCTTGTGGAAGCTAACCACACAGGAGGATGAGATATCAGAAGTTACGCAGTAGGTTACTATCTGTATTCATGACTGCCAGCCACGTAGGAGGGGGAATGGTAAAGGAATGGGAACCAGTCGAAGCACTGTGTCCTTTTCGAAAGTGGGATTGAGGTACAAAGACAGATTAACCTTAACAACAATCCATCTTGAGTATCAGAGTCCAACATACAGAGTGCAGGAGAAGAGGTTAGATGAGCTTCCTTCCTTGAGTATGTAACACTATTTTTTATTAGTGAGATGGTGCATTTCAGTCTCAAAGGCAGCAATTTCCTCGAATAGAACATTGCTAGCACCAGGATCTAAAGCAGGTTTTAGTAGAGTTTGAGTCAGTCAGTCTTTTATTAACTATCATGACCAACATAATGTGATTCATATTACTTCCATCTTGACAGAAATAATATTCAGGCACAGGCTCCCACTATAAATTAGTGAGGACATTCCGATGCTATTTACATCTTTTTAATGCCTAAAAGAATGATTGGGAGTTTTACTTACCACATAAATTGGTAAAATGATGCAGTATGCCAGAAGACTTCCTTATTTTTTTTTGCTTCAGTCTCGGCAATTCAGAGAAACTCTGCTGTGAAACACTGCCACTGCTGGTCATTCAGTATAATCTGCAGATGGAAAAGTCCACTGTTAGTACATTTAGTATAAGCAATACAAAAAGTTTAGATTTTTATAAAGGGTAACAAGATCAATACTATGGAGTTTGTTTTATTGTCAAAATCAACAGCTCAATTAAAAAATCAAATCTCAATTTGTGTTTATAACCTCTCATACTTCTCTGCATTCCCTTGCCTCATTTGCTAACACTCTCTAAACAATTGTAGCACGTACATTGGGATATAAATCTTTTTGCCATCCAAGTGGCAGCGCACCCTTCTTACTTCCTTTGTTTTAGGATATGGTACACCAGTAGCGATTAAGCCAGCTGGTAAGTTGAGAGAGGAAGGGTTATGCTACAGTTAACAGGATTAATAGAAACTATGAATAGCATAATTTGCATCTTCTCTTTAGCCAAATCCTACCAGTGCAGCAATGGTGAAGTTGAGACTCTTATGCTCAAACCTGCGTTCATACAAATGTGTAAGTCTAAATAAAGTTCTAATTTCTTTCTTCGTACCATCTCATCTTTTCGTTGGGCATCCTATCTACCCTGCAACTCATCTCATTACCAAGATAAATGTATCCTACTCCTTGTTAGGCAACAGAGTGGCTCTCATGTCAGACAACATCTTCCTTTACCTTCATGATGCCAGCTGCTTTGCAACAGAGTGGCCTTCTAGTCAGAAAACATCTTGCTTTAGCTTTATGATGTCAGACTGCTAGGCAACAGAATGGCATCTCATGTCAGAAAACTTCTTGCTTTAGCTTTATGATGTCAGACACCCCTGGACCAATTGTCCTTGTGGAAGCTAACCACACAGGAGGATGAGATATCAGAAGTTACGCAGTAGGTTACTATCTGTATTCATGACTGCCAGCCACGTTGGAGGGGGAATGGTAAAGGAATGGGAACCAGTCAAAGCACTGTGTCCTTTTCGAAAGTGGGATTGAGGTACAAAGACAGATTAACCTTAACAACAATCCATCTTGAGTATCAGAGTCCAACATAGAGAGTGCAGGAGAAGAGGTTAGATGAGCTTCCTTCCTTGAGTATGTAACACTATTTTTCATAAGTGAGATGGTGCATTTCAGTCTCAAAGGCAGATATTTCCTCGAATAGAACGTTGCTAGCACCAGGATCTAAAGCAGGTTTTAGTAGAGTTTGAGTCAGTCAGTCTTTTATTAACTATCATGACCAATATAATGTGATACATATTAATTCCATCTTGACAGAAATAATATTCAGGCACAGGCTCCCACTATAAATTAGTGAGGACATTCCGATGCTATTTACATCTTTTTAATGCCTAAAAGAATGATTGGGAGTTTTACTTACCACATAAATTGGTAAAATGATGCAGTATGCCAGAAGACTTCCTTATTTTTTTTTGCTTCAGTCTCGGCAATTCAGAGAAACTCTGCTGTGAAACACTGCCACTGCTGGTCATTCAGTATAATCTGCAGATGGAAAAGTCCACTGTTAGTACATTTAGTATAAGCAATAAAAAAAGTTTATATTTTTATAAAGGGTAACAAGATCAATACTATGGAGTTTGTTTTATTGTCAAAATCAACAGCTCAATTAAAAAATCAAATCTCAATTTGTGTTTATAACCTCTCATACTTCTCTGCATTCCCTTGCCTCATTTGCTAACACTCTCTAAACAATTGTAGCACGTACATTGGGATATAAATCTTTTTGCCAGCCAAGTGGCAGCGCACCCTTCTTACTTCCTTTGTTTTAGGATATGGTACACCAGTAGCGATTAAGCCAGCTGGTAAGTTGAGAGAGGAAGGGTTATGCTACAGTTAACAGGATTAATAGAAACTATGAATAGCATAATTTGCATCTTCTCTTTAGCCAAATCCTACCAGTGCATCAATGGTGAAGTTGAGACTCTTATGCTCAAACCTGCGTTCATACAAATGTGTAAGTCTAAATAAAGTTCTAATTTCTTTCTTCGTACCATCTCATCTTTTCGTTGGGCATCCTATCTACCCTGCAACTCATCTCATTACCAAGATAAATGTATCCTACTCCTTGTTAGGCAACAGAGTGGCTCTCATGTCAGACAACATCTTCCTTTACCTTCATGATGCCAGCTGATTAGCAACAGAGTGGCCTTCTAGTCAGAAAACATCTTGCTTTAGCTTTATGATGTCAGACTGCTAGGCAACAGAATGGCACTGCATGTCAGACAACTTCTTGCTTTAGCTTTATGATGTCAGACACCCCTGGACCAATTGTCCTTGTGGAAGCTAACCACACAGGAGGATGAGATATCTTTTATTAACTATCATGACCAACATAATGTGATTCATATTACTTCCATCTTGACAGAAATAATATTCAGGCACAGGCTCCCACTATAAATTAGTACCTTCATGATGCCAGCTGATTTGCAACAGAGTGGCCTTCTAGTCAGACAACTTCTTGCTTTAGCTTTATGATGTCAGACACCCCTGGACCAATTGTCCTTGTGGAAGCTAACCACACAGGAGGATGAGATATCAGAAGTTACGCAGTAGGTTACTATCTGTATTCATGACTGCCAGCCACGTAGGAGGGGAATGGTAAAGGAATGGGAACCAGTCGAAGCACTGTGTCCTTTTCGAAAGTGGGATTGAGGTACAAAGACAGATTAACCTTAACAACAATCCATCTTGAGTATCAGAGTCCAACATACAGAGTGCAGGAGAAGAGGTTAGATGAGCTTCCTTCCTTGAGTATGTAACACTATTTTTTATTAGTGAGATGGTGCATTTCAGTCTCAAAGGCAGCAATTTCCTCGAATAGAACATTGCTAGCACCAGGATCTAAAGCAGGTTTTAGTAGAGTTTGAGTCAGTCTGTCTTTTATTAACTATCATGACCAACATAATGTGATTCATATTACTTCCATCTTGACAGAAATTATATTCAGGCACAGGCTCCCACTATAAATTAGTGAGGACATTCCGATGCTATTTACATCTTTTTAATGACTAAAAGAATGATTGGGAGTTTTACTTACCACATAAATTGTTAAAATGATGCAGTATGCCAGAAGACTTCCTTATTTTTTTTTGCTTCAGTCTCGGCAATTCAGAGAAACTCTGCTGTGAAACACTGCCACTGCTGGTCATTCAGTATAATCTGCAGATGGAAAAGTCCACTGTTAGTACATTTAGTATAAGCAATACAAAAAGTTGAGATTTTTATAAAGGGTAACCAGATCAATACTATGGAGTCTGTTTTATTGTGAAAATCAACAGCTCAATTAAAAAATCAAATCTCAATTTGTGTTTATAACCTCTCATACTTCTCTGCATTCCCTTGCCTCATTTGCTAACACTCTCTAAACAATTGTAGCACGTACATTGGGATATAAATCTTTATGCCAGCCAAGTGGCAGCGCACCCTTCTTACTTCCTTTGTTTTAGGATATGGTACACCAGTAGCGATTAAGCCAGCTGGTAAGTTGAGAGAGGAAGGGTTATGCTACAGTTAACAGGAATAATAGAAACTATGAATAGCATAATTTGCATCTTCTCTTTAGCCAAATCCTACCAGTGCAGCAATGGTGAAGTTGAGACTCTTATGCTCAAACCTGCGTTCATACAAATGTGTAAGTCTAAATAAAGTTCTAATTTCTTTCTTCGTACCATCTCATCTTTTCGTTGGGCATCCTATCTACCCTGCAACTCATCTCATTACCAAGATAAATGTATCCTACTCCTTGTTAGGCAACAGAGTGGCTCTCATGTCAGACAACATCTTCCTTTACCTTCATGATGCCAGCTGATTTGCAACAGAGTGGCCTTCTAGTCAGAAAACATCTTGCTTTAGCTTTATGATGTCAGACTGCTAGGCAACAGAATGGCACCTCATGTCAGAAAACTTCTTGCTTTAGCTTTATGATGTCAGACACCCCTGGACCAATTGTCCTTGTGGAAGCTAACCACACAGGAGGATGAGATATCAGAAGTTACGCAGTAGGTTACTATCTGTATTCATGACTGCCAGCCACGTAGGAGGGGGAATGGTAAAGGAATGGGAACCAGTCGAAGCACTGTGTCCTTTTCGAAAGTGGGATTGAGGTACAAAGACAGATTAACCTTAACAACAATCCATCTTGAGTATCAGAGTCCAACATACAGAGTGCAGGAGAAGAGGTTAGATGAGCTTCCTTCCTTGAGTATGTAACACTATTTTTTATTAGTGAGATGGTGCATTTCAGTCTCAAAGGCAGCAATTTCCTCGAATAGAACATTGCTAGCACCAGGATCTAAAGCAGGTTTTAGTAGAGTTTGAGTCAGTCAGTCTTTTATTAACTATCATGACCAACATAATGTGATTCATATTACTTCCATCTTGACAGAAATAATATTCAGGCACAGGCTCCCACTATAAATTAGTGAGGACATTCCGATGCTATTTACATCTTTTTAATGCCTAAAAGAATGATTGGGAGTTTTACTTACCACATAAATTGGTAAAATGATGCAGTATGCCAGAAGACTTCCTTATTTTTTTTTGCTTCAGTCTCGGCAATTCAGAGAAACTCTGCTGTGAAACACTGCCACTGCTGGTCATTCAGTATAATCTGCAGATGGAAAAGTCCACTGTTAGTACATTTAGTATAAGCAATACAAAAAGTTTAGATTTTTATAAAGGGTAACAAGATCAATACTATGGAGTTTGTTTTATTGTCAAAATCAACAGCTCAATTAAAAAATCAAATCTCAATTTGTGTTTATAACCTCTCATACTTCTCTGCATTCCCTTGCCTCATTTGCTAACACTCTCTAAACAATTGTAGCACGTACATTGGGATATAAATCTTTTTGCCATCCAAGTGGCAGCGCACCCTTCTTACTTCCTTTGTTTTAGGATATGGTACACCAGTAGCGATTAAGCCAGCTGGTAAGTTGAGAGAGGAAGGGTTATGCTACAGTTAACAGGATTAATAGAAACTATGAATAGCATAATTTGCATCTTCTCTTTAGCCAAATCCTACCAGTGCAGCAATGGTGAAGTTGAGACTCTTATGCTCAAACCTGCGTTCATACAAATGTGTAAGTCTAAATAAAGTTCTAATTTCTTTCTTCGTACCATCTCATCTTTTCGTTGGGCATCCTATCTACCCTGCAACTCATCTCATTACCAAGATAAATGTATCCTACTCCTTGTTAGGCAACAGAGTGGCTCTCATGTCAGACAACATCTTCCTTTACCTTCATGATGCCAGCTGCTTTGCAACAGAGTGGCCTTCTAGTCAGAAAACATCTTGCTTTAGCTTTATGATGTCAGACTGCTAGGCAACAGAATGGCATCTCATGTCAGAAAACTTCTTGCTTTAGCTTTATGATGTCAGACACCCCTGGACCAATTGTCCTTGTGGAAGCTAACCACACAGGAGGATGAGATATCAGAAGTTACGCAGTAGGTTACTATCTGTATTCATGACTGCCAGCCACGTTGGAGGGGGAATGGTAAAGGAATGGGAACCAGTCAAAGCACTGTGTCCTTTTCGAAAGTGGGATTGAGGTACAAAGACAGATTAACCTTAACAACAATCCATCTTGAGTATCAGAGTCCAACATAGAGAGTGCAGGAGAAGAGGTTAGATGAGCTTCCTTCCTTGAGTATGTAACACTATTTTTCATAAGTGAGATGGTGCATTTCAGTCTCAAAGGCAGATATTTCCTCGAATAGAACGTTGCTAGCACCAGGATCTAAAGCAGGTTTTAGTAGAGTTTGAGTCAGTCAGTCTTTTATTAACTATCATGACCAATATAATGTGATACATATTAATTCCATCTTGACAGAAATAATATTCAGGCACAGGCTCCCACTATAAATTAGTGAGGACATTCCGATGCTATTTACATCTTTTTAATGCCTAAAAGAATGATTGGGAGTTTTACTTACCACATAAATTGGTAAAATGATGCAGTATGCCAGAAGACTTCCTTATTTTTTTTTGCTTCAGTCTCGGCAATTCAGAGAAACTCTGCTGTGAAACACTGCCACTGCTGGTCATTCAGTATAATCTGCAGATGGAAAAGTCCACTGTTAGTACATTTAGTATAAGCAATACAAAAAGTTTAGATTTTTATAAAGGGTAACAAGATCAATACTATGGAGTTTGTTTTATTGTCAAAATCAACAGCTCAATTAAAAAATCAAATCTCAATTTGTGTTTATAACCTCTCATACTTCTCTGCATTCCCTTGCCTCATTTGCTAACACTCTCTAAACAATTGTAGCACGTACATTGGGATATAAATCTTTTTGCCATCCAAGTGGCAGCGCACCCTTCTTACTTCCTTTGTTTTAGGATATGGTACACCAGTAGCGATTAAGCCAGCTGGTAAGTTGAGAGAGGAAGGGTTATGCTACAGTTAACAGGATTAATAGAAACTATGAATAGCATAATTTGCATCTTCTCTTTAGCCAAATCCTACCAGTGCAGCAATGGTGAAGTTGAGACTCTTATGCTCAAACCTGCGTTCATACAAATGTGTAAGTCTAAATAAAGTTCTAATTTCTTTCTTCGTACCATCTCATCTTTTCGTTGGGCATCCTATCTACCCTGCAACTCATCTCATTACCAAGATAAATGTATCCTACTCCTTGTTAGGCAACAGAGTGGCTCTCATGTCAGACAACATCTTCCTTTACCTTCATGATGCCAGCTGCTTTGCAACAGAGTGGCCTTCTAGTCAGAAAACATCTTGCTTTAGCTTTATGATGTCAGACTGCTAGGCAACAGAATGGCATCTCATGTCAGAAAACTTCTTGCTTTAGCTTTATGATGTCAGACACCCCTGGACCAATTGTCCTTGTGGAAGCTAACCACACAGGAGGATGAGATATCAGAAGTTACGCAGTAGGTTACTATCTGTATTCATGACTGCCAGCCACGTTGGAGGGGGAATGGTAAAGGAATGGGAACCAGTCAAAGCACTGTGTCCTTTTCGAAAGTGGGATTGAGGTACAAAGACAGATTAACCTTAACAACAATCCATCTTGAGTATCAGAGTCCAACATAGAGAGTGCAGGAGAAGAGGTTAGATGAGCTTCCTTCCTTGAGTATGTAACACTATTTTTCATAAGTGAGATGGTGCATTTCAGTCTCAAAGGCAGATATTTCCTCGAATAGAACGTTGCTAGCACCAGGATCTAAAGCAGGTTTTAGTAGAGTTTGAGTCAGTCAGTCTTTTATTAACTATCATGACCAATATAATGTGATACATATTAATTCCATCTTGACAGAAATAATATTCAGGCACAGGCTCCCACTATAAATTAGTGAGGACATTCCGATGCTATTTACATCTTTTTAATGCCTAAAAGAATGATTGGGAGTTTTACTTACCACATAAATTGGTAAAATGATGCAGTATGCCAGAAGACTTCCTTATTTTTTTTTGCTTCAGTCTCGGCAATTCAGAGAAACTCTGCTGTGAAACACTGCCACTGCTGGTCATTCAGTATAATCTGCAGATGGAAAAGTCCACTGTTAGTACATTTAGTATAAGCAATAAAAAAAGTTTATATTTTTATAAAGGGTAACAAGATCAATACTATGGAGTTTGTTTTATTGTCAAAATCAACAGCTCAATTAAAAAATCAAATCTCAATTTGTGTTTATAACCTCTCATACTTCTCTGCATTCCCTTGCCTCATTTGCTAACACTCTCTAAACAATTGTAGCACGTACATTGGGATATAAATCTTTTTGCCAGCCAAGTGGCAGCGCACCCTTCTTACTTCCTTTGTTTTAGGATATGGTACACCAGTAGCGATTAAGCCAGCTGGTAAGTTGAGAGAGGAAGGGTTATGCTACAGTTAACAGGATTAATAGAAACTATGAATAGCATAATTTGCATCTTCTCTTTAGCCAAATCCTACCAGTGCATCAATGGTGAAGTTGAGACTCTTATGCTCAAACCTGCGTTCATACAAATGTGTAAGTCTAAATAAAGTTCTAATTTCTTTCTTCGTACCATCTCATCTTTTCGTTGGGCATCCTATCTACCCTGCAACTCATCTCATTACCAAGATAAATGTATCCTACTCCTTGTTAGGCAACAGAGTGGCTCTCATGTCAGACAACATCTTCCTTTACCTTCATGATGCCAGCTGATTAGCAACAGAGTGGCCTTCTAGTCAGAAAACATCTTGCTTTAGCTTTATGATGTCAGACTGCTAGGCAACAGAATGGCACTGCATGTCAGACAACTTCTTGCTTTAGCTTTATGATGTCAGACACCCCTGGACCAATTGTCCTTGTGGAAGCTAACCACACAGGAGGATGAGATATCTTTTATTAACTATCATGACCAACATAATGTGATTCATATTACTTCCATCTTGACAGAAATAATATTCAGGCACAGGCTCCCACTATAAATTAGTACCTTCATGATGCCAGCTGATTTGCAACAGAGTGGCCTTCTAGTCAGACAACTTCTTGCTTTAGCTTTATGATGTCAGACACCCCTGGACCAATTGTCCTTGTGGAAGCTAACCACACAGGAGGATGAGATATCAGAAGTTACGCAGTAGGTTACTATCTGTATTCATGACTGCCAGCCACGTAGGAGGGGAATGGTAAAGGAATGGGAACCAGTCGAAGCACTGTGTCCTTTTCGAAAGTGGGATTGAGGTACAAAGACAGATTAACCTTAACAACAATCCATCTTGAGTATCAGAGTCCAACATACAGAGTGCAGGAGAAGAGGTTAGATGAGCTTCCTTCCTTGAGTATGTAACACTATTTTTTATTAGTGAGATGGTGCATTTCAGTCTCAAAGGCAGCAATTTCCTCGAATAGAACATTGCTAGCACCAGGATCTAAAGCAGGTTTTAGTAGAGTTTGAGTCAGTCTGTCTTTTATTAACTATCATGACCAACATAATGTGATTCATATTACTTCCATCTTGACAGAAATTATATTCAGGCACAGGCTCCCACTATAAATTAGTGAGGACATTCCGATGCTATTTACATCTTTTTAATGACTAAAAGAATGATTGGGAGTTTTACTTACCACATAAATTGTTAAAATGATGCAGTATGCCAGAAGACTTCCTTATTTTTTTTTGCTTCAGTCTCGGCAATTCAGAGAAACTCTGCTGTGAAACACTGCCACTGCTGGTCATTCAGTATAATCTGCAGATGGAAAAGTCCACTGTTAGTACATTTAGTATAAGCAATACAAAAAGTTGAGATTTTTATAAAGGGTAACCAGATCAATACTATGGAGTCTGTTTTATTGTGAAAATCAACAGCTCAATTAAAAAATCAAATCTCAATTTGTGTTTATAACCTCTCATACTTCTCTGCATTCCCTTGCCTCATTTGCTAACACTCTCTAAACAATTGTAGCACGTACATTGGGATATAAATCTTTATGCCAGCCAAGTGGCAGCGCACCCTTCTTACTTCCTTTGTTTTAGGATATGGTACACCAGTAGCGATTAAGCCAGCTGGTAAGTTGAGAGAGGAAGGGTTATGCTACAGTTAACAGGATTATTAGAAACTATGAATAGCATAATTTGCATCTTCTCTTTAGCCAAATCCTACCAGTGCAGCAATGGTGAAGTTGAGACTCTTATGCTCAAACCTGCGTTCATACAAATGTGTAAGTCTAAATAAAGTTCTAATTTCTTTCTTCGTACCATCTCATCTTTTTGTTGGGCATCCTATCTACCCTGCAACTCATCTCATTACCAAGATAAATGTATCCTACTCCTTGTTAGGCAACAGAGTGGCTCTCATGTCAGACAACATCTTCCTTTACCTTCATGATGCCAGCTGCTTTGCAACAGAGTGGCCTTCTAGTCAGAAAACATCTTCCTTTACCTTCATGATGCCAGCTGATTTGCAACAGAGTGGCCTTCTAGTCAGACAACTTCTTGCTTTAGCTTTATGATGTCAGACACCCCTGGACCAATTGTCCTTGTGGAAGCTAACCACACAGGAGGATGAGATATCAGAAGTTACGCAGTAGGTTACTATCTGTATTCATGACTGCCAGCCACGTTGGAGGGGGAATGGTAAAGGAATGGGAACCAGTCAAAGCACTGTGTCCTTTTCGAAAGTGGGATTGAGGTACAAAGACAGATTAACCTTAACAACAATCCATCTTCAGTATCAGAGTCCAACATAGAGAGTGCAGGAGAAGAGGTTAGATGAGCTTCCTTCCTTGAGTATGTAACACTATTTTTCATAAGTGAGATGGTGCATTTCAGTCTCAAAGGCAGATATTTCCTCGAATAGAACGTTGCTAGCACCAGGATCTAAAGCAGGTTTTAGTAGAGTTTGAGTCAGTCAGTCTTTTATTAACTATCATGACCAATATAATGAGATACATATTACTTCCATCTTGACAGAAATAATATTCAGGCACAGGCTCCCACTATAAATTAGTGAGGACATTCCGATGCTATTTACATCTTTTTAATGCCTAAAAGAATGATTGGGAGTTTTACTTACCACATAAATTGGTAAAATGATCCAGTATGCCAAAAGACTTCCTTATTTTTTTTTGCTTCAGTCTCGGCAATTCAGAGAAACTCTGCTGTGAAACACTGCCACTGCTGGTCATTCAGTATAATCTGCAGATGGAAAAGTCCACTGTTAGTACATTTAGTATAAGCAATACAAAAAGTTTAGATTTTTATAAAGGGTAACCAGATCAATACTATGGAGTCTGTTTTATTGTGAAAATCAACAGCTCAATTAAAAAATCAAATCTCAATTTGTGTTTATAACCTCTCATACTTCTCTGCATTCCCTTGCCTCATTTGCTAACACTCCCTAAACAATTGTAGCACGTACATTGGGATATAAATCTTTTTGCCAGCCAAGTGGCAGCGCACCCTTCTTACTTCCTTTGTTTTAGGATATGGTACACCAGTAGCGATTAAGCCAGCTGGTAAGTTGAGAGAGGAAGGGTTATGCTACAGTTAACAGGAATAATAGAAACTATGAATAGCATAATTTGCATCTTCTCTTTAGCCAAATCCTACCAGTGCAGCAATGGTGAAGTTGAGACTCTTATGCTCAAACCTGCGTTCATACAAATGTGTAAGTCTAAATAAAGTTCTAATTTCTTTCTTCGTACCATCTCATCTTTTCGTTGGGCATCCTATCTACCCTGCAACTCATCTCATTACCAAGATAAATGTATCCTACTCCTTGTTAGGCAACAGAGTGGCTCTCATGTCAGACAACATCTTCCTTTACCTTCATGATGCCAGCTGATTTGCAACAGAGTGGCCTTCTAGTCAGAAAACATCTTGCTTTAGCTTTATGATGTCAGACTGCTAGGCAACAGAATGGCACCTCATGTCAGAAAACTTCTTGCTTTAGCTTTATGATGTCAGACACCCCTGGACCAATTGTCCTTGTGGAAGCTAACCACACAGGAGGATGAGATATCAGAAGTTACGCAGTAGGTTACTATCTGTATTCATGACTGCCAGCCACGTAGGAGGGGGAATGGTAAAGGAATGGGAACCAGTCGAAGCACTGTGTCCTTTTCGAAAGTGGGATTGAGGTACAAAGACAGATTAACCTTAACAACAATCCATCTTGAGTATCAGAGTCCAACATACAGAGTGCAGGAGAAGAGGTTAGATGAGCTTCCTTCCTTGAGTATGTAACACTATTTTTTATTAGTGAGATGGTGCATTTCAGTCTCAAAGGCAGCAATTTCCTCGAATAGAACATTGCTAGCACCAGGATCTAAAGCAGGTTTTAGTAGAGTTTGAGTCAGTCAGTCTTTTATTAACTATCATGACCAACATAATGTGATTCATATTACTTCCATCTTGACAGAAATAATATTCAGGCACAGGCTCCCACTATAAATTAGTGAGGACATTCCGATGCTATTTACATCTTTTTAATGCCTAAAAGAATGATTGGGAGTTTTACTTACCACATAAATTGGTAAAATGATGCAGTATGCCAGAAGACTTCCTTATTTTTTTTTGCTTCAGTCTCGGCAATTCAGAGAAACTCTGCTGTGAAACACTGCCACTGCTGGTCATTCAGTATAATCTGCAGATGGAAAAGTCCACTGTTAGTACATTTAGTATAAGCAATACAAAAAGTTTAGATTTTTATAAAGGGTAACAAGATCAATACTATGGAGTTTGTTTTATTGTCAAAATCAACAGCTCAATTAAAAAATCAAATCTCAATTTGTGTTTATAACCTCTCATACTTCTCTGCATTCCCTTGCCTCATTTGCTAACACTCTCTAAACAATTGTAGCACGTACATTGGGATATAAATCTTTTTGCCATCCAAGTGGCAGCGCACCCTTCTTACTTCCTTTGTTTTAGGATATGGTACACCAGTAGCGATTAAGCCAGCTGGTAAGTTGAGAGAGGAAGGGTTATGCTACAGTTAACAGGATTAATAGAAACTATGAATAGCATAATTTGCATCTTCTCTTTAGCCAAATCCTACCAGTGCAGCAATGGTGAAGTTGAGACTCTTATGCTCAAACCTGCGTTCATACAAATGTGTAAGTCTAAATAAAGTTCTAATTTCTTTCTTCGTACCATCTCATCTTTTCGTTGGGCATCCTATCTACCCTGCAACTCATCTCATTACCAAGATAAATGTATCCTACTCCTTGTTAGGCAACAGAGTGGCTCTCATGTCAGACAACATCTTCCTTTACCTTCATGATGCCAGCTGCTTTGCAACAGAGTGGCCTTCTAGTCAGAAAACATCTTGCTTTAGCTTTATGATGTCAGACTGCTAGGCAACAGAATGGCATCTCATGTCAGAAAACTTCTTGCTTTAGCTTTATGATGTCAGACACCCCTGGACCAATTGTCCTTGTGGAAGCTAACCACACAGGAGGATGAGATATCAGAAGTTACGCAGTAGGTTACTATCTGTATTCATGACTGCCAGCCACGTTGGAGGGGGAATGGTAAAGGAATGGGAACCAGTCAAAGCACTGTGTCCTTTTCGAAAGTGGGATTGAGGTACAAAGACAGATTAACCTTAACAACAATCCATCTTGAGTATCAGAGTCCAACATAGAGAGTGCAGGAGAAGAGGTTAGATGAGCTTCCTTCCTTGAGTATGTAACACTATTTTTCATAAGTGAGATGGTGCATTTCAGTCTCAAAGGCAGATATTTCCTCGAATAGAACGTTGCTAGCACCAGGATCTAAAGCAGGTTTTAGTAGAGTTTGAGTCAGTCAGTCTTTTATTAACTATCATGACCAATATAATGTGATACATATTAATTCCATCTTGACAGAAATAATATTCAGGCACAGGCTCCCACTATAAATTAGTGAGGACATTCCGATGCTATTTACATCTTTTTAATGCCTAAAAGAATGATTGGGAGTTTTACTTACCACATAAATTGGTAAAATGATGCAGTATGCCAGAAGACTTCCTTATTTTTTTTTGCTTCAGTCTCGGCAATTCAGAGAAACTCTGCTGTGAAACACTGCCACTGCTGGTCATTCAGTATAATCTGCAGATGGAAAAGTCCACTGTTAGTACATTTAGTATAAGCAATACAAAAAGTTTAGATTTTTATAAAGGGTAACAAGATCAATACTATGGAGTTTGTTTTATTGTCAAAATCAACAGCTCAATTAAAAAATCAAATCTCAATTTGTGTTTATAACCTCTCATACTTCTCTGCATTCCCTTGCCTCATTTGCTAACACTCTCTAAACAATTGTAGCACGTACATTGGGATATAAATCTTTTTGCCATCCAAGTGGCAGCGCACCCTTCTTACTTCCTTTGTTTTAGGATATGGTACACCAGTAGCGATTAAGCCAGCTGGTAAGTTGAGAGAGGAAGGGTTATGCTACAGTTAACAGGATTAATAGAAACTATGAATAGCATAATTTGCATCTTCTCTTTAGCCAAATCCTACCAGTGCAGCAATGGTGAAGTTGAGACTCTTATGCTCAAACCTGCGTTCATACAAATGTGTAAGTCTAAATAAAGTTCTAATTTCTTTCTTCGTACCATCTCATCTTTTCGTTGGGCATCCTATCTACCCTGCAACTCATCTCATTACCAAGATAAATGTATCCTACTCCTTGTTAGGCAACAGAGTGGCTCTCATGTCAGACAACATCTTCCTTTACCTTCATGATGCCAGCTGCTTTGCAACAGAGTGGCCTTCTAGTCAGAAAACATCTTGCTTTAGCTTTATGATGTCAGACTGCTAGGCAACAGAATGGCATCTCATGTCAGAAAACTTCTTGCTTTAGCTTTATGATGTCAGACACCCCTGGACCAATTGTCCTTGTGGAAGCTAACCACACAGGAGGATGAGATATCAGAAGTTACGCAGTAGGTTACTATCTGTATTCATGACTGCCAGCCACGTTGGAGGGGGAATGGTAAAGGAATGGGAACCAGTCAAAGCACTGTGTCCTTTTCGAAAGTGGGATTGAGGTACAAAGACAGATTAACCTTAACAACAATCCATCTTGAGTATCAGAGTCCAACATAGAGAGTGCAGGAGAAGAGGTTAGATGAGCTTCCTTCCTTGAGTATGTAACACTATTTTTCATAAGTGAGATGGTGCATTTCAGTCTCAAAGGCAGATATTTCCTCGAATAGAACGTTGCTAGCACCAGGATCTAAAGCAGGTTTTAGTAGAGTTTGAGTCAGTCAGTCTTTTATTAACTATCATGACCAATATAATGTGATACATATTAATTCCATCTTGACAGAAATAATATTCAGGCACAGGCTCCCACTATAAATTAGTGAGGACATTCCGATGCTATTTACATCTTTTTAATGCCTAAAAGAATGATTGGGAGTTTTACTTACCACATAAATTGGTAAAATGATGCAGTATGCCAGAAGACTTCCTTATTTTTTTTTGCTTCAGTCTCGGCAATTCAGAGAAACTCTGCTGTGAAACACTGCCACTGCTGGTCATTCAGTATAATCTGCAGATGGAAAAGTCCACTGTTAGTACATTTAGTATAAGCAATAAAAAAAGTTTATATTTTTATAAAGGGTAACAAGATCAATACTATGGAGTTTGTTTTATTGTCAAAATCAACAGCTCAATTAAAAAATCAAATCTCAATTTGTGTTTATAACCTCTCATACTTCTCTGCATTCCCTTGCCTCATTTGCTAACACTCTCTAAACAATTGTAGCACGTACATTGGGATATAAATCTTTTTGCCAGCCAAGTGGCAGCGCACCCTTCTTACTTCCTTTGTTTTAGGATATGGTACACCAGTAGCGATTAAGCCAGCTGGTAAGTTGAGAGAGGAAGGGTTATGCTACAGTTAACAGGATTAATAGAAACTATGAATAGCATAATTTGCATCTTCTCTTTAGCCAAATCCTACCAGTGCATCAATGGTGAAGTTGAGACTCTTATGCTCAAACCTGCGTTCATACAAATGTGTAAGTCTAAATAAAGTTCTAATTTCTTTCTTCGTACCATCTCATCTTTTCGTTGGGCATCCTATCTACCCTGCAACTCATCTCATTACCAAGATAAATGTATCCTACTCCTTGTTAGGCAACAGAGTGGCTCTCATGTCAGACAACATCTTCCTTTACCTTCATGATGCCAGCTGATTAGCAACAGAGTGGCCTTCTAGTCAGAAAACATCTTGCTTTAGCTTTATGATGTCAGACTGCTAGGCAACAGAATGGCACTGCATGTCAGACAACTTCTTGCTTTAGCTTTATGATGTCAGACACCCCTGGACCAATTGTCCTTGTGGAAGCTAACCACACAGGAGGATGAGATATCTTTTATTAACTATCATGACCAACATAATGTGATTCATATTACTTCCATCTTGACAGAAATAATATTCAGGCACAGGCTCCCACTATAAATTAGTACCTTCATGATGCCAGCTGATTTGCAACAGAGTGGCCTTCTAGTCAGACAACTTCTTGCTTTAGCTTTATGATGTCAGACACCCCTGGACCAATTGTCCTTGTGGAAGCTAACCACACAGGAGGATGAGATATCAGAAGTTACGCAGTAGGTTACTATCTGTATTCATGACTGCCAGCCACGTAGGAGGGGAATGGTAAAGGAATGGGAACCAGTCGAAGCACTGTGTCCTTTTCGAAAGTGGGATTGAGGTACAAAGACAGATTAACCTTAACAACAATCCATCTTGAGTATCAGAGTCCAACATACAGAGTGCAGGAGAAGAGGTTAGATGAGCTTCCTTCCTTGAGTATGTAACACTATTTTTTATTAGTGAGATGGTGCATTTCAGTCTCAAAGGCAGCAATTTCCTCGAATAGAACATTGCTAGCACCAGGATCTAAAGCAGGTTTTAGTAGAGTTTGAGTCAGTCTGTCTTTTATTAACTATCATGACCAACATAATGTGATTCATATTACTTCCATCTTGACAGAAATTATATTCAGGCACAGGCTCCCACTATAAATTAGTGAGGACATTCCGATGCTATTTACATCTTTTTAATGACTAAAAGAATGATTGGGAGTTTTACTTACCACATAAATTGGTAAAATGATCCAGTATGCCAAAAGACTTCCTTATTTTTTTTTGCTTCAGTCTCGGCAATTCAGAGAAACTCTGCTGTGAAACACTGCCACTGCTGGTCATTCAGTATAATCTGCAGATGGAAAAGTCCACTGTTAGTACATTTAGTATAAGCAATACAAAAAGTTGAGATTTTTATAAAGGGTAACCAGATCAATACTATGGAGTCTGTTTTATTGTGAAAATCAACAGCTCAATTAAAAAATCAAATCTCAATTTGTGTTTATAACCTCTCATACTTCTCTGCATTCCCTTGCCTCATTTGCTAACACTCTCTAAACAATTGTAGCACGTACATTGGGATATAAATCTTTATGCCAGCCAAGTGGCAGCGCACCCTTCTTACTTCCTTTGTTTTAGGATATGGTACACCAGTAGCGATTAAGCCAGCTGGTAAGTTGAGAGAGGAAGGGTTATGCTACAGTTAACAGGATTATTAGAAACTATGAATAGCATAATTTGCATCTTCTCTTTAGCCAAATCCTACCAGTGCAGCAATGGTGAAGTTGAGACTCTTATGCTCAAACCTGCGTTCATACAAATGTGTAAGTCTAAATAAAGTTCTAATTTCTTTCTTCGTACCATCTCATCTTTTTGTTGGGCATCCTATCTACCCTGCAACTCATCTCATTACCAAGATAAATGTATCCTACTCCTTGTTAGGCAACAGAGTGGCTCTCATGTCAGACAACATCTTCCTTTACCTTCATGATGCCAGCTGCTTTGCAACAGAGTGGCCTTCTAGTCAGAAAACATCTTCCTTTACCTTCATGATGCCAGCTGATTTGCAACAGAGTGGCCTTCTAGTCAGACAACTTCTTGCTTTAGCTTTATGATGTCAGACACCCCTGGACCAATTGTCCTTGTGGAAGCTAACCACACAGGAGGATGAGATATCAGAAGTTACGCAGTAGGTTACTATCTGTATTCATGACTGCCAGCCACGTTGGAGGGGGAATGGTAAAGGAATGGGAACCAGTCAAAGCACTGTGTCCTTTTCGAAAGTGGGATTGAGGTACAAAGACAGATTAACCTTAACAACAATCCATCTTCAGTATCAGAGTCCAACATAGAGAGTGCAGGAGAAGAGGTTAGATGAGCTTCCTTCCTTGAGTATGTAACACTATTTTTCATAAGTGAGATGGTGCATTTCAGTCTCAAAGGCAGATATTTCCTCGAATAGAACGTTGCTAGCACCAGGATCTAAAGCAGGTTTTAGTAGAGTTTGAGTCAGTCAGTCTTTTATTAACTATCATGACCAATATAATGAGATACATATTACTTCCATCTTGACAGAAATAATATTCAGGCACAGGCTCCCACTATAAATTAGTGAGGACATTCCGATGCTATTTACATCTTTTTAATGCCTAAAAGAATGATTGGGAGTTTTACTTACCACATAAATTGGTAAAATGATCCAGTATGCCAAAAGACTTCCTTATTTTTTTTTGCTTCAGTCTCGGCAATTCAGAGAAACTCTGCTGTGAAACACTGCCACTGCTGGTCATTCAGTATAATCTGCAGATGGAAAAGTCCACTGTTAGTACATTTAGTATAAGCAATACAAAAAGTTTAGATTTTTATAAAGGGTAACCAGATCAATACTATGGAGTCTGTTTTATTGTGAAAATCAACAGCTCAATTAAAAAATCAAATCTCAATTTGTGTTTATAACCTCTCATACTTCTCTGCATTCCCTTGCCTCATTTGCTAACACTCCCTAAACAATTGTAGCACGTACATTGGGATATAAATCTTTTTGCCAGCCAAGTGGCAGCGCACCCTTCTTACTTCCTTTGTTTTAGGATATGGTACACCAGTAGCGATTAAGCCAGCTGGTAAGTTGAGAGAGGAAGGGTTATGCTACAGTTAACAGGAATAATAGAAACTATGAATAGCATAATTTGCATCTTCTCTTTAGCCAAATCCTACCAGTGCAGCAATGGTGAAGTTGAGACTCTTATGCTCAAACCTGCGTTCATACAAATGTGTAAGTCTAAATAAAGTTCTAATTTCTTTCTTCGTACCATCTCATCTTTTCGTTGGGCATCCTATCTACCCTGCAACTCATCTCATTACCAAGATAAATGTATCCTACTCCTTGTTAGGCAACAGAGTGGCTCTCATGTCAGACAACATCTTCCTTTACCTTCATGATGCCAGCTGATTTGCAACAGAGTGGCCTTCTAGTCAGAAAACATCTTGCTTTAGCTTTATGATGTCAGACTGCTAGGCAACAGAATGGCACCTCATGTCAGAAAACTTCTTGCTTTAGCTTTATGATGTCAGACACCCCTGGACCAATTGTCCTTGTGGAAGCTAACCACACAGGAGGATGAGATATCAGAAGTTACGCAGTAGGTTACTATCTGTATTCATGACTGCCAGCCACGTAGGGGGGGGAATGGTAAAGGAATGGGAACCAGTCGAAGCACTGTGTCCTTTTCGAAAGTGGGATTGAGGTACAAAGACAGATTAACCTTAACAACAATCCATCTTGAGTATCAGAGTCCAACATACAGAGTGCAGGAGAAGAGGTTAGATGAGCTTCCTTCCTTGAGTATGTAACACTATTTTTTATTAGTGAGATGGTGCATTTCAGTCTCAAAGGCAGCAATTTCCTCGAATAGAACATTGCTAGCACCAGGATCTAAAGCAGGTTTTAGTAGAGTTTGAGTCAGTCAGTCTTTTATTAACTATCATGACCAACATAATGTGATTCATATTACTTCCATCTTGACAGAAATAATATTCAGGCACAGGCTCCCACTATAAATTAGTGAGGACATTCCGATGCTATTTACATCTTTTTAATGCCTAAAAGAATGATTGGGAGTTTTACTTACCACATAAATTGGTAAAATGATGCAGTATGCCAGAAGACTTCCTTATTTTTTTTTGCTTCAGTCTCGGCAATTCAGAGAAACTCTGCTGTGAAACACTGCCACTGCTGGTCATTCAGTATAATCTGCAGATGGAAAAGTCCACTGTTAGTACATTTAGTATAAGCAATACAAAAAGTTTAGATTTTTATAAAGGGTAACAAGATCAATACTATGGAGTTTGTTTTATTGTCAAAATCAACAGCTCAATTAAAAAATCAAATCTCAATTTGTGTTTATAACCTCTCATACTTCTCTGCATTCCCTTGCCTCATTTGCTAACACTCTCTAAACAATTGTAGCACGTACATTGGGATATAAATCTTTTTGCCATCCAAGTGGCAGCGCACCCTTCTTACTTCCTTTGTTTTAGGATATGGTACACCAGTAGCGATTAAGCCAGCTGGTAAGTTGAGAGAGGAAGGGTTATGCTACAGTTAACAGGATTAATAGAAACTATGAATAGCATAATTTGCATCTTCTCTTTAGCCAAATCCTACCAGTGCAGCAATGGTGAAGTTGAGACTCTTATGCTCAAACCTGCGTTCATACAAATGTGTAAGTCTAAATAAAGTTCTAATTTCTTTCTTCGTACCATCTCATCTTTTCGTTGGGCATCCTATCTACCCTGCAACTCATCTCATTACCAAGATAAATGTATCCTACTCCTTGTTAGGCAACAGAGTGGCTCTCATGTCAGACAACATCTTCCTTTACCTTCATGATGCCAGCTGCTTTGCAACAGAGTGGCCTTCTAGTCAGAAAACATCTTGCTTTAGCTTTATGATGTCAGACTGCTAGGCAACAGAATGGCATCTCATGTCAGAAAACTTCTTGCTTTAGCTTTATGATGTCAGACACCCCTGGACCAATTGTCCTTGTGGAAGCTAACCACACAGGAGGATGAGATATCAGAAGTTACGCAGTAGGTTACTATCTGTATTCATGACTGCCAGCCACGTTGGAGGGGGAATGGTAAAGGAATGGGAACCAGTCAAAGCACTGTGTCCTTTTCGAAAGTGGGATTGAGGTACAAAGACAGATTAACCTTAACAACAATCCATCTTGAGTATCAGAGTCCAACATAGAGAGTGCAGGAGAAGAGGTTAGATGAGCTTCCTTCCTTGAGTATGTAACACTATTTTTCATAAGTGAGATGGTGCATTTCAGTCTCAAAGGCAGATATTTCCTCGAATAGAACGTTGCTAGCACCAGGATCTAAAGCAGGTTTTAGTAGAGTTTGAGTCAGTCAGTCTTTTATTAACTATCATGACCAATATAATGTGATACATATTAATTCCATCTTGACAGAAATAATATTCAGGCACAGGCTCCCACTATAAATTAGTGAGGACATTCCGATGCTATTTACATCTTTTTAATGCCTAAAAGAATGATTGGGAGTTTTACTTACCACATAAATTGGTAAAATGATGCAGTATGCCAGAAGACTTCCTTATTTTTTTTTGCTTCAGTCTCGGCAATTCAGAGAAACTCTGCTGTGAAACACTGCCACTGCTGGTCATTCAGTATAATCTGCAGATGGAAAAGTCCACTGTTAGTACATTTAGTATAAGCAATACAAAAAGTTTAGATTTTTATAAAGGGTAACAAGATCAATACTATGGAGTTTGTTTTATTGTCAAAATCAACAGCTCAATTAAAAAATCAAATCTCAATTTGTGTTTATAACCTCTCATACTTCTCTGCATTCCCTTGCCTCATTTGCTAACACTCTCTAAACAATTGTAGCACGTACATTGGGATATAAATCTTTTTGCCATCCAAGTGGCAGCGCACCCTTCTTACTTCCTTTGTTTTAGGATATGGTACACCAGTAGCGATTAAGCCAGCTGGTAAGTTGAGAGAGGAAGGGTTATGCTACAGTTAACAGGATTAATAGAAACTATGAATAGCATAATTTGCATCTTCTCTTTAGCCAAATCCTACCAGTGCAGCAATGGTGAAGTTGAGACTCTTATGCTCAAACCTGCGTTCATACAAATGTGTAAGTCTAAATAAAGTTCTAATTTCTTTCTTCGTACCATCTCATCTTTTCGTTGGGCATCCTATCTACCCTGCAACTCATCTCATTACCAAGATAAATGTATCCTACTCCTTGTTAGGCAACAGAGTGGCTCTCATGTCAGACAACATCTTCCTTTACCTTCATGATGCCAGCTGCTTTGCAACAGAGTGGCCTTCTAGTCAGAAAACATCTTGCTTTAGCTTTATGATGTCAGACTGCTAGGCAACAGAATGGCATCTCATGTCAGAAAACTTCTTGCTTTAGCTTTATGATGTCAGACACCCCTGGACCAATTGTCCTTGTGGAAGCTAACCACACAGGAGGATGAGATATCAGAAGTTACGCAGTAGGTTACTATCTGTATTCATGACTGCCAGCCACGTTGGAGGGGGAATGGTAAAGGAATGGGAACCAGTCAAAGCACTGTGTCCTTTTCGAAAGTGGGATTGAGGTACAAAGACAGATTAACCTTAACAACAATCCATCTTGAGTATCAGAGTCCAACATAGAGAGTGCAGGAGAAGAGGTTAGATGAGCTTCCTTCCTTGAGTATGTAACACTATTTTTCATAAGTGAGATGGTGCATTTCAGTCTCAAAGGCAGATATTTCCTCGAATAGAACGTTGCTAGCACCAGGATCTAAAGCAGGTTTTAGTAGAGTTTGAGTCAGTCAGTCTTTTATTAACTATCATGACCAATATAATGTGATACATATTAATTCCATCTTGACAGAAATAATATTCAGGCACAGGCTCCCACTATAAATTAGTGAGGACATTCCGATGCTATTTACATCTTTTTAATGCCTAAAAGAATGATTGGGAGTTTTACTTACCACATAAATTGGTAAAATGATGCAGTATGCCAGAAGACTTCCTTATTTTTTTTTGCTTCAGTCTCGGCAATTCAGAGAAACTCTGCTGTGAAACACTGCCACTGCTGGTCATTCAGTATAATCTGCAGATGGAAAAGTCCACTGTTAGTACATTTAGTATAAGCAATAAAAAAAGTTTATATTTTTATAAAGGGTAACAAGATCAATACTATGGAGTTTGTTTTATTGTCAAAATCAACAGCTCAATTAAAAAATCAAATCTCAATTTGTGTTTATAACCTCTCATACTTCTCTGCATTCCCTTGCCTCATTTGCTAACACTCTCTAAACAATTGTAGCACGTACATTGGGATATAAATCTTTTTGCCAGCCAAGTGGCAGCGCACCCTTCTTACTTCCTTTGTTTTAGGATATGGTACACCAGTAGCGATTAAGCCAGCTGGTAAGTTGAGAGAGGAAGGGTTATGCTACACTTAACAGGATTAATAGAAACTATGAATAGCATAATTTGCATCTTCTCTTTAGCCAAATCCTACCAGTGCATCAATGGTGAAGTTGAGACTCTTATGCTCAAACCTGCGTTCATACAAATGTGTAAGTCTAAATAAAGTTCTAATTTCTTTCTTCGTACCATCTCATCTTTTCGTTGGGCATCCTATCTACCCTGCAACTCATCTCATTACCAAGATAAATGTATCCTACTCCTTGTTAGGCAACAGAGTGGCTCTCATGTCAGACAACATCTTCCTTTACCTTCATGATGCCAGCTGATTAGCAACAGAGTGGCCTTCTAGTCAGAAAACATCTTGCTTTAGCTTTATGATGTCAGACTGCTA
Organism: Lissotriton vulgaris; assembly: GCF_964263255.1. Taxonomy (NCBI): domain Eukaryota; kingdom Metazoa; phylum Chordata; class Amphibia; order Caudata; family Salamandridae; genus Lissotriton; species Lissotriton vulgaris. The sequence goes on from NC_141700.1 coordinate 452,384,576, forward strand.
GGCAACAGAATGGCACTGCATGTCAGACAACTTCTTGCTTTAGCTTTATGATGTCAGACACCCCTGGACCAATTGTCCTTGTGGAAGCTAACCACACAGGAGGATGAGATATCTTTTATTAACTATCATGACCAACATAATGTGATTCATATTACTTCCATCTTGACAGAAATAATATTCAGGCACAGGCTCCCACTATAAATTAGTACCTTCATGATGCCAGCTGATTTGCAACAGAGTGGCCTTCTAGTCAGACAACTTCTTGCTTTAGCTTTATGATGTCAGACACCCCTGGACCAATTGTCCTTGTGGAAGCTAACCACACAGGAGGATGAGATATCAGAAGTTACGCAGTAGGTTACTATCTGTATTCATGACTGCCAGCCACGTAGGAGGGGAATGGTAAAGGAATGGGAACCAGTCGAAGCACTGTGTCCTTTTCGAAAGTGGGATTGAGGTACAAAGACAGATTAACCTTAACAACAATCCATCTTGAGTATCAGAGTCCAACATACAGAGTGCAGGAGAAGAGGTTAGATGAGCTTCCTTCCTTGAGTATGTAACACTATTTTTTATTAGTGAGATGGTGCATTTCAGTCTCAAAGGCAGCAATTTCCTCGAATAGAACATTGCTAGCACCAGGATCTAAAGCAGGTTTTAGTAGAGTTTGAGTCAGTCTGTCTTTTATTAACTATCATGACCAACATAATGTGATTCATATTACTTCCATCTTGACAGAAATTATATTCAGGCACAGGCTCCCACTATAAATTAGTGAGGACATTCCGATGCTATTTACATCTTTTTAATGACTAAAAGAATGATTGGGAGTTTTACTTACCACATAAATTGTTAAAATGATGCAGTATGCCAGAAGACTTCCTTATTTTTTTTTGCTTCAGTCTCGGCAATTCAGAGAAACTCTGCTGTGAAACACTGCCACTGCTGGTCATTCAGTATAATCTGCAGATGGAAAAGTCCACTGTTAGTACATTTAGTATACGCAATACAAAAAGTTGAGATTTTTATAAAGGGTAACCAGATCAATACTATGGAGTCTGTTTTATTGTGAAAATCAACAGCTCAATTAAAAAATCAAATCTCAATTTGTGTTTATAACCTCTCATACTTCTCTGCATTCCCTTGCCTCATTTGCTAACACTCTCTAAACAATTGTAGCACGTACATTGGGATATAAATCTTTATGCCAGCCAAGTGGCAGCGCACCCTTCTTACTTCCTTTGTTTTAGGATATGGTACACCAGTAGCGATTAAGCCAGCTGGTAAGTTGAGAGAGGAAGGGTTATGCTACAGTTAACAGGATTATTAGAAACTATGAATAGCATAATTTGCATCTTCTCTTTAGCCAAATCCTACCAGTGCAGCAATGGTGAAGTTGAGACTCTTATGCTCAAACCTGCGTTCATACAAATGTGTAAGTCTAAATAAAGTTCTAATTTCTTTCTTCGTACCATCTCATCTTTTTGTTGGGCATCCTATCTACCCTGCAACTCATCTCATTACCAAGATAAATGTATCCTACTCCTTGTTAGGCAACAGAGTGGCTCTCATGTCAGACAACATCTTCCTTTACCTTCATGATGCCAGCTGCTTTGCAACAGAGTGGCCTTCTAGTCAGAAAACATCTTCCTTTACCTTCATGATGCCAGCTGATTTGCAACAGAGTGGCCTTCTAGTCAGACAACGTCTTGCTTTAGCTTTATGATGTCAGACACCCCTGGACCAATTGTCCTTGTGGAAGCTAACCACACAGGAGGATGAGATATCAGAAGTTACGCAGTAGGTTACTATCTGTATTCATGACTGCCAGCCACGTTGGAGGGGGAATGGTAAAGGAATGGGAACCAGTCAAAGCACTGTGTCCTTTTCGAAAGTGGGATTGAGGTACAAAGACAGATTAACCTTAACAATCCATCTTCAGTATCAGAGTCCAACATAGAGAGTGCAGGAGAAGAGGTTAGATGAGCTTCCTTCCTTGAGTATGTAACACTATTTTTCATAAGTGAGATGGTGCATTTCAGTCTCAAAGGCAGATATTTCCTCGAATAGAACGTTGCTAGCACCAGGATCTAAAGCAGGTTTTAGTAGAGTTTGAGTCAGTCAGTCTTTTATTAACTATCATGACCAATATAATGAGATACATATTACTTCCATCTTGACAGAAATAATATTCAGGCACAGGCTCCCACTATAAATTAGTGAGGACATTCCGATGCTATTTACATCTTTTCAATGCCTAAAAGAATGATTGGGAGTTTTACTTACCACATAAATTGGTAAAATGATCCAGTATGCCAGAAGACTTCCTTATTTTTTTTTGCTTCAGTCTCGGCAATTCAGAGAAACTCTGCTGTGAAACACTGCCACTGCTGGTCATTCAGTATAATCTGCAGATGGAAAAGTCCACTGTTAGTACATTTAGTATAAGCAATACAAAAAGTTTAGATTTTTATAAAGGGTAACCAGATCAATACTATGGAGTCTGTTTTATTGTGAAAATCAACAGCTCAATTAAAAAATCAAATCTCAATTTGTGTTTATAACCTCTCATACTTCTCTGCATTCCCTTGCCTCATTTGCTAACACTCCCTAAACAATTGTAGCACGTACATTGGGATATAAATCTTTTTGCCAGCCAAGTGGCAGCGCACCCTTCTTACTTCCTTTGTTTTAGGATATGGTACACCAGTAGCGATTAAGCCAGCTGGTAAGTTGAGAGAGGAAGGGTTATGCTACAGTTAACAGGAATAATAGAAACTATGAATAGCATAATTTGCATCTTCTCTTTAGCCAAATCCTACCAGTGCAGCAATGGTGAAGTTGAGACTCTTATGCTCAAACCTGCGTTCATACAAATGTGTAAGTCTAAATAAAGTTCTAATTTCTTTCTTCGTACCATCTCATCTTTTCGTTGGGCATCCTATCTACCCTGCAACTCATCTCATTACCAAGATAAATGTATCCTACTCCTTGTTAGGCAACAGAGTGGCTCTCATGTCAGACAACATCTTCCTTTACCTTCATGATGCCAGCTGCTTTGCAACAGAGTGGCCTTCTAGTCAGAAAACATCTTGCTTTAGCTTTATGATGTCAGACTGCTAGGCAACAGAATGGCACCTCATGTCAGAAAACTTCTTGCTTTAGCTTTATGATGTCAGACACCCCTGGACCAATTGTCCTTGTGGAAGCTAACCACACAGGAGGATGAGATATCAGAAGTTACGCAGTAGGTTACTATCTGTATTCATGACTGCCAGCCACGTTGGAGGGGGAATGGTAAAGGAATGGGAACCAGTCAAAGCACTGTGTCCTTTTCGAAAGTGGGATTGAGGTACAAAGACAGATTAACCTTAACAACAATCCATCTTGAGTATCAGAGTCCAACATACAGAGTGCAGGAGAAGAGGTTAGATCAGCTTCCTTCCTTGAGTATGTAACACTATTTTTTATAAGTGAGATGGTGCATTTCAGTCTCAAAGGCAGCAATTTCCTCGAATAGAACATTGCTAGCACCAGGATCTAAAGCAGGTTTTAGTAGAGTTTGAGTCAGTCAGTCTTTTATTAACTATCATGACCAACATAATGTGATTCATATTACTTCCATCTTGACAGAAATTATATTCAGGCACAGGCTCCCACTATAAATTAGTGAGGACATTCCGATGCTATTTACATCTTTTTAATGACTAAAAGAATGATTGGGAGTTTTACTTACCACATAAATTGGTAAAATGATGCAGTATGCCAGAAGACTTCCTTATTTTTTTTTGCTTCAGTCTCGGCAATTCAGAGAAACTCTGCTGTGAAACACTGCCACTGCTGGTCATTCAGTATAATCTGCAGATGGAAAAGTCCACTGTTAGTACATTTAGTATAAGCAATACAAAAAGTTTAGATTTTTATAAAGGGTAACCAGATCAATACTATGGAGTCTGTTTTATTGTGAAAATCAACAGCTCAATTAAAAAATCAAATCTCAATTTGTGTTTATAACTGCTCATACTTCTCTGCATTCCCTTGCCTCATTTGCTAACACTCTCTAAACAATTGTAGCACGTACATTGGGATATAAATCTTTTTGCCAGCCAAGTGGCAGCGCACCCTTCTTACTTCCTTTGTTTTAGGATATGGTACACCAGTAGCGATTAAGCCAGCTGGTAAGTTGAGAGAGGAAGGGTTATGCTACAGTTAACAGGAATAATAGAAACTATGAATAGCATAATTTGCATCTTCTCTTTAGCCAAATCCTACCAGTGCAGCAATGGTGAAGTTGAGACTCTTATGCTCAAACCTGCGTTCATACAAATGTGTAAGTCTAAATAAAGTTCTAATTTCTTTCTTCGTACCATCTCATCTTTTCGTTGGGCATCCTATCTACCCTGCAACTCATCTCATTACCAAGATAAATGTATCCTACTCCTTGTTAGGCAACAGAGTGGCTCTCATGTCAGACAACATCTTCCTTTACCTTCATGATGCCAGCTGCTTTGCAACAGAGTGGCCTTCTAGTCAGAAAACATCTTGCTTTAGCTTTATGATGTCAGACTGCTAGGCAACAGAATGGCACCTCATGTCAGACAACTTCTTGCTTTAGCTTTATGATGTCAGACACCCCTGGACCAATTGTCCTTGTGGAAGCTAACCACATAGGAGGATGAGATATCAGAAGTTACGCAGTAGGTTACTATCTGTATTCATGACTGCCAGCCACGTAGGAGGGGGAATGGTAAAGGAATGGGAACCAGTCGAAGCACTGTGTCCTTTTCGAAAGTGGGATTGAGGTACAAAGACAGATTAACCTTAACAACAATCCATCTTGAGTATCAGAGTCCAACATACAGAGTGCAGGAGAAGAGGTTAGATCAGCTTCCTTCCTTGAGTATGTAACACTATTTTTTATAAGTGAGATGGTGCATTTCAGTCTCAAAGGCAGCAATTTCCTCGAATAGAACATTGCTAGCACCAGGATCTAAAGCAGGTTTTAGTAGAGTTTGAGTCAGTCAGTCTTTTATTAACTATCATGACCAACATAATGTGATTCATATTACTTCCATCTTGACAGAAATTATATTCAGGCACAGGCTCCCACTATAAATTAGTGAGGACATTCCGATGCTATTTACATCTTTTTAATGACTAAAAGAATGATTGGGAGTTTTACTTACCACATAAATTGGTAAAATGATGCAGTATGCCAGAAGACTTCCTTATTTTTTTTTGCTTCAGTCTCGGCAACTCAGAGAAACTCTGCTGTGAAACACTGCCACTGCTGGTCATTCAGTATAATCTGCAGATGGAAAAGTCCACTGTTAGTACATTTAGTATAAGCAATACAAAAAGTTTAGATTTTTATAAAGGGTAACCAGATCAATACTATGGAGTCTGTTTTATTGTGAAAATCAACAGCTCAATTAAAAAATCAAATCTCAATTTGTGTTTATAACCTCTCATACTTCTCTGCATTCCCTTGCCTCATTTGCTAACACTCTCTAAACAATTGTAGCACGTACATTGGGATATAAATCTTTTTGCCAGCCAAGTGGCAGCGCACCCTTCTTACTTCCTTTGTTTTAGGATATGGTACACCAGAAGCGATTAAGCCAGCTGGTAAGTTGAGAGAGGAAGGGTTATGCTACAGTTAACAGGAATAATAGAAACTATGAATAGCATAATTTGCATCTTCTCTTTAGCCAAATCCTACCAGTGCAGCAATGGTGAAGTTGAGACTCTTATGCTCAAACCTGCGTTCATACAAATGTGTAAGTCTAAATAAAGTTCTAATTTCTTTCTTCGTACCATCTCATCTTTTCGTTGGGCATCCTATCTACCCTGCAACTCATCTCATTACCAAGATAAATGTATCCTACTCCTTGTTAGGCAACAGAGTGGCTCTCATGTCAGACAACATCTTCCTTTACCTTCATGATGCCAGCTGATTTGCAACAGAGTGGCCTTCTAGTCAGAAAACATCTTGCTTTAGCTTTATGATGTCAGACTGCTAGGCAACAGAATGGCACCTCATGTCAGACAACTTCTTGCTTTAGCTTTATGATGTCAGACACCCCTGGACCAATTGTCCTTGTGGAAGCTAACCACACAGGAGGATGAGATATCAGAAGTTACGCAGTAGGTTACTATCGGTATTCATGACTGCCAGCCACGTAGGAGGGAGAATGGTAAAGGAATGGGAACCAGTCGAAGCACTGTGTCCTTTTCGAAAGTGGGATTGAGGTACAAAGACAGATTAACCTTAACAACAATCCATCTTGAGTATCAGAGTCCAACATACAGAGTGCAGGAGAAGAGGTTAGATGAGCTTCCTTCCTTGAGTATGTAACACTATTTTATATAAGTGAGATGGTGCATTTCAGTCTCAAAGGCAGCAATTTCCTCGAATAGAACATTGCTAGCACCAGGATCTAAAGCAGGTTTTAGTAGAGTTTGAGTCAGTCAGTCTTTTATTAACTATCATGACCAACATAATGTGATTCATATTACTTCCATCTTGACAGAAATTATATTCAGGCACAGGCTCCCACTATAAATTAGTGAGGACATTCCGATGCTATTTACATCTTTTTAATGACTAAAAGAATGATTGGGAGTTTTACTTACCACATAAATTGGTAAAATGATGCAGTATGCCAGAAGACTTCCTTATTTTTTTTTGCTTCAGTCTCGGCAATTCAGAGAAACTCTGCTGTGAAACACTGCCACTGCTGGTCATTCAGTATAATCTGCAGATGGAAAAGTCCACTGTTAGTACATTTAGTATAAGCAATACAAAAAGTTTAGATTTTTATAAAGGGTAACCAGATCAATACTATGGAGTCTGTTTTATTGTGAAAATCAACAGCTCAATTAAAAAATCAAATCTCAATTTGTGTTTATAACCTCTCATACTTCTCTGCATTCCCTTGCCTCATTTGCTAACACTCTCTAAACAATTGTAGCACGTACATTGGGATATAAATCTTTTTGCCAGCCAAGTGGCAGCGCACCCTTCTTACTTCCTTTGTTTTAGGATATGGTACACCAGTAGCGATTAAGCCAGCTGGTAAGTGGAGAGAGGAAGGGTTATGCTACAGTTAACAGGATTAATAGAAACTATGAATAGCATAATTTGCATCTTCTCTTTAGCCAAATCCTACCAGTGCAGCAATGGTGAAGTTGAGACTCTTATGCTCAAACCTGCGTTCATACAAATGTGTAAGTCTAAATAAAGTTCTAATTTCTTTCTTCGTACCATCTCATCTTTTCGTTGGGCATCCTATCTACCCTGCAACTCATCTCATTACCAAGATAAATGTATCCTACTCCTTGTTAGGCAACAGAGTGGCTCTCATGTCAGACAACATCTTCCTTTACCTTCATGATGCCAGCTGCTTTGCAACAGAGTGGCCTTCTAGTCAGAAAACATCTTGCTTTAGCTTTATGATGTCAGACTGCTAGGCAACAGAATGGCACCTCATGTCAGACAACTTCTTGCTTTAGCTTTATGATGTCAGACACCCCTGGACCAATTGTCCTTGTGGAAGCTAACCACACAGGAGGATGAGATATCAGAAGTTACGCAGTAGGTTACTATCGGTATTCATGACTGCCAGCCACGTAGGAGGGAGAATGGTAAAGGAATGGGAACCAGTCGAAGCACTGTGTCCTTTTCGAAAGTGGGATTGAGGTACAAAGACAGATTAACCTTAACAACAATCCATCTTGAGTATCAGAGTCCAACATACAGAGTGCAGGAGAAGAGGTTAGATGAGCTTCCTTCCTTGAGTATGTAACACTATTTTATATAAGTGAGATGGTGCATTTCAGTCTCAAAGGCAGCAATTTCCTCGAATAGAACATTGCTAGCACCAGGATCTAAAGCAGGTTTTAGTAGAGTTTGAGTCAGTCAGTCTTTTATTAACTATCATGACCAACATAATGTGATTCATATTACTTCCATCTTGACAGAAATTTTATTCAGGCACAGGCTCCCACTATAAATTAGTGAGGACATTCCGATGCTATTTACATCTTTTTAATGACTAAAAGAATGATTGGGAGTTTTACTTACCACATAAATTGGTAAAATGATGCAGTATGCCAGAAGACTTCCTTATTTTTTTTTGCTTCAGTCTCGGCAATTCAGAGAAACTCTGCTGTGAAACACTGCCACTGCTGGTCATTCAGTATAATCTGCAGATGGAAAAGTCCACTGTTAGTACATTTAGTATAAGCAATACAAAAAGTTTAGATTTTTATAAAGGGTAACCAGATCAATACTATGGAGTCTGTTTTATTGTGAAAATCAACAGCTCAATTAAAAAATCAAATCTCAATTTGTGTTTATAACCTCTCATACTTCTCTGCATTCCCTTGCCTCATTTGCTAACACTCTCTAAACAATTGTAGCACGTACATTGGGATATAAATCTTTTTGCCAGCCAAGTGGCAGCGCACCCTTCTTACTTCCTTTGTTTTAGGATATGGTACACCAGTAGCGATTAAGCCAGCTGGTAAGTTGAGAGAGGAAGGGTTATGCTACAGTTAACAGGAATAATAGAAACTATGAATAGCATAATTTGCATCTTCTCTTTAGCCAAATCCTACCAGTGCAGCAATGGTGAAGTTGAGACTCTTATGCTCAAACCTGCGTTCATACAAATGTGTAAGTCTAAATAAAGTTCTAATTTCTTTCTTCGTACCATCTCATCTTTTCGTTGGGCATCCTATCTACCCTGCAACTCATCTCATTACCAAGATAAATGTATCCTACTCCTTGTTAGGCAACAGAGTGGCTCTCATGTCAGACAACATCTTCCTTTACCTTCATGATGCCAGCTGCTTTGCAACAGAGTGGCCTTCTAGTCAGAAAACATCTTGCTTTAGCTTTATGATGTCAGACTGCTAGGCAACAGAATGGCACCTCATGTCAGACAACTTCTTGCTTTAGCTTTATGATGTCAGACACCCCTGGACCAATTGTCCTTGTGGAAGCTAACCACATAGGAGGATGAGATATTAGAAGTTACGCAGTAGGTTACTATCTGTATTCATGACTGCCAGCCACGTAGGAGGGGGAATGGTAAAGGAATGGGAACCAGTCGAAGCACTGTGTCCTTTTCGAAAGTGGGATTGAGGTACAAAGACAGATTAACCTTAACAACAATCCATCTTGAGTATCAGAGTCCAACATACAGAGTGCAGGAGAAGAGGTTAGATCAGCTTCCTTCCTTGAGTATGTAACACTATTTTTTATAAGTGAGATGGTGCATTTCAGTCTCAAAGGCAGCAATTTCCTCGAATAGAACATTGCTAGCACCAGGATCTAAAGCAGGTTTTAGTAGAGTTTGAGTCAGTCAGTCTTTTATTAACTATCATGACCAACATAATGTGATTCATATTACTTCCATCTTGACAGAAATTATATTCAGGCACAGGCTCCCACTATAAATTAGTGAGGACATTCCGATGCTATTTACATCTTTTTAATGACTAAAAGAATGATTGGGAGTTTTACTTACCACATAAATTGGTAAAATGATGCAGTATGCCAGAAGACTTCCTTATTTTTTTTTGCTTCAGTCTCGGCAATTCAGAGAAACTCTGCTGTGAAACACTGCCACTGCTGGTCATTCAGTATAATCTGCAGATGGAAAAGTCCACTGTTAGTACATTTAGTATAAGCAATACAAAAAGTTTAGATTTTTATAAAGGGTAACCAGATCAATACTATGGAGTCTGTTTTATTGTGAAAATCAACAGCTCAATTAAAAAATCAAATCTCAATTTGTGTTTATAACCTCTCATACTTCTCTGCATTCCCTTGCCTCATTTGCTAACACTCTCTAAACAATTGTAGCACGTACATTGGGATATAAATCTTTTTGCCAGCCAAGTGGCAGCGCACCCTTCTTACTTCCTTTGTTTTAGGATATGGTACACCAGAAGCGATTAAGCCAGCTGGTAAGTTGAGAGAGGAAGGGTTATGCTACAGTTAACAGGAATAATAGAAACTATGAATAGCATAATTTGCATCTTCTCTTTAGCCAAATCCTACCAGTGCAGCAATGGTGAAGTTGAGACTCTTATGCTCAAACCTGCGTTCATACAAATGTGTAAGTCTAAATAAAGTTCTAATTTCTTTCTTCGTACCATCTCATCTTTTCGTTGGGCATCCTATCTACCCTGCAACTCATCTCATTACCAAGATAAATGTATCCTACTCCTTGTTAGGCAACAGAGTGGCTCTCATGTCAGACAACATCTTCCTTTACCTTCATGATGCCAGCTGATTTGCAACAGAGTGGCCTTCTAGTCAGAAAACATCTTGCTTTAGCTTTATGATGTCAGACTGCTAGGCAACAGAATGGCACCTCATGTCAGACAACTTCTTGCTTTAGCTTTATGATGTCAGACACCCCTGGACCAATTGTCCTTGTGGAAGCTAACCACACAGGAGGATGAGATATCAGAAGTTACGCAGTAGGTTACTATCGGTATTCATGACTGCCAGCCACGTAGGAGGGAGAATGGTAAAGGAATGGGAACCAGTCGAAGCACTGTGTCCTTTTCGAAAGTGGGATTGAGGTACAAAGACAGATTAACCTTAACAACAATCCATCTTGAGTATCAGAGTCCAACATACAGAGTGCAGGAGAAGAGGTTAGATGAGCTTCCTTCCTTGAGTATGTAACACTATTTTATATAAGTGAGATGGTGCATTTCAGTCTCAAAGGCAGCAATTTCCTCGAATAGAACATTGCTAGCACCAGGATCTAAAGCAGGTTTTAGTAGAGTTTGAGTCAGTCAGTCTTTTATTAACTATCATGACCAACATAATGTGATTCATATTACTTCCATCTTGACAGAAATTATATTCAGGCACAGGCTCCCACTATAAATTAGTGAGGACATTCCGATGCTATTTACATCTTTTTAATGACTAAAAGAATGATTGGGAGTTTTACTTACCACATAAATTGGTAAAATGATGCAGTATGCCAGAAGACTTCCTTATTTTTTTTTGCTTCAGTCTCGGCAATTCAGAGAAACTCTGCTGTGAAACACTGCCACTGCTGGTCATTCAGTATAATCTGCAGATGGAAAAGTCCACTGTTAGTACATTTAGTATAAGCAATACAAAAAGTTTAGATTTTTATAAAGGGTAACCAGATCAATACTATGGAGTCTGTTTTATTGTGAAAATCAACAGCTCAATTAAAAAATCAAATCTCAATTTGTGTTTATAACCTCTCATACTTCTCTGCATTCCCTTGCCTCATTTGCTAACACTCTCTAAACAATTGTAGCACGTACATTGGGATATAAATCTTTTTGCCAGCCAAGTGGCAGCGCACCCTTCTTACTTCCTTTGTTTTAGGATATGGTACACCAGTAGCGATTAAGCCAGCTGGTAAGTTGAGAGAGGAAGGGTTATGCTACAGTTAACAGGATTAATAGAAACTATGAATAGCATAATTTGCATCTTCTCTTTAGCCAAATCCTACCAGTGCAGCAATGGTGAAGTTGAGACTCTTATGCTCAAACCTGCGTTCATACAAATGTGTAAGTCTAAATAAAGTTCTAATTTCTTTCTTCGTACCATCTCATCTTTTTGTTGGGCATCCTATCTACCCTGCAACTCATCTCATTACCAAGATAAATGTATCCTACTCCTTGTTAGGCAACAGAGTGGCTCTCATGTCAGACAACATCTTCCTTTACCTTCATGATGCCAGCTGCTTTGCAACAGAGTGGCCTTCTAGTCAGAAAACATCTTCCTTTACCTTCATGATGCCAGCTGATTTGCAACAGAGTGGCCTTCTAGTCAGACAATTTCTTGCTTTAGCTTTATGATGTCAGACACCCCTGGACCAATTGTCCTTGTGGAAGCTAACCACACAGGAGGATGAGATATCAGAAGTTACTCAGTAGGTTACTATCTGTATTCATGACTGCCAGCCACGTAGGAGGGGGAATGGTAAAGGAATGGGAACCAGTCGAAGCACTGTGTCCTTTTCGAAAGTGGGATTGAGGTACAAAGACAGATTAACCTTAACAACAATCCATCTTGAGTATCAGAGTCCAACATACAGAGTGCAGGAGAAGAGGTTAGATGAGCTTCCTTCCTTGAGTATGTAACACTATTTTTTATTAGTGAGATGGTGCATTTCAGTCTCAAAGGCAGCAATTTCCTTGAATAGAACATTGCTAGCACCAGGATCTAAAGCAGGTTTTAGTAGAGTTTGAGTCAGTCTGTCTTTTATTAACTATCATGACCAACATAATGTGATTCATATTACTTCCATCTTGACAGAAATTATATTCAGGCACAGGCTCCCACTATAAATTAGTGAGGACATTCCGATGCTATTTACATCTTAATGACTAAAAGAATGATTGGGAGTTTTACTTACCACATAAATTGTTAAAATGATGCAGTATGCCAGAAGACTTCCTTATTTTTTTTTGCTTCAGTCTCGGCAATTCAGAGAAACTCTGCTGTGAAACACTGCCACTGCTGGTCATTCAGTATAATCTGCAGATGGAAAAGTCCACTGTTAGTACATTTAGTATAAGCAATACAAAAAGTTTAGATTTTTATAAAGGGTAACCAGATCAATACTATGGAGTCTGTTTTATTGTGAAAATCAACAGCTCAATTAAAAAATCAAATCTCAATTTGTGTTTATAACCTCTCATACTTCTCTGCATTCCCTTGCCTCATTTGCTAACACTCTCTAAACAATTGTAGCACGTACATTGGGATATAAATCTTGCTGCCAGCCAAGTGGCAGCGCACCCTTCTTACTTCCTTTGTTTTAGGATATGGTACACCAGTAGCGATTAAGCCAGCTGGTAAGTTGAGAGAGGAAGGGTTATGCTACAGTTAACAGGATTATTAGAAACTATGAATAGCATAATTTGCATCTTCTCTTTAGCCAAATCCTACCAGTGCAGCAATGGTGAAGTTGAGACTCTTATGCTCAAACCTGCGTTCATACAAATGTGTAAGTCTAAATAAAGTTCTAATTTCTTTCTTCGTACCATCTCATCTTTTCGTTGGGCATCCTATCTACCCTGCAACTCATCTCATTACCAAGATAAATGTATCCTACTCCTTGTTAGGCAACAGAGTGGCTCTCATGTCAGACAACATCTTCCTTTACCTTCATGATGCCAGCTGCTTTGCAACAGAGTGGCCTTCTAGTCAGAAAACATCTTCCTTTACCTTCATGATGCCAGCTGATTTGCAACAGAGTGGCCTTCTAGTCAGACAACTTCTTGCTTTAGCTTTATGATGTCAGACACCCCTGGACCAATTGTCCTTGTGGAAGCTAACCACATAGGAGGATGAGATATCAGAAGTTACGCAGTAGGTTACTATCTGTATTCATGACTGCCAGCCACGTAGGAGGGGGAATGGTAAAGGAATGGGAACCAGTCGAAGCACTGTGTCCTTTTCGAAAGTGGGATTGAGGTACAAAGACAGATTAACCTTAACAACAATCCATCTTGAGTATCAGAGTCCAACATACAGAGTGCAGGAGAAGAGGTTAGATGAGCTTCCTTCCTTGAGTATGTAACACTATTTTTTATAAGTGAGATGGTGCATTTCAGTCTCAAAGGCAGCAATTTCCTCGAATAGAACATTGCTAGCACCAGGATCTAAAGCAGGTTTTAGTAGAGTTTGAGTCAGTCAGTCTTTTATTAAATATCATGACCAACATAATGTGATTCATATTACTTCCATCTTGACAGAAATTATATTCAGGCACAGGCTCCCACTATAAATTAGTGAGGACATTCCGATGCTATTTACATCTTTTTAATGACTAAAAGAATGATTGGGAGTTTTACTTACCACATACATTGGTAAAATGATGCAGTATGCCAGAAGACTTCCTTATTTTTTTTTGCTTCAGTCTCGGCAATTCAGAGAAACTCTGCTGTGAAACACTGCCACTGCTGGTCATTCAGTATAATCTGCAGATGGAAAAGTCCACTGTTAGTACATTTAGTATAAGCAATACAAAAAGTTTAGATTTTTATAAAGGGTAACCAGATCAATACTATGGAGTCTGTTTTATTGTGAAAATCAACAGCTCAATTAAAAAATCAAATCTCAATTTGTGTTTATAACCTCTCATACTTCTCTGCATTCCCTTGCCTCATTTGCTAACACTCTCTAAACAATTGTAGCACGTACATTGGGATATAAATCTTTTTGCCAGCCAAGTGGCAGCGCACCCTTCTTACTTCCTTTGTTTTAGGATATGGTACACCAGAAGCGATTAAGCCAGCTGGTAAGTTGAGAGAGGAAGGGTTATGCTACAGTTAACAGGAATAATAGAAACTATGAATAGCATAATTTGCATCTTCTCTTTAGCCAAATCCTACCAGTGCAGCAATGGTGAAGTTGAGACTCTTATGCTCAAACCTGCGTTCATACAAATGTGTAAGTCTAAATAAAGTTCTAATTTCTTTCTTCGTACCATCTCATCTTTTCGTTGGGCATCCTATCTACCCTGCAACTCATCTCATTACCAAGATAAATGTATCCTACTCCTTGTTAGGCAACAGAGTGGCTCTCATGTCAGACAACATCTTCCTTTACCTTCATGATGCCAGCTGATTTGCAACAGAGTGGCCTTCTGGTCAGAAAACATCTTGCTTTAGCTTTATGATGTCAGACTGCTAGGCAACAGAATGGCACCTCATGTCAGACAACTTCTTGCTTTAGCTTTATGATGTCAGACACCCCTGGACCAATTGTCCTTGTGGAAGCTAACCACATAGGAGGATGAGATATCAGAAGTTACGCAGTAGGTTACTATCTGTATTCATGACTGCCAGCCACGTAGGAGGGGGAATGGTAAAGGAATGGGAACCAGTCGAAGCACTGTGTCCTTTTCGAAAGTGGGATTGAGGTACAAAGACAGATTAACCTTAACAACAATCCATCTTGAGTATCAGAGTCCAACATACAGAGTGCAGGAAAAGAGGTTAGATGAGCTTCCTTCCTTGAGTATGTAACACTATTTTTTATAAGTGAGATGGTGCATTTCAGTCTCAAAGGCAGCAATTTCCTCGAATAGAACATTGCTAGCACCAGGATCTAAAGCAGGTTTTAGTAGAGTTTGAGTCAGTCAGTCTTTTATTAACTATCATGACCAACATAATGTGATTCATATTACTTCCATCTTGACAGAAATTATATTCAGGCACAGGCTCCCACTATAAATTAGTGAGGACATTCCGATGCTATTTACATCTTTTTAATGACTAAAAGAATGATTGGGAGTTTTACTTACCACATAAATTGGTAAAATGATGCAGTATGCCAGAAGACTTCCTTATTTTTTTTTGCTTCAGTCTCGGCAATTCAGAGAAACTCTGCTGTGAAACACTGCCACTGCTGGTCATTCAGTATAATCTGCAGATGGAAAAGTCCACTGTTAGTACATTTAGTATAAGCAATACAAAAAGTTTAGATTTTTATAAAGGGTAACCAGATCAATACTATGGAGTCTGTTTTATTGTGAAAATCAACAGCTCAATTAAAAAATCAAATCTCAATTTGTGTTTATAACCGCTCATACTTCTCTGCATTCCCTTGCCTCATTTGCTAACACTCTCTAAACAATTGTAGCACGTACATTGGGATATAAATCTTTTTGCCAGCCAAGTGGCAGCGCACCCTTCTTACTTCCTTTGTTTTAGGATATGGTACACCAGTAGCGATTAAGCCAGCTGGTAAGTTGAGAGAGGAAGGGTTATGCTACAGTTAACAGGAATAATAGAAACTATGAATAGCATAATTTGCATCTTCTCTTTAGCCAAATCCTACCAGTGCAGCAATGGTGAAGTTGAGACTCTTATGCTCAAACCTGCGTTCATACAAATGTGTAAGTCTAAATAAAGTTCTAATTTCTTTCTTCGTACCATCTCATCTTTTCGTTGGGCATCCTATCTACCCTGCAACTCATCTCATTACCAAGATAAATGTATCCTACTCCTTGTTAGGCAACAGAGTGGCTCTCATGTCAGACAACATCTTCCTTTACCTTCATGATGCCAGCTGATTTGCAACAGAGTGGCCTTCTAGTCAGAAAACATCTTGCTTTAGCTTTATGATGTCAGACTGCTAGGCAACAGAATGGCACCTCATGTCAGACAACTTCTTGCTTTAGCTTTATGATGTCAGACACCCCTGGACCAATTGTCCTTGTGGAAGCTAACCACACAGGAGGATGAGATATCAGAAGTTACGCAGTAGGTTACTATCTGTATTCATGACTGCCAGCCACGTAGGAGGGAGAATGGTAAAGGAATGGGAACCAGTCGAAGCAGTGTGTCCTTTTCGAAAGTGGGATTGAGGTACAAAGACAGATTAACCTTAACAACAATCCATCTTGAGTATCAGAGTCCAACATACAGAGTGCAGGAGAAGAGGTTAGATGAGCTTCCTTCCTTGAGTATGTAACACTATTTTTTATAAATGAGATGGTGCATTTCAGTCTCAAAGGCAGCAATTTCCTCGAATAGAACATTGCTAGCACCAGGATCTAAAGCAGGTTTTAGTAGAGTTTGAGTCAGTCAGTCTTTTATTAACTATCATGACCAACATAATGTGATTCATATTACTTCCATCTTGACAGAAATTATATTCAGGCACAGGCTCCCACTATAAATTAGTGAGGACATTCCGATGCTATTTACATCTTTTTAATGACTAAAAGAATGATTGGGAGTTTTACTTACCACATAAATTGGTAAAATGATGCAGTATGCCAGAAGACTTCCTTATTTTTTTTTGCTTCAGTCTCGGCAATTCAGAGAAACTCTGCTGTGAAACACTGCCACTGCTGGTCATTCAGTATAATCTGCAGATGGAAAAGTCCACTGTTAGTACATTTAGTATAAGCAATACAAAAAGTTTAGATTTATATAAAGGGTAACCAGATCAATACTATGGAGTCTGTTTTATTGTGAAAATCAACAGCTCAATTAAAAAATCAAATCTCAATTTGTGTTTATAACCTCTCATACTTCTCTGCATTCCCTTGCCTCATTTGCTAACACTCTCTAAACAATTGTAGCACGTACATTGGGATATAAATCTTTTTGCCAGCCAAGTGGCAGCGCACCCTTCTTACTTCCTTTGTTTTAGGATATGGTACACCAGTAGCGATTAAGCCAGCCGGTAAGTTGAGAGAGGAAGGGTTATGCTACAGTTAACAGGATTAATAGAAACTATGAATAGCATAATTTGCATCTTCTCTTTAGCCAAATCCTACCAGTGCAGCAATGGCGAAGTTGAGACTCTTATGCTCAAACCTGCGTTCATACAAATGTGTAAGTCTAAATAAAGTTCTAATTTCTTTCTTCGTACCATCTCATCTTTTCGTTGGGCATCCTATCTACCCTGCAACTCATCTCATTACCAAGATAAATGTATCCTACTCCTTGTTAGGCAACAGAGTGGCTCTCATGTCAGACAACATCTTCCTTTACCTTCATGATGCCAGCTGCTTTGCAACAGAGTGGCCTTCTAGTCAGAAAACATCTTGCTTTAGCTTTATGATGTCAGACTGCTAGGCAACAGAATGGCACCTCATGTCAGACAACTTCTTGCTTTAGCTTTATGATGTCAGACACCCCTGGACCAATTGTCCTTGTGGAAGCTAACCACATAGGAGGATGAGATATCAGAAGTTACGCAGTAGGTTACTATCTGTATTCATGACTGCCAGCCACGTAGGAGGGGGAATGGTAAAGGAATGGGAACCAGTCGAAGCACTGTGTCCTTTTCGAAAGTGGGATTGAGGTACAAAGACAGATTAACCTTAACAACAATCCATCTTGAGTATCAGAGTCCAACATACAGAGTGCAGGAGAAGAGGTTAGATGAGCTTCCTTCCTTGAGTATGTAACACTATTTTATATAAGTGAGATGGTGCATTTCAGTCTCAAAGGCAGCAATTTCCTCGAATAGAACATTGCTAGCACCAGGATCTAAAGCAGGTTTTAGTAGAGTTTGAGTCAGTCAGTCTTTTATTAACTATCATGACCAACATAATGTGATTCATATTACTTCCATCTTGACAGAAATTATATTCAGGCACAGGCTCCCACTATAAATTAGTGAGGACATTCCGATGCTATTTACATCTTTTTAATGACTAAAAGAATGATTGGGAGTTTTACTTACCACATAAATTGGTAAAATGATGCAGTATGCCAGAAGACTTCCTTATTTTTTTTTGCTTCAGTCTCGGCAATTCAGAGAAACTCTGCTGTGAAACACTGCCACTGCTGGTCATTCAGTATAATCTGCAGATGGAAAAGTCCACTGTTAGTACATTTAGTATAAGCAATACAAAAAGTTTAGATTTTTATAAAGGGTAACCAGATCAATACTATGGAGTCTGTTTTATTGTGAAAATCAACAGCTCAATTAAAAAATCAAATCTCAATTTGTGTTTATAACCTCTCATACTTCTCTGCATTCCCTTGCCTCATTTGCTAACACTCTCTAAACAATTGTAGCACGTACATTGGGATATAAATCTTTTTGCCAGCCAAGTGGCAGCGCACCCTTCTTACTTCCTTTGTTTTAGGATATGGTACACCAGTAGCGATTAAGCCAGCTGGTAAGTTGAGAGAGGAAGGGTTATGCTACAGTTAACAGGAATAATAGAAACTATGAATAGCATAATTTGCATCTTCTCTTTAGCCAAATCCTACCAGTGCAGCAATGGTGAAGTTGAGACTCTTATGCTCAAACCTGCGTTCATACAAATGTGTAAGTCTAAATAAAGTTCTAATTTCTTTCTTCGTACCATCTCATCTTTTCGTTGGGCATCCTATCTACCCTGCAACTCATCTCATTACCAAGATAAATGTATCCTACTCCTTGTTAGGCAACAGAGTGGCTCTCATGTCAGACAACATCTTCCTTTACCTTCATGATGCCAGCTGATTTGCAACAGAGTGGCCTTCTAGTCAGAAAACATCTTGCTTTAGCTTTATGATGTCAGACTGCTAGGCAACAGAATGGCACCTCATGTCAGACAACTTCTTGCTTTAGCTTTATGATGTCAGACACCCCTGGACCAATTGTCCTTGTGGAAGCTAACCACACAGGAGGATGAGATATCAGAAGTTACGCAGTAGGTTACTATCTGTATTCATGACTGCCAGCCACGTAGGAGGGAGAATGGTAAAGGAATGGGAACCAGTCGAAGCAGTGTGTCCTTTTCGAAAGTGGGATTGAGGTACAAAGACAGATTAACCTTAACAACAATCCATCTTGAGTATCAGAGTCCAACATACAGAGTGCAGGAGAAGAGGTTAGATGAGCTTCCTTCCTTGAGTATGTAACACTATTTTTTATAAATGAGATGGTGCATTTCAGTCTCAAAGGCAGCAATTTCCTCGAATAGAACATTGCTAGCACCAGGATCTAAAGCAGGTTTTAGTAGAGTTTGAGTCAGTCAGTCTTTTATTAACTATCATGACCAACATAATGTGATTCATATTACTTCCATCTTGACAGAAATTATATTCAGGCACAGGCTCCCACTATAAATTAGTGAGGACATTCCGATGCTATTTACATCTTTTTAATGACTAAAAGAATGATTGGGAGTTTTACTTACCACATAAATTGGTAAAATGATGCAGTATGCCAGAAGACTTCCTTATTTTTTTTTGCTTCAGTCTCGGCAATTCAGAGAAACTCTGCTGTGAAACACTGCCACTGCTGGTCATTCAGTATAATCTGCAGATGGAAAAGTCCACTGTTAGTACATTTAGTATAAGCAATACAAAAAGTTTAGATTTATATAAAGGGTAACCAGATCAATACTATGGAGTCTGTTTTATTGTGAAAATCAACAGCTCAATTAAAAAATCAAATCTCAATTTGTGTTTATAACCTCTCATACTTCTCTGCATTCCCTTGCCTCATTTGCTAACACTCTCTAAACAATTGTAGCACGTACATTGGGATATAAATCTTTTTGCCAGCCAAGTGGCAGCGCACCCTTCTTACTTCCTTTGTTTTAGGATATGGTACACCAGTAGCGATTAAGCCAGCCGGTAAGTTGAGAGAGGAAGGGTTATGCTACAGTTAACAGGATTAATAGAAACTATGAATAGCATAATTTGCATCTTCTCTTTAGCCAAATCCTACCAGTGCAGCAATGGCGAAGTTGAGACTCTTATGCTCAAACCTGCGTTCATACAAATGTGTAAGTCTAAATAAAGTTCTAATTTCTTTCTTCGTACCATCTCATCTTTTCGTTGGGCATCCTATCTACCCTGCAACTCATCTCATTACCAAGATAAATGTATCCTACTCCTTGTTAGGCAACAGAGTGGCTCTCATGTCAGACAACATCTTCCTTTACCTTCATGATGCCAGCTGCTTTGCAACAGAGTGGCCTTCTAGTCAGAAAACATCTTGCTTTAGCTTTATGATGTCAGACTGCTAGGCAACAGAATGGCACCTCATGTCAGACAACTTCTTGCTTTAGCTTTATGATGTCAGACACCCCTGGACCAATTGTCCTTGTGGAAGCTAACCACATAGGAGGATGAGATATCAGAAGTTACGCAGTAGGTTACTATCTGTATTCATGACTGCCAGCCACGTAGGAGGGGGAATGGTAAAGGAATGGGAACCAGTCGAAGCACTGTGTCCTTTTCGAAAGTGGGATTGAGGTACAAAGACAGATTAACCTTAACAACAATCCATCTTGAGTATCAGAGTCCAACATACAGAGTGCAGGAGAAGAGGTTAGATGAGCTTCCTTCCTTGAGTATGTAACACTATTTTATATAAGTGAGATGGTGCATTTCAGTCTCAAAGGCAGCAATTTCCTCGAATAGAACATTGCTAGCACCAGGATCTAAAGCAGGTTTTAGTAGAGTTTGAGTCAGTCAGTCTTTTATTAACTATCATGACCAACATAATGTGATTCATATTACTTCCATCTTGACAGAAATTATATTCAGGCACAGGCTCCCACTATAAATTAGTGAGGACATTCCGATGCTATTTACATCTTTTTAATGACTAAAAGAATGATTGGGAGTTTTACTTACCACATAAATTGGTAAAATGATGCAGTATGCCAGAAGACTTCCTTATTTTTTTTTGCTTCAGTCTCGGCAATTCAGAGAAACTCTGCTGTGAAACACTGCCACTGCTGGTCATTCAGTATAATCTGCAGATGGAAAAGTCCACTGTTAGTACATTTAGTATAAGCAATACAAAAAGTTTAGATTTTTATAAAGGGTAACCAGATCAATACTATGGAGTCTGTTTTATTGTGAAAATCAACAGCTCAATTAAAAAATCAAATCTCAATTTGTGTTTATAACCTCTCATACTTCTCTGCATTCCCTTGCCTCATTTGCTAACACTCTCTAAACAATTGTAGCACGTACATTGGGATATAAATCTTTTTGCCAGCCAAGTGGCAGCGCACCCTTCTTACTTCCTTTGTTTTAGGATATGGTACACCAGTAGCGATTAAGCCAGCTGGTAAGTTGAGAGAGGAAGGGTTATGCTACAGTTAACAGGATTAATAGAAACTATGAATAGCATAATTTGCATCTTCTCTTTAGCCAAATCCTACCAGTGCAGCAATGGTGAAGTTGAGACTCTTATGCTCAAACCTGCGTTCATACAAATGTGTAAGTCTAAATAAAGTTCTAATTTCTTTCTTCGTACCATCTCATCTTTTCGTTGGGCATCCTATCTACCCTGCAACTCATCTCATTACCAAGATAAATGTATCCTACTCCTTGTTAGGCAACAGAGTGGCTCTCATGTCAGACAACATCTTCCTTTACCTTCATGATGCCAGCTGCTTTGCAACAGAGTGGCCTTCTAGTCAGAAAACATCTTGCTTTAGCTTTATGATGTCAGACTGCTAGGCAACAGAATGGCACCTCATGTCAGACAACTTCTTGCTTTAGCTTTATGATGTCAGACACCCCTGGACCAATTGTCCTTGTGGAAGCTAACCACATAGGAGGATGAGATATCAGAAGTTACGCAGTAGGTTACTATCTGTATTCATGACTGCCAGCCACGTAGGAGGGGGAATGGTAAAGGAATGGGAACCAGTCGAAGCACTGTGTCCTTTTCGAAAGTGGGATTGAGGTACAAAGACAGATTAACCTTAACAACAATCCATCTTGAGTATCAGAGTCCAACATACAGAGTGCAGGAGAAGAGGTTAGATGAGCTTCCTTCCTTGAGTATGTAACACTATTTTTTATTAGTGAGATGGTGCATTTCAGTCTCAAAGGCAGCAATTTCCTTGAATAGAACATTGCTAGCACCAGGATCTAAAGCAGGTTTTAGTAGAGTTTGAGTCAGTCTGTCTTTTATTAACTATCATGACCAACATAATGTGATTCATATTACTTCCATCTTGACAGAAATTATATTCAGGCACAGGCTCCCACTATAAATTAGTGAGGACATTCCGATGCTATTTACATCTTAATGACTAAAAGAATGATTGGGAGTTTTACTTACCACATAAATTGTTAAAATGATGCAGTATGCCAGAAGACTTCCTTATTTTTTTTTGCTTCAGTCTCGGCAATTCAGAGAAACTCTGCTGTGAAACACTGCCACTGCTGGTCATTCAGTATAATCTGCAGATGGAAAAGTCCACTGTTAGTACATTTAGTATAAGCAATACAAAAAGTTTAGATTTTTATAAAGGGTAACCAGATCAATACTATGGAGTCTGTTTTATTGTGAAAATCAACAGCTCAATTAAAAAATCAAATCTCAATTTGTGTTTATAACCTCTCATACTTCTCTGCATTCCCTTGCCTCATTTGCTAACACTCTCTAAACAATTGTAGCACGTACATTGGGATATAAATCTTGCTGCCAGCCAAGTGGCAGCGCACCCTTCTTACTTCCTTTGTTTTAGGATATGGTACACCAGTAGCGATTAAGCCAGCTGGTAAGTTGAGAGAGGAAGGGTTATGCTACAGTTAACAGGATTATTAGAAACTATGAATAGCATAATTTGCATCTTCTCTTTAGCCAAATCCTACCAGTGCAGCAATGGTGAAGTTGAGACTCTTATGCTCAAACCTGCGTTCATACAAATGTGTAAGTCTAAATAAAGTTCTAATTTCTTTCTTCGTACCATCTCATCTTTTCGTTGGGCATCCTATCTACCCTGCAACTCATCTCATTACCAAGATAAATGTATCCTACTCCTTGTTAGGCAACAGAGTGGCTCTCATGTCAGACAACATCTTCCTTTACCTTCATGATGCCAGCTGCTTTGCAACAGAGTGGCCTTCTAGTCAGAAAACATCTTCCTTTACCTTCATGATGCCAGCTGATTTGCAACAGAGTGGCCTTCTAGTCAGACAACTTCTTGCTTTAGCTTTATGATGTCAGACACCCCTGGACCAATTGTCCTTGTGGAAGCTAACCACATAGGAGGATGAGATATCAGAAGTTACGCAGTAGGTTACTATCTGTATTCATGACTGCCAGCCACGTAGGAGGGGGAATGGTAAAGGAATGGGAACCAGTCGAAGCACTGTGTCCTTTTCGAAAGTGGGATTGAGGTACAAAGACAGATTAACCTTAACAACAATCCATCTTGAGTA
Source organism: Lissotriton vulgaris (assembly GCF_964263255.1). Taxonomy (NCBI): domain Eukaryota; kingdom Metazoa; phylum Chordata; class Amphibia; order Caudata; family Salamandridae; genus Lissotriton; species Lissotriton vulgaris. The sequence continues at coordinate 452,408,258 of NC_141700.1, forward strand.
TCAGAGTCCAACATACAGAGTGCAGGAGAAGAGGTTAGATGAGCTTCCTTCCTTGAGTATGTAACACTATTTTTTATAAGTGAGATGGTGCATTTCAGTCTCAAAGGCAGCAATTTCCTCGAATAGAACATTGCTAGCACCAGGATCTAAAGCAGGTTTTAGTAGAGTTTGAGTCAGTCAGTCTTTTATTAACTATCATGACCAACATAATGTGATTCATATTACTTCCATCTTGACAGAAATTATATTCAGGCACAGGCTCCCACTATAAATTAGTGAGGACATTCCGATGCTATTTACATCTTTTTAATGACTAAAAGAATGATTGGGAGTTTTACTTACCACATAAATTGGTAAAATGATGCAGTATGCCAGAAGACTTCCTTATTTTTTTTTGCTTCAGTCTCGGCAATTCAGAGAAACTCTGCTGTGAAACACTGCCACTGCTGGTCATTCAGTATAATCTGCAGATGGAAAAGTCCACTGTTAGTACATTTAGTATAAGCAATACAAAAAGTTTAGATTTATATAAAGGGTAACCAGATCAATACTATGGAGTCTGTTTTATTGTGAAAATCAACAGCTCAATTAAAAAATCAAATCTCAATTTGTGTTTATAACCTCTCATACTTCTCTGCATTCCCTTGCCTCATTTGCTAACACTCTCTAAACAATTGTAGCACGTACATTGGGATATAAATCTTTTTGCCAGCCAAGTGGCAGCGCACCCTTCTTACTTCCTTTGTTTTAGGATATGGTACACCAGTAGCGATTAAGCCAGCCGGTAAGTTGAGAGAGGAAGGGTTATGCTACAGTTAACAGGATTAATAGAAACTATGAATAGCATAATTTGCATCTTCTCTTTAGCCAAATCCTACCAGTGCAGCAATGGCGAAGTTGAGACTCTTATGCTCAAACCTGCGTTCATACAAATGTGTAAGTCTAAATAAAGTTCTAATTTCTTTCTTCGTACCATCTCATCTTTTCGTTGGGCATCCTATCTACCCTGCAACTCATCTCATTACCAAGATAAATGTATCCTACTCCTTGTTAGGCAACAGAGTGGCTCTCATGTCAGACAACATCTTCCTTTACCTTCATGATGCCAGCTGCTTTGCAACAGAGTGGCCTTCTAGTCAGAAAACATCTTGCTTTAGCTTTATGATGTCAGACTGCTAGGCAACAGAATGGCACCTCATGTCAGACAACTTCTTGCTTTAGCTTTATGATGTCAGACACCCCTGGACCAATTGTCCTTGTGGAAGCTAACCACATAGGAGGATGAGATATCAGAAGTTACGCAGTAGGTTACTATCTGTATTCATGACTGCCAGCCACGTAGGAGGGGGAATGGTAAAGGAATGGGAACCAGTCGAAGCACTGTGTCCTTTTCGAAAGTGGGATTGAGGTACAAAGACAGATTAACCTTAACAACAATCCATCTTGAGTATCAGAGTCCAACATACAGAGTGCAGGAGAAGAGGTTAGATGAGCTTCCTTCCTTGAGTATGTAACACTATTTTTTATAAGTGAGATGGTGCATTTCAGTCTCAAAGGCAGATATTTCCTCAAAAAGAACGTTGCTAGCACCAGGATCTAAAGCAGGTTTTAGTAGAGTTTGAGTCAGTCAGTCTTTTACTAACTATCATGACCAACATAATGTGATACATATTACTTCCATCTTGACAGAAATAATATTCAGGCACAGGCTCCCACTATAAATTAGTGAGGACATTCCGATGCTATTTACATCTTTTTAATGCCTAAAAGAATGATTGGGAGTTTTACTTACGACATAAATTGGCAAAATGATGCAGTATGCCAGAAGACTTCCTTTTTTTTTTGCTTCATTCTCGGCAATTCAGAGAAACTCTGCTGTGAAACACTGCCACTGTTGGTCATTCAGTATAATCTGCAGATGGAAAAGTCCACTGTTAGTACATTTAGTATAAGCAATACAAAAAGTTTAGATTTTTATAAAGGGTAACCAGATCAATACTATGGAGTCTGTTTTATTGTGAAAATCAACAGCTCAATTAAAAAATCAAATCTCAATTTGTGTTTATAACCTCTCATACTTCTCTGCATTCCCTTGCCTCATTTGCTAACACTCTCTAAACAATTGTAGCACGTACATTGGGATATAAATCTTTTTGCCAGCCAAGTGGCAGCGCACCCTTCTTACTTCCTTTGTTTTAGGATATGGTACACCAGTAGCGATTAAGCCAGCTGGTAAGTTGAGAGAGGAAGGGTTATGCTACAGTTAACAGGAATAATAGAAACTATGAATAGCATAATTTGCATCTTCTCTTTAGCCAAATCCTACCAGTGCAGCAATGGTGAAGTTGAGACTCTTATGCTCAAACCTGCGTTCATACAAATGTGTAAGTCTAAATAAAGTTCTAATTTCTTTCTTCGTACCATCTCATCTTTTCGTTGGGCATCCTATCTACCCTGCAACTCATCTCATTACCAAGATAAATGTATCCTACTCCTTGTTAGGCAACAGAGTGGCTCTCATGTCAGACAACATCTTCCTTTACCTTCATGATGCCAGCTGATTTGCAACAGAGTGGCCTTCTAGTCAGAAAACATCTTGCTTTAGCTTTATGATGTCAGACTGCTAGGCAACAGAATGGCACCTCATGTCAGACAACTTCTTGCTTTAGCTTTATGATGTCAGACACCCCTGGACCAATTGTCCTTGTGGAAGCTAACCACACAGGAGGATGAGATATCAGAAGTTACGCAGTAGGTTACTATCTGTATTCATGACTGCCAGCCACGTAGGAGGGAGAATGGTAAAGGAATGGGAACCAGTCGAAGCACTGTGTCCTTTTCGAAAGTGGGATTGAGGTACAAAGACAGATTAACCTTAACAACACTCCATCTTGAGTATCAGAGTCCAACATAGAGAGTGCAGGAGAAGAGGTTAGATGAGCTTCCTTCCTTGAGTATGTAACACTATTTTTCATAAGTGAGATGGTGCATTTCAGTCTCAAAGGCAGCTATTTCCTCGAATAGAACGTTGCTAGCACCAGGATCTAAAGCAGGTTTTAGTAGAGTTTGAGTCAGTCAGTCTTTTATTAACTATCATGACCAACATAATGTGATACATATTACTTCCATCTTGACAGAAATTATATTCAGGCACAGGCTCCCACTATAAATTAGTGAGGACATTCCGATGCTATTTACATCTTTTTAATGCCTAAAAGAATGATTGGGAGTTTTACTTACCACATAAATTGGTAAAATGATGCAGTATGCCAGAAGACTTCCTTTTTTTTTGCTTCATTCTCGGCAATTCAGAGAAACTCTGCTGTGAAACACTGCCACTGTTGGTCATTCAGTATAATCTGCAGATGGAAAAGTCCACTGTTAGTACATTTAGTATAAGCAATACAAAAAGTTTAGATTTTTATAAAGGGTAACCAGATCAATACTATGGAGTCTGTTTTATTGTGAAAATCAACAGCTCAATTAAAAAATCAAATCTCAATTTGTGTTTATAACCTCTCATACTTCTCTGCATTCCCTTGCCTCACGTGCTAACAATCTCTAAACAATTGTAGCACATACATTGGGATATAAATCTTTTTGCCAGCCAAGTGGCAGCGCACCCTTCTTACTTCCTTTGTTTTAGGATATGGTACACCAGTAGCGATTAAGCCAGCTGGTAAGTTGAGAGAGGAAGGGTTATGCTACAGTTAACAGGAATAATAGAAACTATGAATAGCATAATTTGCATCTTCTCTTTAGCCAAATCCTACCAGTGCAGCAATGGTGAAGTTGAGACTCTTATGCTCAAACCTGCATTCATACAAATGTGTACGTCTAAATAAAGTTCTAATTTCTTTCTTCGTACCATCTCATTTTTTCGTTGGGCATCCTATCTACCCTGCAACTCATCTCATTACCAAGATAAATGTATCCTACTCCTTGTTAGGCAACAGAGTGGCTCTCATGTCAGACAACATCTTCCTTTACCTTCATGATGCCAGCTGCTTTGCAACAGAGTGGCCTTCTAGTCAGAAAACATCTTGCTTTAGCTTTATGATGTCAGACTGCTAGGCAACAGAATGGCACCTCATGTCAGAAAACTTCTTGCTTTAGCTTGATGATGTCAGACACCCCTGGACCAATTGTCCTTGTGGAAGCTAACCACACAGGAGGATGAGATATCAGAAGTTACGCAGTAGGTTACTATCTGTATTCATGACTGCCAGCCACGTAGGAGGGGGAATGGTAAAGGAATGGGAACCAGTCGAAGCACTGTGTCCTTTTCGAAAGTGGGATTGAGGTACAAAGACAGATTAACCTTAACAACAATCCATCTTGAGTATCAGAGTCCAACATACAGAGTGCAGGAGAAGAGGTTAGATGAGCTTCCTTCCTTGAGTATGTAACACTATTTTTTATAAGTGAGATGGTGCATTTCAGTCTCAAAGGCAGATATTTCCTCAAAAAGAACGTTGCTAGCACCAGGATCTAAAGCAGGTTTTAGTAGAGTTTGAGTCAGTCAGTCTTTTACTAACTATCATGACCAACATAATGTGATACATATTACTTCCATCTTGACAGAAATAATATTCAGGCACAGGCTCCCACTATAAATTAGTGAGGACATTCCGATGCTATTTACATCTTTTTAATGCCTTAAAGAATGATTGGGAGTTTTACTTGCCACATAAATTGGTAAAATGATGCAGTATGCCAGAAGACTTCCTTTTTTTTTTGCTTCATTCTCGGCAATTCAGAGAAACTCTGCTGTGAAACACTGCCACTGCTGGTCATTCAGTATAATCTTCAGATGGAAAAGTCCACTGTTAGTACATTTAGTATAAGCAATACAAAAAGTTTAGATTTTTATAAAGGGTAACCAGATCAATACTATGGAGTCTGTTTTATTGTGAAAATCAACAGCTCAATTAAAAAATCAAATCTCAATTTGTGTTTATAACCTCTCATACTTCTCTGCATTCCCTTGCCTCATTTGCTAACACTCTCTAAACAATTGTAGCACGTACATTGGGATATAAATCTTTTTGCCAGCCAAGTGGCAGCGCACCCTTCTTACTTCCTTTGTTTTAGGATATGGTACACCAGTAGCGATTAAGCCAGCTGGTAAGTTGAGAGAGGAAGGGTTATGCTACAGTTAACAGGAATAATAGAAACTATGAATAGCATAATTTGCATCTTCTCTTTAGCCAAATCCTACCAGTGCAGCAATGGTGAAGTTGAGACTCTTATGCTCAAACCTGCGTTCATACAAATGTGTAAGTCTAAATAAAGTTCTAATTTCTTTCTTCGTACCATCTCATCTTTTCGTTGGGCATCCTATCTACCCTGCAACTCATCTCATTACCAAGATAAATGTATCCTACTCCTTGTTAGGCAACAGAGTGGCTCTCATGTCAGACAACATCTTCCTTTACCTTCATGATGCCAGCTGATTTGCAACAGAGTGGCCTTCTAGTCAGAAAACATCTTGCTTTAGCTTTATGATGTCAGACTGCTAGGCAACAGAATGGCACCTCATGTCAGGCAACTTCTTGCTTTAGCTTTATGATGTCAGACACCCCTGGACCAATTGTCCTTGTGGAAGCTAACCACACAGGAGGATGAGATATCAGAAGTTACGCAGTAGGTTACTATCTGTATTCATGACTGCCAGCCACGTAGGAGGGGGAATGGTAAAGGAATGGGAACCAGTCGAAGCACTGTGTCCTTTTCAAAAGTGGGATTGAGGTACAAAGACAGATTAACCTTAACAACAATCCATCTTGAGTATCAGAGTCCAACATACAGAGTGCAGGAGAAGAGGTTAGATGAGCTTCCTTCCTTGAGTATGTAACACTATTTTTCATAAGTGAGATGGTGCATTTCAGTCTCAAAGGCAGCAATTTCCTCGAATAGAACATTGCTAGCACCAGGATCTAAAGCAGGTTTTAGTAGAGTTTGAGTCAGTCAGTCTTTCATTAACTATCATGACCAACATAATGTGATTCATATTACTTCCATCTTGACAGAAATTATATTCAGGCACAGGCTCCCACTATAAAGTAGTGACGACATTCCGATGCTATTGACATCTTTTTAATGCCTAAAAGAATGACTGGGAGTTTTACTTACCACATAAATTGGTAAAATGATGCAGTATGCCAGAAGACTTCCTTTTTTTTTGCTTCATTCTCGGCAATTCAGAGAAACTCTGCTGTGAAACACTGCCACTGTTGGTCATTCAGTATAATCTGCAGATGGAAAAGTCCACTGTTAGTACATTTAGTATAAGCAATACAAAAAGTTTAGATTTTTATAAAGGGTAACCAGATCAATACTATGGAGTCTGTTTTATTGTGAAAATCAACAGCTCAATTAAAAAATCAAATCTCAATTTGTGTTTATAACCTCTCATACTTCTCTGCATTCCCTTGCCTCATGTGCTAACAATCTCTAAACAATTGTAGCACATACATTGGGATATAAATCTTTTTGCCAGCCAAGTGGCAGCGCACCCTTCTTACTTCCTTTGTTTTAGGATATGGTACACCAGTAGCGATTAAGCCAGCTGGTAAGTTGAGAGAGGAAGGGTTATGCTACAGTTAACAGGAATAATAGAAACTATGAATAGCATAATTTGCATCTTCTCTTTAGCCAAATCCTACCAGTGCAGCAATGGTGAAGTTGAGACTCTTATGCTCAAACCTGCATTCATACAAATGTGTACGTCTAAATAAAGTTCTAATTTCTTTCTTCGTACCATCTCATTTTTTCGTTGGGCATCCTATCTACCCTGCAACTCATCTCATTACCAAGATAAATGTATCCTACTCCTTGTTAGGCAACAGAGTGGCTCTCATGTCAGACAACATCTTCCTTTACCTTCATGATGCCAGCTGCTTTGCAACAGAGTGGCCTTCTAGTCAGAAAACATCTTGCTTTAGCTTTATGATGTCAGACTGCTAGGCAACAGAATGGCACCTCATGTCAGAAAACTTCTTGCTTTAGCTTGATGATGTCAGACACCCCTGGACCAATTGTCCTTGTGGAAGCTAACCACACAGGAGGATGAGATATCAGAAGTTACGCAGTAGGTTACTATCTGTATTCATGACTGCCAGCCACGTAGGAGGGGGAATGGTAAAGGAATGGGAACCAGTCGAAGCACTGTGTCCTTTTCGAAAGTGGGATTGAGGTACAAAGACAGATTAACCTTAACAACAATCCATCTTGAGTATCAGAGTCCAACATACAGAGTGCAGGAGAAGAGGTTAGATGAGCTTCCTTCCTTGAGTATGTAACACTATTTTTTATAAGTGAGATGGTGCATTTCAGTCTCAAAGGCAGATATTTCCTCAAAAAGAACGTTGCTAGCACCAGGATCTAAAGCAGGTTTTAGTAGAGTTTGAGTCAGTCAGTCTTTTACTAACTATCATGACCAACATAATGTGATACATATTACTTCCATCTTGACAGAAATAATATTCAGGCACAGGCTCCCACTATAAATTAGTGAGGACATTCCGATGCTATTTACATCTTTTTAATGCCTTAAAGAATGATTGGGAGTTTTACTTGCCACATAAATTGGTAAAATGATGCAGTATGCCAGAAGACTTCCTTTTTTTTTTGCTTCATTCTCGGCAATTCAGAGAAACTCTGCTGTGAAACACTGCCACTGCTGGTCATTCAGTATAATCTTCAGATGGAAAAGTCCACTGTTAGTACATTTAGTATAAGCAATACAAAAAGTTTAGATTTTTATAAAGGGTAACCAGATCAATACTATGGAGTCTGTTTTATTGTGAAAATCAACAGCTCAATTAAAAAATCAAATCTCAATTTGTGTTTATAACCTCTCATACTTCTCTGCATTCCCTTGCCTCATTTGCTAACACTCTCTAAACAATTGTAGCACGTACATTGGGATATAAATCTTTTTGCCAGCCAAGTGGCAGCGCACCCTTCTTACTTCCTTTGTTTTAGGATATGGTACACCAGTAGCGATTAAGCCAGCTGGTAAGTTGAGAGAGGAAGGGTTATGCTACAGTTAACAGGAATAATAGAAACTATGAATAGCATAATTTGCATCTTCTCTTTAGCCAAATCCTACCAGTGCAGCAATGGTGAAGTTGAGACTCTTATGCTCAAACCTGCGTTCATACAAATGTGTAAGTCTAAATAAAGTTCTAATTTCTTTCTTCGTACCATCTCATCTTTTCGTTGGGCATCCTATCTACCCTGCAACTCATCTCATTACCAAGATAAATGTATCCTACTCCTTGTTAGGCAACAGAGTGGCTCTCATGTCAGACAACATCTTCCTTTACCTTCATGATGCCAGCTGATTTGCAACAGAGTGGCCTTCTAGTCAGAAAACATCTTGCTTTAGCTTTATGATGTCAGACTGCTAGGCAACAGAATGGCACCTCATGTCAGGCAACTTCTTGCTTTAGCTTTATGATGTCAGACACCCCTGGACCAATTGTCCTTGTGGAAGCTAACCACACAGGAGGATGAGATATCAGAAGTTACGCAGTAGGTTACTATCTGTATTCATGACTGCCAGCCACGTAGGAGGGGGAATGGTAAAGGAATGGGAACCAGTCGAAGCACTGTGTCCTTTTCAAAAGTGGGATTGAGGTACAAAGACAGATTAACCTTAACAACAATCCATCTTGAGTATCAGAGTCCAACATACAGAGTGCAGGAGAAGAGGTTAGATGAGCTTCCTTCCTTGAGTATGTAACACTATTTTTCATAAGTGAGATGGTGCATTTCAGTCTCAAAGGCAGCAATTTCCTCGAATAGAACATTGCTAGCACCAGGATCTAAAGCAGGTTTTAGTAGAGTTTGAGTCAGTCAGTCTTTCATTAACTATCATGACCAACATAATGTGATTCATATTACTTCCATCTTGACAGAAATTATATTCAGGCACAGGCTCCCACTATAAAGTAGTGACGACATTCCGATGCTATTGACATCTTTTTAATGCCTAAAAGAATGACTGGGAGTTTTACTTACCACATAAATTGGTAAAATGATGCAGTATGCCAGAAGACTTCCTTTTTTTTTTTGCTTCAGTCTCGGCAATTCAGAGAAACTCTGCTGTGAAACACTGCCACTGCTGGTCATTTAGTATAATCTGCAGATGGAAAAGTCCACTGTTTTTTTTTTTGGTTTTTTTTGGAAAACCTTTATTTACTAAAACCAAGAACACCGCTATTCAGCCATACATCCCGGAGGCTAGGCAGCATTGTAAATCAGCTCGGAAACGTGTACAAAACAGAAAAAGGAGCAATCAGGTTTAATTTTGTGGATATTAGAGATAAACTCAATGAACACGTAGAACCAGGAAAAGAAGAGAAAGAGAAGAGAGAAAGGAGAGAGAAAAGAGAGGAAAATGGCAAGGCAAAAGATCATAGAAAAACGGTAAGGCACATATCCCGGGAGAGGAGCGGGACCGACACCATCATGAAGTAACCATGACATGAAAGCTAACATGTGAAAGGGGAGCAAAAATTCAGGATTAATCCATGTGAAACATGGGTAAAAGGGAAACTAAGGAGAGAGACGGACCTCCAAATGAGCTGTCTCCGGGGGGACACAGATGTCTCCTCTATATGAGTTCCAGGCACTCCAGATCAGACCCCACATCTTGGGCTTGCTCCGGGCCACGTAAACTGTTTTCTCCCGGAGCATGCACCAGTCCATATTGGTTTTCCAAAGACTAACAGTGGGGGGGTTTGGAGCACCCCACTTCTGGGCGATGTCCCTCTTGGCAACCATATTACCCAGGGTGACCCAGCGGGTCTGAGCAGTGTTGTAGTCAGTCGGACCCCACACGTTCAGCAGGCAGCGTTGGGCCTCCGCAGGCAGAGTCACACCAGTCACAACCCTCATAACCGCATGCACTCGCTCCCAGTAGGAGGCAATGACATGGCACTCCCAAATAGTGTGCATGAAGGTGGCCGTCACGCCACAACCCCTCCTGCAAAGGCCATCCTGGGAGAGCCCCATACGAATCAACCTGGGGCCAGTGACATACACCCTGTGGAGCACTTTCAACTGGACCAATCGCAACCTGGCCGAAATGGCCACCTCCTTAGGGGAGGAGACCGCTGACTGCCAGTCCTCGTCATCCATCTCAATCCCATCATTCACCCAGAGGTCTCGAACTTTCACCAACAGGTCCGTACGCACATTTATAAGTTTCTTGTAGGTCAGGGAAATGGGGCTATCCGGCATGTGGCCGTCCAACACCCTGTCCTCAAGCGGGGATGATTCGGGAACTTTGTCACCCACAGGCAAGGAAGACATGAGAGCATGTCTCAGTTGTGCATACCGAAAATACTCCGTGGCCCCCAATTGGAATTCTGCCTGCAGAACAGCAAACGTTTTGATTTCCCCCTTGGTCATCACATCCGCCACTTTGGAAATACCAATGAGGTCCCACCGGTCAAACCCCTTAGAGCGCCACAGGTTCCCTAGTAAATCAGAATCATAAAGGGGAGTAGCCATGGTGAGCCTATCCTGCCATCCCAGAGCCTTTGTCACCGCCCTCCACAAGTGCACCGCAGTCCTGGTGGGGCCAGTCAATTTCCGGTCCAGAGATCTAGAATACAGCGCTCTATAGTACATCCCGTTGTTCATGAGCCAGCGATCCATGGAGTATCCCAGGTTGACCGCCGGGCCATCGAAGCCATGGTTGATGGCCGCTAGTTGAGACGCCCGGTAGTAGCGGCGTAAGTCAGGCAAGGCAATACCACCGTCATACCACGGAATGGTCAATTTGACAACGGCAATGCGCGGTCTACCATCCCACAGCAAGGCGCGCTGCAGGCTCTCAATCTCCCCGAAGTATTTAGATGGCACTGGGTCTTGCGTGTTCTGAAGCGCGTAGAGGAACCTTGGCAGGGACATCATTTTGAACAGCGCCGCGCGGCCCAACAGGGACAGCGGCAGTCTCTTCCAACCCTCCACGTCACGCCGCAGGCGCGCCAGAGGGGGGAGCAAGTTGTTCGCATATCGTGCCCGGGCATCCGTGGAAATATAGATGCCCAGGTACTTGAAGCCCTGCTGCGAGATCTGTATGGCACAACCTCTAGGGAGACGCGGAGTGTCTCCACACAACACGTAGAGGTAGGACTTAGACCAATTGATGACCAGGCCCGAGTAACTACCAAAAGTACCCAGTACGTCAAAAGCCACAATTAAGGACCGACAAGGAGAGGTGAGATAAAGAAGAATGTTGTCCGCATAGAGCGAGAGGCAATCTTCAAATCCGGGCGACCACTTGATACCGGCAATATCAGGGTGAGTGCGGACCCAAGCGGCCAGCGGCTCCAGCGCTAGGGCAAAAAGTTGCGGTGATAATGGACACCCCTGTCTGGTACCTCTGCGTAAAGCGAAAGAGGCTGACAAGCGGCCGTTAACCGTCACGTTAGCCATCGGGGAAGAATAGAGGAGCCGAACCCAACTAATGAAGTCAGGGCCGAATCCAAATTTAGCGAGTACCGCCCAGAGGTAGTTCCACTCGAGCGAGTCAAACGCCATCGTCGCATCAAGCGAGGCAAGGACTGTTGGTTCACTGAGCATGTGCGCTCGAGCCACAACAGCGTGAAGCCGTCTAAGATTAAGGGCCGAGTTTCGGTGAGGAATGAAACCAGACTGGTCCGGGTGGACCAAGTCCGCAATCACACCTACGAGCCGATTGGCCAGCAACTTTGCCAGGATTTTAGGCTCGGCATTTAACAAGGAAATAGGACGGTACGACCTACAAAGGTCTCGGGGCTTCCCCTCCATGTGGATGACCACTATGGTGGCCAGGCGTTGATCCAGCGGGAGTTCACCGGCATCTCGAGCCGCCAAGAACATATTCCGCAGGGGTACGGCGACAGAGTCCACCTTGATTTTGTACAGCTCCACTGGGAGACCATTGTGTCCCGGAGCCTTCCCGAAGCGCAACGACCCTATCGCCAACGCCACCTCATCTACCGTTATGCTGCGGTCCATATCATCTCGCACAATATCAGACAGACAAGGAAGCTCGACCTCTTCCAAGAAGGAGGCCGAGTCCGATTCGGTCAGAGCGGAAACCGACGTATAAACCGTCTCAAAATAGTCGGCAAACGCCGTGGCAATAGCAGTAGGGTCAGTAACGACCAGGCCATCGTCGCCCAGGATCTCAGGTACCACTCGAGAAGCCAATTCCTTCTTATCCAACCAGGCAAGAAGCTTGCCCGCCTTGTCTCCGGCGTCGTAGATCCTCCCCTGCTGTTCCCTGCCCATCGCCTTGGCCGCGTCCGTAGCAGTGGCACTGTACTCCGACTGCTTCAGGGAGAGAGCGTGGAGCAGCTCTGGCGTCGGTCCCAGTGCTAACTGGGAATTCAGGTCCGCAATAACCGACTCCAACCGCACCAAGTCCTCATCCCGTCGTCTGCGCACCTCGGCTATCAAGGAGAAAGCCTCTCCCCTAAGGACAGTCTTGAAGGCCTCCCAAACGGAAATGGCCGACGTTACCGAACCCGTATTTTCAATAAAAAAACGATCAATAGCTTTGGCTAGGAGGTCCTGAGTTTTGGGGTTACGGAAATACCAGGGGTTGATCGGAGCCACCCTAGTCGTCGCCACGATGCCGAAGTCAAGCGACACCCAAACCGGGGAGTGGTCCGAGATACCCCTGGCCATAAGACGAGCACCTGAGACAGACTGTGCCTGAGCCGAGGGCGTTAGGATGTAATCGATGCGAGAAAGACTACCATGAGCCCCGGAATGGAAAGTATATTGTCGCTGGGCGGGATATAAAAGTCGCCAGCAATCAATTAGGCCCATGGTGTTCATGAAGTCCGGGAGCCACGATTGTGCACTGCGAAGATCTCTGGACGGGAAACGATCCAAGGCGCCTGAAACCACAGAATTGAAATCCCCACCCAGTATCAACAGCCCCTCCGGGAGACCCAAAATGGCGCCTCCAAGATCCTGAAAGGTGGCCGCTTGCAACCCAGGGGGGACATAAACCGAAACCAAAACCAGGGTGCGCCCCTCCCATCTGCTCACCACGGCTACATAGCGGCCTCTATCATCCTCCAGTGTGGACTGCACCTCCAGTGGTAGAGACATGCGTACCATTATCCCAACCCCTCGGGACCCCGTAGAGAACCCAGAGTGGGCCACCATTTTGAACCCCTTCCTATTCAAAGCCTTACAAGTGTTGCCAAGTAGATGAGTTTCTTGCAGAAGAACAATGTCCGGAGCACAACGTTTAAGCATTTGTATCACAACACCACGTTTAATACGATCCCCCAACCCATTCACGTTCCAGCTGAGCACATTTAAAGTCCTACCCCCCATCATCAATGACGTCCCATCCCAGCCATCCCACCCGGAAAGCAGCCACCGAATCGATAAATGCAAAACAATAATACCTTGGCCATGAGAAAAGTAAGAAAAAAGGAGCAAAAGGAAAACACACAACCCAACTACCCCCCACCCTGCACCAGACTTGAAGCCACCCCAACTAGCAGTGTGCCTGTCGCCCCTTAAAACTAACCTACAAAAAGCCCCCAGAGGAGAAAGGAGACATCCTATCACCCTCCGTTACCCTCCAAATTTAGGAAAACAGAAGAAGTACAAAAGAGAAAACAAGTGTCAAGAAAAGTCCACTGTTAGTACATTTAGTATAAGCAATACAAAAAGTTTAGATTTTTATAAAGGGTAACCATATCAATACTATGGAGTCTGTTTTATTGTGAAAATCAACAGCTCAATTAAAAAATCAAATCTCAATTTGTGTTTATAACCTCTCATACTTCTCTGCATTCCCTTGCCTCATTTGCTAACACTCTCTAAACAATTGTAGCACGTACATTGGGATATAAATCTTTTTGCCAGCCAAGTGGCAGCGCACCCTTATTACTTCCTTTGTTTTAGGATATGGTACACCAGTAGCGATTAAGCCAGCTGGTAAGTTGAGAGAGGAAGGGTTATGCTACAGTTAACAGGAATAATAGAAACTATGAATAGCATAATTTGCATCTTCTCTTTAGCCAAATCCTACCAGTGCAGCAATGGTGAAGTTGAGACTCTTATGCTCAAACCTGCGTTCATACAAATGTGTAAGTCTAAATAAAGTTCTAATTTCTTTCTTCGTACCATCTCATCTTTTCGTTGGGCATCCTATCTACCCTGCAACTCATCTCATTACCAAGATAAATGTATCCTACTCCTTGTTAGGCAACAGAGTGGCTCTCATGTCAGACAACATCTTCCTTTACCTTCATGATGCCAGCTGCTTTGCAACAGAGTGGCCTTCTAGTCAGAAAACATCTTGCTTTAGCTTTATGATGTCAGACTGCTAGGCAACAGAATGGCACCTCATGTCAGAAAACTTCTTGCTTTAGCTTTATGATGTCAGACACCCCTGGACCAATTGTCCTTGTGGAAGCTAACCACACAGGAGGATGAGATATCAGAAGTTACGCAGTAGGTTACTATCTGTATTCATGACTGCCAGCCACGTTGGAGGGGGAATGGTAAAGGAATGGGAACCAGTCAAAGCACTGTGTCCTTTTCGAAAGTGGGATTGAGGTACAAAGATAGATTAACCTTAACAACAATCCATCTTGAGTATCAGAGTCCAACATAGAGAGTGCAGGAGAAGAGGTTAGATGAGCTTCCTTCCTTGAGTATGTAACACTATTTTTCATAAGTGAGATGGTGCATTTCAGTCTCAAAGGCAGATATTTCCTCGAATAGAACGTTGCTAGGACCAGGATCTAAAGCAGGTTTTAGTAGAGTTTGAGTCAGTCAGTCTTTTATTAACTATCATGACCAACATAATGTGATACATATTACTTCCATCTTGACAGAAATAATATTCAGGCACAGGCTCCCACTATAAATTAGTGAGGACATTCCGATGCTATTTACATCTTTTTAATGCCTAAAAGAATGATTGGGAGTTTTACTTACCACATAAATTGGTAAAATTATGCAGTATGCCAGAAGACTTCCTTTTTTTTTTTTGCTTCAGTCTCGGCAATTCAGAGAAACTCTGCTGTGAAACACTGCCACTGCTGGTCATTCAGTATAATCTGCAGATGGAAAAGTCCACTGTTAGTACATTTAG
The DNA here is from genome assembly GCF_964263255.1 of Lissotriton vulgaris. Lineage (NCBI taxonomy): Eukaryota > Metazoa > Chordata > Amphibia > Caudata > Salamandridae > Lissotriton > Lissotriton vulgaris. The sequence continues at coordinate 452,423,394 of NC_141700.1, forward strand.
TATAAGCAATACAAAAAGTTTAGATTTTTATAAAGGGTAACCAGATCAATACTATGGAGTCTGTTTTATTGTGAAAATCAACAGCTCAATTAAAAAATCAAATCTCAATTTGTGTTTATAACCTCTCATACTTCTCTGCATTCCCTTGCCTCATTTGCTAACACTCTCTAAACAATTGTAGCACGTACATTGGGATATAAATCTTTTTGCCAGCCAAGTGGCAGCGCACCCTTCTTACTTCCTTTGTTTTAGGATATGGTACACCAGTAGCGATTAAGCCAGCTGGTAAGTTGAGAGAGGAAGGGTTATGCTACAGTTAACAGGATTAATAGAAACTATGAATAGCATAATTTGCATCTTCTCTTTAGCCAAATCCTACCAGTGCAGCAATGGTGAAGTTGAGACTCTTATGCTCAAACCTGCGTTCATACAAATGTGTAAGTCTAAATAAAGTTCTAATTTCTTTCTTCGTACCATCTCATCTTTTCGTTGGGCATCCTATCTACCCTGCAACTCATCTCATTACCAAGATAAATGTATCCTACTCCTTGTTAGGCAACAGAGTGGCTCTCATGTCAGACAACATCTTCCTTTACCTTCATGATGCCAGCTGCTTTGCAACAGAGTGGCCTTCTAGTCAGAAAACATCTTGCTTTAGCTTTATGATGTCAGACTGCTAGGCAACAGAATGGCACCTCATGTCAGAAAACTTCTTGCTTTAGCTTTATGATGTCAGACACCCCTGGACCAATTGTCCTTGTGGAAGCTAACCACACAGGAGGATGAGATATCAGAAGTTACGCAGTAGGTTACTATCTGTATTCATGACTGCCAGCCACGTAGGAGGGAGAATGGTAAAGGAATGGGAACCAGTCGAAGCACTGTGTCCTTTTCGAAAGTGGGATTGAGGTACAAAGACAGATTAACCTTAACAACAATCCATCTTGAGTATCAGAGTCCAACATAGAGAGTGCAGGAGAAGAGGTTAGATGAGCTTCCTTCCTTGAGTATGTAACACTATTTTTCATAAGTGAGATGGTGCATTTCAGTCTCAAAGGCAGATATTTCCTCGAATAGAACGTTGCTAGCACCAGGATCTAAAGCAGGTTTTAGTAGAGTTTGAGTCAGTCAGTCTTTTATTAACTATCATGACCAACATAATGTGATACATATTACTTCCATCTTGACAGAAATAATATTCAGGCACAGGCTCCCACTATAAATTAGTGAGGACATTCCGATGCTATTTACATCTTTTTAATGACTAAAAGAATGATTGGGAGTTTTACTTACCACATAAATTGGTAAAATGATGCAGTATGCCAGAAGACTTCCTTATTTTTTTTTGCTTCAGTCTCGGCAATTCAGAGAAACTCTGCTGTGAAACACTGCCACTGCTGGTCATTCAGTATAATCTGCAGATGGAAAAGTCCACTGTTAGTACATTTAGTATAAGCAATACAAAAAGTTTAGATTTTTATAAAGGGCAACCAGATCAATACTATGGAGTCCGTTTTATTGTGAAAATCAACAGCTCAATTAAAAAATCAAATCTCAATTTGTGTTTATAACCTCTCATACTTCTCTGCATTCCCTTGCCTCATTTGCTAACACTCTCTAAACAATTGTAGCACGTACATTGGGATATAAATCTTTTTGCCAGCCAAGTGGCAGCGCACCCTTCTTACTTCCTTTGTTTTAGGATATGGTACACCAGTAGCGATTAAGCCAGCTGGTAAGTTGAGAGAGGAAGGGTTATGCTACAGTTAACAGGATTATTAGAAACTATGAATAGCATAATTTGCATCTTCTCTTTAGACAAATCCTACCAGTGCAGCAATGGTGAAGTTGAGACTCTTATGCTCAAACCTGCGTTCATACAAATGTGTAAGTCTAAATAAAGTTCTAATTTCTTTCTTCGTACCATCTCATCTTTTCGTTGGGCATCCTATCTACCCTGCAACTCATCTCATTACCAAGATAAATGTATCCTACTCCTTGTTAGGCAACAGAGTGGCTCTCATGTCAGACAACATCTTCCTTTACCTTCATGATGCCAGCTGCTTTGCAACAGAGTGGCCTTCTAGTCAGAAAACCTCTTGCTTTAGCTTTATGATGTCAGACTGCTTGGTAACAGAATGGCACCTCATGCCAGACAACTTCTTGCTTTAGCTTTATGATGTCAGACACCCCTGGACCAATTGTCCTTGTGGAAGCTAACCACACAGGAGGATGAGATATCAGAAGGTATGCAGTAGGTTACTATCTGTATTCATGACTGCCAGCCACGTAGGAGGGGGAATGGTAAAGGAATTGGAACCAGTCGAAGCACTGTGTCCTCTTTGAAAGTGGGATTGAGGTACAAAGACAGATTAACCTTAACAACAATCCATCTTGAGTATCAAAGTCCAACATACAGAGTGCAGGAGAAGAGGTTAGATGAGCTTCCTTCCTTGAGTATGTAACACTATTTTTCATAAGTGAGATGGTGCATTTCAGTCTCAAAGGCAGCAATTTCCTCGAATAGAACATTGCTAGCATCAGGATCTAAAGCAGGTTTTAGTAGAGTTTGAGTCAGTCAGTCTTTTATTAACTATCATGACCAACATAATGTGATCCATATTACTTCCATCTTGACAAATTATATTCAGGCACAGGCTCCCACTATAAAGTAGTGAGGACATTCCGATGCTATTAACATCTTTTTAATGCCTAAAAGAATGATTGGGAGTTTTACTTACCACAAAAATTGGTAAAATGATGCAGTATGCCAGAAGACTTCCTTTTTTTTTGCTTCAGTCTTGGCAATTCAGAGAATCTCTGCTGTGAAACACTGCCACTGCTGGTCATTCAGTATAATCTGCAGATGGAAAAGTCCACTGTTAGTATATTTAGTATAAGCAATACAAAAAGTTTAGATTTTTATAAAGGGTAACTAGATCAATACTATGGAGTCTGTTTTATTGTGAAAATCAACAGCTCAATTAAAAAATCAAATCTGAATTTGTGTTTATAACCTCTCATACTTCTCTGCATTCCCTTGCATCATTTGCTAACACTCTCTAAACAATTGTAGCACGTACATTGGGATATAAATCTTTTTGCCAGCCAAGTGGCAGCGCACCCTTCTCACTTCCTTTGTTTTAGGATATGGTACACCAGTAGCGATTAAGCTAGCTGGTAAGTTGAGAGAGGAAGGGTTAAGCTACAGTTAACAGGAATAATAGAAACTATGAATAGCATAATTTGCATCTTCTCTTTAGCCAAATCCTACCAGTGCAGCAACGGTGAAGTTGAGACTCTTATGCTCAAACTTCCATTCATACAAATGTGTAAGTCTAAATAAAGTTCTAATTTCTTTCTTCTTACCATCTCATCTTTTCGTTGGGCATCCTGTCTACCCTGCAACTCATCTCATTACCAAGATAAATGTATCCTACTCCTTGTTAGGCAACAGAGTGGATCTCATGTCAGACAACATCTTCCTCTACCTTCATGATTCCAGCTGCTTTGCAACAGAGTGGCCTTCTAGTCAGAAAACATCTTGCTTTAGCTTTATGATGTCAGACTGCTTGGTAACAGAATGGTACCTCATGCCAGACAACTTCTTGCTTTAGCTTTATGATGTCAGACACCCCTGGACCAATTGTCCTTGTGGAAGCTAACCACACAAGAGGATGAGATATCCGAAGTTATGCAGTAGGTTACTATCTGTATTCATGACTGCCAGCCACGTAGGAGGGGGAATGGTAAAGGAATCGGAACCAGTCAAAGCACTGTGTCCTTTTTGAAAGTGGGATTAAGGTACAAAGACAGATTAACCTTAACAACAATCCATCTTGAGTATCAGAGTCCAACATACAGAGTGCAGGAGAAGAGGTTAGATGAGCTTTCTTCCTTGAGTATGTAACACTATTTTTCATAAGTGAGATGGTGCATTTCAGTCTCAAAGGCAGCAATTTCCTCGAATAGAACATTGCTAGCACCAGGATCTAAAGCAGGTTTTAGTAGAGTTTGAGTCAGTCAGTCTTTTATTACCTATCATGACCAACATAATGTGATCCATATTACTTCCATCTTGACAAAAATTATATTCAGGCACAGGCTCCCACTATAAAGTAGTGAGGACATTCCAATGCTATTAACCTCTTGGCTGCTAATGACAAGGGTAACTCGTCATGCACTTTTCATTGATTTCAATGGAAATTAGAGGAGAATAGGTAAATGGCCTTAGCAGTAAAAGGGGTTAACATCTTTTTAATGCCTAAAAGAATGATTGGGAGTTTTACTTACCACATAAATTGGTAAAATGATGCAGTATGCCAGAAGACTTCCTTTTTTTTTGCTTCAGTCTCGGCAATTCAGAGAATCTCTGCTGTGAAACACTGCCACTGCTGGTCATTCAGTATAATCTGCAGAAGGAAAAGTCCACTGTTAGTACATTTAGTATAAGCAATACAAAAAGTTTAGATTTTTATAAAGGGTAACTAGATCAATACTATGGAGTCTGTTTTATTGTGAAAATCAACAGCTCAATTAAAAAATCAAATCTGAATTTGTGTTTATAACCTCTCATACTTCTCTGCATTCCCTTGCATCATTTGCTAACACTCTCTAAACAATTGTAGCACGTACATTGGATATAAATCTTTTTGCCAGCCAAGTGGCAGCGCACCCTTCTCACTTCCTTTGTTTTAGGATACGGTACACCAGTAGCGATTAAGCCAGCTGGTAAGTTGAGAGAGGAAGGGTTATGCTACAGTTAACAGGAATAATAGAAACTATGAATAGCATCATTTGCATCTTCTCTTTAGCCAAATCCTACCAGTGCAGCAACGGTGAAGTTGAGACTCTTATGCTCAAACTTCCGTTCATACAAATGTGTAAGTCTAAATAAAGTTCTAATTTCTTTCTTCTTCCCATCTCATCTTTTAGTTGGGCATCCTGTCTACCCTGCAACTCATCTCATTACCAAGATAAATGTATCCTACTCCTTGTTAGGCAACAGAGTGGATCTCATGTCAGACAACATCTTCCTTTACCTTCATGATGCCAGCTGCTTTGCAACAGAGTGGCCTTCTAGTCAGAAAACATCTTGCTTTAGCTTTATGATGTCAGACTGCTAGGTAACAGAATTGGACCTCATATCAGACAACTTCTTGCTTTAGCTTTATGATGTCAGACACCCCTGGACCAATTGTCCTTGTGGAAGCTAACCACACAAGAGGATGAGATATCCGAAGTTATGCAGTAGGTTACTATCTGTATTCATGACTTCCAGCCATGTAGGAGGGGGAATGGTAAAGGAATGGGAACCAGTCGAAGCACTGTGTCCTCTTTGAAAGTGGGATTGAGGTACAAAGACAGATTAACCTTAACAACAATCCATCTTGAGTATCAGAGTCCAACATACAGAGTGCAGGAGAAGAGGTTAGATGAGCTTCCTTCCTTGAGTATGTAACACTATTTTTCATTAGTGAGATGGTGCATTTCAGTCTCAAAGGCAGCAATTTCCTCCAATAGAACATTGCTAGCACCAGGATCTAAAGCAGGTTTTAGTAGAGTTTGAGTCAGTCAGTCTTTTATTAACTATCATGTCCAACATAATGTGATCCATATTACTTCCATCTTGACAGAAATTATATTCAGGCACAGGCTCCCACTATAAAGTAGTGAGTACATTCCGATGCTATTAACCTCTTGGCTGCTAATGACAAGGGTAACTCGTCATGCACTTTTCATTGATTTCAATGGAAATTAGAGGAGAATAGGTAAATGGCCTTAGCAGTAAAGGGGTTAACATCTTTTTAATGCCTAAAAGAATGATTGGGAGTTTTACTTACCACATAAATTGGTAAAATGATGCAGTATGCCAGAAGACCTCCTTTTTTTTTTGCTTCAGTCTCGGCAATTCAGAGAATCTCTGCTGTGAAACACTGCCACTGCTAGTCATTCAGTATAATCTGCAGATGGAAAAGTCCACTGTTAGTACATTTAGTATAAGCAATACAAAAAGTTTAGATTTTTATAAAGGGTAACTAGATCAATACTATGGAGTCTGTTTTATTGTGAAAATCAACAGCTCAATTAAAAAATCAAATCTGAATTTGTGTTTATAACCTCTCATACTTCTCTGCATTCCCCTGCATCATTTGCTAACACTCTCTAAACAATTGTAGCACGTACATTGGGATATAAATCTTTTTGCCAGCCAAATGGCAGCGCACCCTTCTCACTTCCTTTGATTTAGGATATGGTACACCAGTAGCGATTAAACCAGCTGGTAAGTTGAGAGAGGAAGGGTTAAGCTACAGTTAACAGGAATAATAGAAACTATGAATAGCATAATTTGCATCTTCTCTTTAGCCAAATCCTACCAGTGCAGCAACGGTGAAGTTGAGACTCTTATGCTCAAACTTCCGTTCATGCAAATGTGTAAGTCTAAATAAAGTTCTAATTTCTTTCTTCTTACCATCTCATCTTTTCATTGGGCATCCTGTCTACCCTGCAACTCATCTCATTACCAAGATAAATGTATCCTACTCCTTGTTAGGCAACAGAGTGGATCTCATGTCAGACAACATCTTCCTTTACCTTCATGATTCCAGCTGCTTTGCAACAGAGTGGCCTTCTAGTCAGAAAACATCTTGCTTTAGCTTTATGATGTCAGACTGCTTGGTAACAGAATGGCACCTCATGCCAGACAACTTCTTGCTTTAGCTTTATGATGTCAGACACCCCTGGACCAATTGTCCTTGTGGAAGCTAACCACACAGGAGGATGAGATATCAGAAGGTATGCAGTAGGTTACTATCTGTATTCATGACTGCCAGCCACGTAGGAGGGGGAATGGTAAAGGAATTGGAACCAGTCGAAGCACTGTGTCCTCTTTGAAAGTGGGATTGAGGTACAAAGACAGATTAACCTTAACAACAATCCATCCTGAGTATCAAAGTCCAACATACAGAGTGCAGGAGAAGAGGTTAGATGAGCTTCCTTCCTTGAGTATGTAACACTATTTTTCATAAGTGAGATGGTGCATTTCAGTCTCAAAGGCAGCAATTTCCTCGAATAGAACATTGCTAGCATCAGGATCTAAAGCAGGTTTTAGTAGAGTTTGAGTCAGTCAGTCTTTTATTAACTATCATGACCAACATAATGTGATCCATATTACTTCCATCTTGACAAATTATATTCAGGCACAGGCTCCCACTATAAAGTAGTGAGGACATTCCGATGCTATTAACATCTTTTTAATGCCTAAAAGAATGATTGGGAGTTTTACTTACCACAAAAATTGGTAAAATGATGCAGTATGCCAGAAGACTTCCTTTTTTTTTGCTTCAGTCTTGGCAATTCAGAGAATCTCTGCTGTGAAACACTGCCACTGCTGGTCATTCAGTATAATCTGCAGATGGAAAAGTCCACTGTTAGTATATTTAGTATAAGCAATACAAAAAGTTTAGATTTTTATAAAGGGTAACTAGATCAATACTATGGAGTCTGTTTTATTGTGAAAATCAACAGCTCAATTAAAAAATCAAATCTGAATTTGTGTTTATAACCTCTCATACTTCTCTGCATTCCCTTGCATCATTTGCTAACACTCTCTAAACAATTGTAGCACGTACATTGGGATATAAATCTTTTTGCCAGCCAAGTGGCAGCGCACCCTTCTTACTTCCTTTGTTTTAGGATATGGTACACCAGTAGCGATTAAGCCAGCTGGTAAGTTGAGAGAGGAAGGGTTATGCTACAGTTAACAGGAATAATAGAAACTATGAATAGCATAATTTGCATCTTCTCTTTAGCCAAATCCTACCAGTGCAGCAATGGTGAAGTTGAGACTCTTACGCTCAAACCTGCGTTCATACAAATGTATAAGTCTAAATAAAGTTCTAATTTCTTTCTTCGTACCATCTCATCTTTTCGTTGGGCATCCTATCTACCCTGCAACTCATCTCATTACCAAGATAAATGTATCCTACTCCTTGTTAGGCAACAGAGTGGCTCTCATGTCAGACAACATCTTCCTTTACCTTCATGATGCCAGCTGCTTTGCAACAGAGTGGCCTTCTAGTCAGAAAACATATTGCTTTAGCTTCATGATGTCAGACTGCTAGGCAACAGAATGGCACCTCATGTCAGACAACTTCTTGCTTTAGCTTTATGATGTCAGACACCCCTGGACCAATTGTCCTTGTGGAAGCTAACCACACAGGAGGATGAGATATCAGAAGTTATGCAGTAGGTTACTATCTGTATTCATGACTGCCAGCCACGTAGGAGGGGGAATGGTAAAGGAATGGGAACCAGTCGAAGCACTGTGTCCTTTTCGAAAGTGGGATTGAGGTACAAAGACAGATTAACCTTAACAACAATCCATCTTGAGTATCAGAGTCCAACATAGAGAGTGCAGGAGAAGAGGTTAGATGAGCTTCCTTCCTTGAGTATGTAACACTATTTTTCATAAGTGAGATGGTGCATTTCAGTCTCAAAGGCAGATATTTCCTCAAAAAGAACGTTGCTAGCACCAGGATCTAAAGCAGGTTTTAGTAGAGTTTGAGTCAGTCAGTCTTTTATTAACTATCATGACCAACATAATGTGATCCATATTACTTCCATCTTGACAAAAATTATATTCAGGCACAGGCTCCCACTATAAAGTAAAGAGGACATTCCGATGCTATTAACCTCTTGGCTGCTAATGACAAGGGTAACTCGTCATGCACTTTTCATTGATTTCAATGGAAATTAGAGGAGAATAGGTAAATGGCCTTAGCAGTAAAGGGGTTAACATCTTTTTAATGCCTAAAAGAATGATTGGGAGTTTTACTTACCACATAAATTGGTAAAATGATGCAGTATGCCAGAAGACTTCCTTTTTTTTTGCTTCAGTCTCGGCAATTCAGAGAATCTCTGCTGTGAAACACTGCCACTGCTGGTCATTCAGTATAATCTGCAGATGGAAAAGTCCACTGTTAGTACATTTAGTATAAGCAATACAAAAAGTTTAGATTTTTATAAAGGGTAACTAGATCAATACTATGGAGTCTGTTTTATTGTGAAAATCAACAGCTCAATTAAAAAATCAAATCTGAATTTGTGTTTATAACCTCTCATACTTCTCTGCATTCCCTTGCATCATTTGCTAACACTCTCTAAACAATTGTAGCACGTACATTGGATATAAATCTTTTTGCCAGCCAAGTGGCAGCGCACCCTTCTCACTTCCTTTGTTTTAGGATACGGTACACCAGTAGCGATTAAGCCAGCTGGTAAGTTGAGAGAGGAAGGGTTATGCTACAGTTAACAGGAATAATAGAAACTATGAATAGCATCATTTGCATCTTCTCTTTAGCCAAATCCTACCAGTGCAGCAACGGTGAAGTTGAGACTCTTATGCTCAAACTTCCGTTCATACAAATGTGTAAGTCTAAATAAAGTTCTAATTTCTTTCTTCTTCCCATCTCATCTTTTAGTTGGGCATCCTGTCTACCCTGCAACTCATCTCATTACCAAGATAAATGTATCCTACTCCTTGTTAGGCAACAGAGTGGATCTCATGTCAGACAACATCTTCCTTTACCTTCATGATGCCAGCTGCTTTGCAACAGAGTGGCCTTCTAGTCAGAAAACATCTTGCTTTAGCTTTATGATGTCAGACTGCTAGGTAACAGAATTGGACCTCATATCAGACAACTTCTTGCTTTAGCTTTATGATGTCAGACACCCCTGGACCAATTGTCCTTGTGGAAGCTAACCACACAAGAGGATGAGATATCCGAAGTTATGCAGTAGGTTACTATCTGTATTCATGACTTCCAGCCATGTAGGAGGGGGAATGGTAAAGGAATGGGAACCAGTCGAAGCACTGTGTCCTCTTTGAAAGTGGGATTGAGGTACAAAGACAGATTAACCTTAACAACAATCCATCTTGAGTATCAGAGTCCAACATACAGAGTGCAGGAGAAGAGGTTAGATGAGCTTCCTTCCTTGAGTATGTAACACTATTTTTCATTAGTGAGATGGTGCATTTCAGTCTCAAAGGCAGCAATTTCCTCCAATAGAACATTGCTAGCACCAGGATCTAAAGCAGGTTTTAGTAGAGTTTGAGTCAGTCAGTCTTTTATTAACTATCATGTCCAACATAATGTGATCCATATTACTTCCATCTTGACAGAAATTATATTCAGGCACAGGCTCCCACTATAAAGTAGTGAGTACATTCCGATGCTATTAACCTCTTGGCTGCTAATGACAAGGGTAACTCGTCATGCACTTTTCATTGATTTCAATGGAAATTAGAGGAGAATAGGTAAATGGCCTTAGCAGTAAAGGGGTTAACATCTTTTTAATGCCTAAAAGAATGATTGGGAGTTTTACTTACCACATAAATTGGTAAAATGATGCAGTATGCCAGAAGACCTCCTTTTTTTTTTGCTTCAGTCTCGGCAATTCAGAGAATCTCTGCTGTGAAACACTGCCACTGCTAGTCATTCAGTATAATCTGCAGATGGAAAAGTCCACTGTTAGTACATTTAGTATAAGCAATACAAAAAGTTTAGATTTTTATAAAGGGTAACTAGATCAATACTATGGAGTCTGTTTTATTGTGAAAATCAACAGCTCAATTAAAAAATCAAATCTGAATTTGTGTTTATAACCTCTCATACTTCTCTGCATTCCCCTGCATCATTTGCTAACACTCTCTAAACAATTGTAGCACGTACATTGGGATATAAATCTTTTTGCCAGCCAAATGGCAGCGCACCCTTCTCACTTCCTTTGATTTAGGATATGGTACACCAGTAGCGATTAAACCAGCTGGTAAGTTGAGAGAGGAAGGGTTAAGCTACAGTTAACAGGAATAATAGAAACTATGAATAGCATAATTTGCATCTTCTCTTTAGCCAAATCCTACCAGTGCAGCAACGGTGAAGTTGAGACTTATGCTCAAACTTCCGTTCATGCAAATGTGTAAGTCTAAATAAAGTTCTAATTTCTTTCTTCTTACCATCTCATCTTTTCATTGGGCATCCTGTCTACCCTGCAACTCATCTCATTACCAAGATAAATGTATCCTACTCCTTGTTAGGCAACAGAGTGGATCTCATGTCAGACAACATCTTCCTTTACCTTCATGATTCCAGCTGCTTTGCAACAGAGTGGCCTTCTAGTCAGAAAACATCTTGCTTTAGCTTTATGATGTCAGACTGCTTGGTAACAGAATGGCACCTCATGCCAGACAACTTCTTGCTTTAGCTTTATGATGTCAGACACCCCTGGACCAATTGTCCTTGTGGAAGCTAACCACACAGGAGGATGAGATATCAGAAGGTATGCAGTAGGTTACTATCTGTATTCATGACTGCCAGCCACGTAGGAGGGGGAATGGTAAAGGAATTGGAACCAGTCGAAGCACTGTGTCCTCTTTGAAAGTGGGATTGAGGTACAAAGACAGATTAACCTTAACAACAATCCATCTTGAGTATCAAAGTCCAACATACAGAGTGCAGGAGAAGAGGTTAGATGAGCTTCCTTCCTTGAGTATGTAACACTATTTTTCATAAGTGAGATGGTGCATTTCAGTCTCAAAGGCAGCAATTTCCTCGAATAGAACATTGCTAGCATCAGGATCTAAAGCAGGTTTTAGTAGAGTTTGAGTCAGTCAGTCTTTTATTAACTATCATGACCAACATAATGTGATCCATATTACTTCCATCTTGACAAATTATATTCAGGCACAGGCTCCCACTATAAAGTAGTGAGGACATTCCGATGCTATTAACATCTTTTTAATGCCTAAAAGAATGATTGGGAGTTTTACTTACCACAAAAATTGGTAAAATGATGCAGTATGCCAGAAGACTTCCTTTTTTTTTGCTTCAGTCTTGGCAATTCAGAGAATCTCTGCTGTGAAACACTGCCACTGCTGGTCATTCAGTATAATCTGCAGATGGAAAAGTCCACTGTTAGTATATTTAGTATAAGCAATACAAAAAGTTTAGATTTTTATAAAGGGTAACTAGATCAATACTATGGAGTCTGTTTTATTGTGAAAATCAACAGCTCAATTAAAAAATCAAATCTGAATTTGTGTTTATAACCTCTCATACTTCTCTGCATTCCCTTGCATCATTTGCTAACACTCTCTAAACAATTGTAGCACGTACATTGGGATATAAATCTTTTTGCCAGCCAAGTGGCAGCGCACCCTTCTCACTTCCTTTGTTTTAGGATATGGTACACCAGTAGCGATTAAGCTAGCTGGTAAGTTGAGAGAGGAAGGGTTAAGCTACAGTTAACAGGAATAATAGAAACTATGAATAGCATAATTTGCATCTTCTCTTTAGCCAAATCCTACCAGTGCAGCAACGGTGAAGTTGAGACTCTTATGCTCAAACTTCCATTCATACAAATGTGTAAGTCTAAATAAAGTTCTAATTTCTTTCTTCTTACCATCTCATCTTTTCGTTGGGCATCCTGTCTACCCTGCAACTCATCTCATTACCAAGATAAATGTATCCTACTCCTTGTTAGGCAACAGAGTGGATCTCATGTCAGACAACATCTTCCTCTACCTTCATGATTCCAGCTGCTTTGCAACAGAGTGGCCTTCTAGTCAGAAAACATCTTGCTTTAGCTTTATGATGTCAGACTGCTTGGTAACAGAATGGTACCTCATGCCAGACAACTTCTTGCTTTAGCTTTATGATGTCAGACACCCCTGGACCAATTGTCCTTGTGGAAGCTAACCACACAAGAGGATGAGATATCCGAAGTTATGCAGTAGGTTACTATCTGTATTCATGACTGCCAGCCACGTAGGAGGGGGAATGGTAAAGGAATCGGAACCAGTCAAAGCACTGTGTCCTTTTTGAAAGTGGGATTAAGGTACAAAGACAGATTAACCTTAACAACAATCCATCTTGAGTATCAGAGTCCAACATACAGAGTGCAGGAGAAGAGGTTAGATGAGCTTTCTTCCTTGAGTATGTAACACTATTTTTCATAAGTGAGATGGTGCATTTCAGTCTCAAAGGCAGCAATTTCCTCGAATAGAACATTGCTAGCACCAGGATCTAAAGCAGGTTTTAGTAGAGTTTGAGTCAGTCAGTCTTTTATTACCTATCATGACCAACATAATGTGATCCATATTACTTCCATCTTGACAAAAATTATATTCAGGCACAGGCTCCCACTATAAAGTAGTGAGGACATTCCAATGCTATTAACCTCTTGGCTGCTAATGACAAGGGTAACTCGTCATGCACTTTTCATTGATTTCAATGGAAATTAGAGGAGAATAGGTAAATGGCCTTAGCAGTAAAAGGGGTTAACATCTTTTTAATGCCTAAAAGAATGATTGGGAGTTTTACTTACCACATAAATTGGTAAAATGATGCAGTATGCCAGAAGACTTCCTTTTTTTTTGCTTCAGTCTCGGCAATTCAGAGAATCTCTGCTGTGAAACACTGCCACTGCTGGTCATTCAGTATAATCTGCAGAAGGAAAAGTCCACTGTTAGTACATTTAGTATAAGCAATACAAAAAGTTTAGATTTTTATAAAGGGTAACTAGATCAATACTATGGAGTCTGTTTTATTGTGAAAATCAACAGCTCAATTAAAAAATCAAATCTGAATTTGTGTTTATAACCTCTCATACTTCTCTGCATTCCCTTGCATCATTTGCTAACACTCTCTAAACAATTGTAGCACGTACATTGGATATAAATCTTTTTGCCAGCCAAGTGGCAGCGCACCCTTCTCACTTCCTTTGTTTTAGGATACGGTACACCAGTAGCGATTAAGCCAGCTGGTAAGTTGAGAGAGGAAGGGTTATGCTACAGTTAACAGGAATAATAGAAACTATGAATAGCATCATTTGCATCTTCTCTTTAGCCAAATCCTACCAGTGCAGCAACGGTGAAGTTGAGACTCTTATGCTCAAACTTCCGTTCATACAAATGTGTAAGTCTAAATAAAGTTCTAATTTCTTTCTTCTTCCCATCTCATCTTTTAGTTGGGCATCCTGTCTACCCTGCAACTCATCTCATTACCAAGATAAATGTATCCTACTCCTTGTTAGGCAACAGAGTGGATCTCATGTCAGACAACATCTTCCTTTACCTTCATGATGCCAGCTGCTTTGCAACAGAGTGGCCTTCTAGTCAGAAAACATCTTGCTTTAGCTTTATGATGTCAGACTGCTAGGTAACAGAATTGGACCTCATATCAGACAACTTCTTGCTTTAGCTTTATGATGTCAGACACCCCTGGACCAATTGTCCTTGTGGAAGCTAACCACACAAGAGGATGAGATATCCGAAGTTATGCAGTAGGTTACTATCTGTATTCATGACTTCCAGCCATGTAGGAGGGGGAATGGTAAAGGAATGGGAACCAGTCGAAGCACTGTGTCCTCTTTGAAAGTGGGATTGAGGTACAAAGACAGATTAACCTTAACAACAATCCATCTTGAGTATCAGAGTCCAACATACAGAGTGCAGGAGAAGAGGTTAGATGAGCTTCCTTCCTTGAGTATGTAACACTATTTTTCATTAGTGAGATGGTGCATTTCAGTCTCAAAGGCAGCAATTTCCTCCAATAGAACATTGCTAGCACCAGGATCTAAAGCAGGTTTTAGTAGAGTTTGAGTCAGTCAGTCTTTTATTAACTATCATGTCCAACATAATGTGATCCATATTACTTCCATCTTGACAGAAATTATATTCAGGCACAGGCTCCCACTATAAAGTAGTGAGTACATTCCGATGCTATTAACCTCTTGGCTGCTAATGACAAGGGTAACTCGTCATGCACTTTTCATTGATTTCAATGGAAATTAGAGGAGAATAGGTAAATGGCCTTAGCAGTAAAGGGGTTAACATCTTTTTAATGCCTAAAAGAATGATTGGGAGTTTTACTTACCACATAAATTGGTAAAATGATGCAGTATGCCAGAAGACCTCCTTTTTTTTTTGCTTCAGTCTCGGCAATTCAGAGAATCTCTGCTGTGAAACACTGCCACTGCTAGTCATTCAGTATAATCTGCAGATGGAAAAGTCCACTGTTAGTACATTTAGTATAAGCAATACAAAAAGTTTAGATTTTTATAAAGGGTAACTAGATCAATACTATGGAGTCTGTTTTATTGTGAAAATCAACAGCTCAATTAAAAAATCAAATCTGAATTTGTGTTTATAACCTCTCATACTTCTCTGCATTCCCCTGCATCATTTGCTAACACTCTCTAAACAATTGTAGCACGTACATTGGGATATAAATCTTTTTGCCAGCCAAATGGCAGCGCACCCTTCTCACTTCCTTTGATTTAGGATATGGTACACCAGTAGCGATTAAACCAGCTGGTAAGTTGAGAGAGGAAGGGTTAAGCTACAGTTAACAGGAATAATAGAAACTATGAATAGCATAATTTGCATCTTCTCTTTAGCCAAATCCTACCAGTGCAGCAACGGTGAAGTTGAGACTCTTATGCTCAAACTTCCGTTCATGCAAATGTGTAAGTCTAAATAAAGTTCTAATTTCTTTCTTCTTACCATCTCATCTTTTCATTGGGCATCCTGTCTACCCTGCAACTCATCTCATTACCAAGATAAATGTATCCTACTCCTTGTTAGGCAACAGAGTGGATCTCATGTCAGACAACATCTTCCTTTACCTTCATGATTCCAGCTGCTTTGCAACAGAGTGGCCTTCTAGTCAGAAAACATCTTGCTTTAGCTTTATGATGTCAGACTGCTTGGTAACAGAATGGCACCTCATGCCAGACAACTTCTTGCTTTAGCTTTATGATGTCAGACACCCCTGGACCAATTGTCCTTGTGGAAGCTAACCACACAGGAGGATGAGATATCAGAAGGTATGCAGTAGGTTACTATCTGTATTCATGACTGCCAGCCACGTAGGAGGGGGAATGGTAAAGGAATTGGAACCAGTCGAAGCACTGTGTCCTCTTTGAAAGTGGGATTGAGGTACAAAGACAGATTAACCTTAACAACAATCCATCTTGAGTATCAAAGTCCAACATACAGAGTGCAGGAGAAGAGGTTAGATGAGCTTCCTTCCTTGAGTATGTAACACTATTTTTCATAAGTGAGATGGTGCATTTCAGTCTCAAAGGCAGCAATTTCCTCGAATAGAACATTGCTAGCATCAGGATCTAAAGCAGGTTTTAGTAGAGTTTGAGTCAGTCAGTCTTTTATTAACTATCATGACCAACATAATGTGATCCATATTACTTCCATCTTGACAAATTATATTCAGGCACAGGCTCCCACTATAAAGTAGTGAGGACATTCCGATGCTATTAACATCTTTTTAATGCCTAAAAGAATGATTGGGAGTTTTACTTACCACAAAAATTGGTAAAATGATGCAGTATGCCAGAAGACTTCCTTTTTTTTTGCTTCAGTCTTGGCAATTCAGAGAATCTCTGCTGTGAAACACTGCCACTGCTGGTCATTCAGTATAATCTGCAGATGGAAAAGTCCACTGTTAGTATATTTAGTATAAGCAATACAAAAAGTTTAGATTTTTATAAAGGGTAACTAGATCAATACTATGGAGTCTGTTTTATTGTGAAAATCAACAGCTCAATTAAAAAATCAAATCTGAATTTGTGTTTATAACCTCTCATACTTCTCTGCATTCCCTTGCATCATTTGCTAACACTCTCTAAACAATTGTAGCACGTACATTGGGATATAAATCTTTTTGCCAGCCAAGTGGCAGCGCACCCTTCTCACTTCCTTTGTTTTAGGATATGGTACACCAGTAGCGATTAAGCTAGCTGGTAAGTTGAGAGAGGAAGGGTTAAGCTACAGTTAACAGGAATAATAGAAACTATGAATAGCATAATTTGCATCTTCTCTTTAGCCAAATCCTACCAGTGCAGCAACGGTGAAGTTGAGACTCTTATGCTCAAACTTCCATTCATACAAATGTGTAAGTCTAAATAAAGTTCTAATTTCTTTCTTCTTACCATCTCATCTTTTCGTTGGGCATCCTGTCTACCCTGCAACTCATCTCATTACCAAGATAAATGTATCCTACTCCTTGTTAGGCAACAGAGTGGATCTCATGTCAGACAACATCTTCCTCTACCTTCATGATTCCAGCTGCTTTGCAACAGAGTGGCCTTCTAGTCAGAAAACATCTTGCTTTAGCTTTATGATGTCAGACTGCTTGGTAACAGAATGGTACCTCATGCCAGACAACTTCTTGCTTTAGCTTTATGATGTCAGACACCCCTGGACCAATTGTCCTTGTGGAAGCTAACCACACAAGAGGATGAGATATCCGAAGTTATGCAGTAGGTTACTATCTGTATTCATGACTGCCAGCCACGTAGGAGGGGGAATGGTAAAGGAATCGGAACCAGTCAAAGCACTGTGTCCTTTTTGAAAGTGGGATTAAGGTACAAAGACAGATTAACCTTAACAACAATCCATCTTGAGTATCAGAGTCCAACATACAGAGTGCAGGAGAAGAGGTTAGATGAGCTTTCTTCCTTGAGTATGTAACACTATTTTTCATAAGTGAGATGGTGCATTTCAGTCTCAAAGGCAGCAATTTCCTCGAATAGAACATTGCTAGCACCAGGATCTAAAGCAGGTTTTAGTAGAGTTTGAGTCAGTCAGTCTTTTATTACCTATCATGACCAACATAATGTGATCCATATTACTTCCATCTTGACAAAAATTATATTCAGGCACAGGCTCCCACTATAAAGTAGTGAGGACATTCCAATGCTATTAACCTCTTGGCTGCTAATGACAAGGGTAACTCGTCATGCACTTTTCATTGATTTCAATGGAAATTAGAGGAGAATAGGTAAATGGCCTTAGCAGTAAAAGGGGTTAACATCTTTTTAATGCCTAAAAGAATGATTGGGAGTTTTACTTACCACATAAATTGGTAAAATGATGCAGTATGCCAGAAGACTTCCTTTTTTTTTGCTTCAGTCTCGGCAATTCAGAGAATCTCTGCTGTGAAACACTGCCACTGCTGGTCATTCAGTATAATCTGCAGAAGGAAAAGTCCACTGTTAGTACATTTAGTATAAGCAATACAAAAAGTTTAGATTTTTATAAAGGGTAACTAGATCAATACTATGGAGTCTGTTTTATTGTGAAAATCAACAGCTCAATTAAAAAATCAAATCTGAATTTGTGTTTATAACCTCTCATACTTCTCTGCATTCCCTTGCATCATTTGCTAACACTCTCTAAACAATTGTAGCACGTACATTGGATATAAATCTTTTTGCCAGCCAAGTGGCAGCGCACCCTTCTCACTTCCTTTGTTTTAGGATACGGTACACCAGTAGCGATTAAGCCAGCTGGTAAGTTGAGAGAGGAAGGGTTATGCTACAGTTAACAGGAATAATAGAAACTATGAATAGCATCATTTGCATCTTCTCTTTAGCCAAATCCTACCAGTGCAGCAACGGTGAAGTTGAGACTCTTATGCTCAAACTTCCGTTCATACAAATGTGTAAGTCTAAATAAAGTTCTAATTTCTTTCTTCTTCCCATCTCATCTTTTAGTTGGGCATCCTGTCTACCCTGCAACTCATCTCATTACCAAGATAAATGTATCCTACTCCTTGTTAGGCAACAGAGTGGATCTCATGTCAGACAACATCTTCCTTTACCTTCATGATGCCAGCTGCTTTGCAACAGAGTGGCCTTCTAGTCAGAAAACATCTTGCTTTAGCTTTATGATGTCAGACTGCTAGGTAACAGAATTGGACCTCATATCAGACAACTTCTTGCTTTAGCTTTATGATGTCAGACACCCCTGGACCAATTGTCCTTGTGGAAGCTAACCACACAAGAGGATGAGATATCCGAAGTTATGCAGTAGGTTACTATCTGTATTCATGACTTCCAGCCATGTAGGAGGGGGAATGGTAAAGGAATGGGAACCAGTCGAAGCACTGTGTCCTCTTTGAAAGTGGGATTGAGGTACAAAGACAGATTAACCTTAACAACAATCCATCTTGAGTATCAGAGTCCAACATACAGAGTGCAGGAGAAGAGGTTAGATGAGCTTCCTTCCTTGAGTATGTAACACTATTTTTCATTAGTGAGATGGTGCATTTCAGTCTCAAAGGCAGCAATTTCCTCCAATAGAACATTGCTAGCACCAGGATCTAAAGCAGGTTTTAGTAGAGTTTGAGTCAGTCAGTCTTTTATTAACTATCATGTCCAACATAATGTGATCCATATTACTTCCATCTTGACAGAAATTATATTCAGGCACAGGCTCCCACTATAAAGTAGTGAGTACATTCCGATGCTATTAACCTCTTGGCTGCTAATGACAAGGGTAACTCGTCATGCACTTTTCATTGATTTCAATGGAAATTAGAGGAGAATAGGTAAATGGCCTTAGCAGTAAAGGGGTTAACATCTTTTTAATGCCTAAAAGAATGATTGGGAGTTTTACTTACCACATAAATTGGTAAAATGATGCAGTATGCCAGAAGACCTCCTTTTTTTTTTGCTTCAGTCTCGGCAATTCAGAGAATCTCTGCTGTGAAACACTGCCACTGCTAGTCATTCAGTATAATCTGCAGATGGAAAAGTCCACTGTTAGTACATTTAGTATAAGCAATACAAAAAGTTTAGATTTTTATAAAGGGTAACTAGATCAATACTATGGAGTCTGTTTTATTGTGAAAATCAACAGCTCAATTAAAAAATCAAATCTGAATTTGTGTTTATAACCTCTCATACTTCTCTGCATTCCCCTGCATCATTTGCTAACACTCTCTAAACAATTGTAGCACGTACATTGGGATATAAATCTTTTTGCCAGCCAAATGGCAGCGCACCCTTCTCACTTCCTTTGATTTAGGATATGGTACACCAGTAGCGATTAAACCAGCTGGTAAGTTGAGAGAGGAAGGGTTAAGCTACAGTTAACAGGAATAATAGAAACTATGAATAGCATAATTTGCATCTTCTCTTTAGCCAAATCCTACCAGTGCAGCAACGGTGAAGTTGAGACTCTTATGCTCAAACTTCCGTTCATGCAAATGTGTAAGTCTAAATAAAGTTCTAATTTCTTTCTTCTTACCATCTCATCTTTTCATTGGGCATCCTGTCTACCCTGCAACTCATCTCATTACCAAGATAAATGTATCCTACTCCTTGTTAGGCAACAGAGTGGATCTCATGTCAGACAACATCTTCCTTTACCTTCATGATTCCAGCTGCTTTGCAACAGAGTGGCCTTCTAGTCAGAAAACATCTTGCTTTAGCTTTATGATGTCAGACTGCTTGGTAACAGAATGGCACCTCATGCCAGACAACTTCTTGCTTTAGCTTTATGATGTCAGACACCCCTGGACCAATTGTCCTTGTGGAAGCTAACCACACAGGAGGATGAGATATCAGAAGGTATGCAGTAGGTTACTATCTGTATTCATGACTGCCAGCCACGTAGGAGGGGGAATGGTAAAGGAATTGGAACCAGTCGAAGCACTGTGTCCTCTTTGAAAGTGGGATTGAGGTACAAAGACAGATTAACCTTAACAACAATCCATCTTGAGTATCAAAGTCCAACATACAGAGTGCAGGAGAAGAGGTTAGATGAGCTTCCTTCCTTGAGTATGTAACACTATTTTTCATAAGTGAGATGGTGCATTTCAGTCTCAAAGGCAGCAATTTCCTCGAATAGAACATTGCTAGCATCAGGATCTAAAGCAGGTTTTAGTAGAGTTTGAGTCAGTCAGTCTTTTATTAACTATCATGACCAACATAATGTGATCCATATTACTTCCATCTTGACAAATTATATTCAGGCACAGGCTCCCACTATAAAGTAGTGAGGACATTCCGATGCTATTAACATCTTTTTAATGCCTAAAAGAATGATTGGGAGTTTTACTTACCACAAAAATTGGTAAAATGATGCAGTATGCCAGAAGACTTCCTTTTTTTTTGCTTCAGTCTTGGCAATTCAGAGAATCTCTGCTGTGAAACACTGCCACTGCTGGTCATTCAGTATAATCTGCAGATGGAAAAGTCCACTGTTAGTATATTTAGTATAAGCAATACAAAAAGTTTAGATTTTTATAAAGGGTAACTAGATCAATACTATGGAGTCTGTTTTATTGTGAAAATCAACAGCTCAATTAAAAAATCAAATCTGAATTTGTGTTTATAACCTCTCATACTTCTCTGCATTCCCTTGCATCATTTGCTAACACTCTCTAAACAATTGTAGCACGTACATTGGGATATAAATCTTTTTGCCAGCCAAGTGGCAGCGCACCCTTCTCACTTCCTTTGTTTTAGGATATGGTACACCAGTAGCGATTAAGCTAGCTGGTAAGTTGAGAGAGGAAGGGTTAAGCTACAGTTAACAGGAATAATAGAAACTATGAATAGCATAATTTGCATCTTCTCTTTAGCCAAATCCTACCAGTGCAGCAACGGTGAAGTTGAGACTCTTATGCTCAAACTTCCATTCATACAAATGTGTAAGTCTAAATAAAGTTCTAATTTCTTTCTTCTTACCATCTCATCTTTTCGTTGGGCATCCTGTCTACCCTGCAACTCATCTCATTACCAAGATAAATGTATCCTACTCCTTGTTAGGCAACAGAGTGGATCTCATGTCAGACAACATCTTCCTCTACCTTCATGATTCCAGCTGCTTTGCAACAGAGTGGCCTTCTAGTCAGAAAACATCTTGCTTTAGCTTTATGATGTCAGACTGCTTGGTAACAGAATGGTACCTCATGCCAGACAACTTCTTGCTTTAGCTTTATGATGTCAGACACCCCTGGACCAATTGTCCTTGTGGAAGCTAACCACACAAGAGGATGAGATATCCGAAGTTATGCAGTAGGTTACTATCTGTATTCATGACTGCCAGCCACGTAGGAGGGGGAATGGTAAAGGAATCGGAACCAGTCAAAGCACTGTGTCCTTTTTGAAAGTGGGATTAAGGTACAAAGACAGATTAACCTTAACAACAATCCATCTTGAGTATCAGAGTCCAACATACAGAGTGCAGGAGAAGAGGTTAGATGAGCTTTCTTCCTTGAGTATGTAACACTATTTTTCATAAGTGAGATGGTGCATTTCAGTCTCAAAGGCAGCAATTTCCTCGAATAGAACATTGCTAGCACCAGGATCTAAAGCAGGTTTTAGTAGAGTTTGAGTCAGTCAGTCTTTTATTACCTATCATGACCAACATAATGTGATCCATATTACTTCCATCTTGACAAAAATTATATTCAGGCACA
This sequence comes from Lissotriton vulgaris, assembly GCF_964263255.1. NCBI lineage: Eukaryota > Metazoa > Chordata > Amphibia > Caudata > Salamandridae > Lissotriton > Lissotriton vulgaris. Next base: position 452,445,686 of record NC_141700.1, read on the forward strand.
GGCTCCCACTATAAAGTAGTGAGGACATTCCAATGCTATTAACCTCTTGGCTGCTAATGACAAGGGTAACTCGTCATGCACTTTTCATTGATTTCAATGGAAATTAGAGGAGAATAGGTAAATGGCCTTAGCAGTAAAAGGGGTTAACATCTTTTTAATGCCTAAAAGAATGATTGGGAGTTTTACTTACCACATAAATTGGTAAAATGATGCAGTATGCCAGAAGACTTCCTTTTTTTTTGCTTCAGTCTCGGCAATTCAGAGAATCTCTGCTGTGAAACACTGCCACTGCTGGTCATTCAGTATAATCTGCAGAAGGAAAAGTCCACTGTTAGTACATTTAGTATAAGCAATACAAAAAGTTTAGATTTTTATAAAGGGTAACTAGATCAATACTATGGAGTCTGTTTTATTGTGAAAATCAACAGCTCAATTAAAAAATCAAATCTGAATTTGTGTTTATAACCTCTCATACTTCTCTGCATTCCCTTGCATCATTTGCTAACACTCTCTAAACAATTGTAGCACGTACATTGGATATAAATCTTTTTGCCAGCCAAGTGGCAGCGCACCCTTCTCACTTCCTTTGTTTTAGGATACGGTACACCAGTAGCGATTAAGCCAGCTGGTAAGTTGAGAGAGGAAGGGTTATGCTACAGTTAACAGGAATAATAGAAACTATGAATAGCATCATTTGCATCTTCTCTTTAGCCAAATCCTACCAGTGCAGCAACGGTGAAGTTGAGACTCTTATGCTCAAACTTCCGTTCATACAAATGTGTAAGTCTAAATAAAGTTCTAATTTCTTTCTTCTTCCCATCTCATCTTTTAGTTGGGCATCCTGTCTACCCTGCAACTCATCTCATTACCAAGATAAATGTATCCTACTCCTTGTTAGGCAACAGAGTGGATCTCATGTCAGACAACATCTTCCTTTACCTTCATGATGCCAGCTGCTTTGCAACAGAGTGGCCTTCTAGTCAGAAAACATCTTGCTTTAGCTTTATGATGTCAGACTGCTAGGTAACAGAATTGGACCTCATATCAGACAACTTCTTGCTTTAGCTTTATGATGTCAGACACCCCTGGACCAATTGTCCTTGTGGAAGCTAACCACACAAGAGGATGAGATATCCGAAGTTATGCAGTAGGTTACTATCTGTATTCATGACTTCCAGCCATGTAGGAGGGGGAATGGTAAAGGAATGGGAACCAGTCGAAGCACTGTGTCCTCTTTGAAAGTGGGATTGAGGTACAAAGACAGATTAACCTTAACAACAATCCATCTTGAGTATCAGAGTCCAACATACAGAGTGCAGGAGAAGAGGTTAGATGAGCTTCCTTCCTTGAGTATGTAACACTATTTTTCATTAGTGAGATGGTGCATTTCAGTCTCAAAGGCAGCAATTTCCTCCAATAGAACATTGCTAGCACCAGGATCTAAAGCAGGTTTTAGTAGAGTTTGAGTCAGTCAGTCTTTTATTAACTATCATGTCCAACATAATGTGATCCATATTACTTCCATCTTGACAGAAATTATATTCAGGCACAGGCTCCCACTATAAAGTAGTGAGTACATTCCGATGCTATTAACCTCTTGGCTGCTAATGACAAGGGTAACTCGTCATGCACTTTTCATTGATTTCAATGGAAATTAGAGGAGAATAGGTAAATGGCCTTAGCAGTAAAGGGGTTAACATCTTTTTAATGCCTAAAAGAATGATTGGGAGTTTTACTTACCACATAAATTGGTAAAATGATGCAGTATGCCAGAAGACCTCCTTTTTTTTTTGCTTCAGTCTCGGCAATTCAGAGAATCTCTGCTGTGAAACACTGCCACTGCTAGTCATTCAGTATAATCTGCAGATGGAAAAGTCCACTGTTAGTACATTTAGTATAAGCAATACAAAAAGTTTAGATTTTTATAAAGGGTAACTAGATCAATACTATGGAGTCTGTTTTATTGTGAAAATCAACAGCTCAATTAAAAAATCAAATCTGAATTTGTGTTTATAACCTCTCATACTTCTCTGCATTCCCCTGCATCATTTGCTAACACTCTCAACAATTGTAGCACGTACATTGGGATATAAATCTTTTTGCCAGCCAAATGGCAGCGCACCCTTCTCACTTCCTTTGATTTAGGATATGGTACACCAGTAGCGATTAAACCAGCTGGTAAGTTGAGAGAGGAAGGGTTAAGCTACAGTTAACAGGAATAATAGAAACTATGAATAGCATAATTTGCATCTTCTCTTTAGCCAAATCCTACCAGTGCAGCAACGGTGAAGTTGAGACTCTTATGCTCAAACTTCCGTTCATGCAAATGTGTAAGTCTAAATAAAGTTCTAATTTCTTTCTTCTTACCATCTCATCTTTTCATTGGGCATCCTGTCTACCCTGCAACTCATCTCATTACCAAGATAAATGTATCCTACTCCTTGTTAGGCAACAGAGTGGATCTCATGTCAGACAACATCTTCCTTTACCTTCATGATTCCAGCTGCTTTGCAACAGAGTGGCCTTCTAGTCAGAAAACATCTTGCTTTAGCTTTATGATGTCAGACTGCTTGGTAACAGAATGGCACCTCATGCCAGACAACTTCTTGCTTTAGCTTTATGATGTCAGACACCCCTGGACCAATTGTCCTTGTGGAAGCTAACCACACAGGAGGATGAGATATCAGAAGGTATGCAGTAGGTTACTATCTGTATTCATGACTGCCAGCCACGTAGGAGGGGGAATGGTAAAGGAATTGGAACCAGTCGAAGCACTGTGTCCTCTTTGAAAGTGGGATTGAGGTACAAAGACAGATTAACCTTAACAACAATCCATCTTGAGTATCAAAGTCCAACATACAGAGTGCAGGAGAAGAGGTTAGATGAGCTTCCTTCCTTGAGTATGTAACACTATTTTTCATAAGTGAGATGGTGCATTTCAGTCTCAAAGGCAGCAATTTCCTCGAATAGAACATTGCTAGCATCAGGATCTAAAGCAGGTTTTAGTAGAGTTTGAGTCAGTCAGTCTTTTATTAACTATCATGACCAACATAATGTGATCCATATTACTTCCATCTTGACAAATTATATTCAGGCACAGGCTCCCACTATAAAGTAGTGAGGACATTCCGATGCTATTAACATCTTTTTAATGCCTAAAAGAATGATTGGGAGTTTTACTTACCACAAAAATTGGTAAAATGATGCAGTATGCCAGAAGACTTCCTTTTTTTTTGCTTCAGTCTTGGCAATTCAGAGAATCTCTGCTGTGAAACACTGCCACTGCTGGTCATTCAGTATAATCTGCAGATGGAAAAGTCCACTGTTAGTATATTTAGTATAAGCAATACAAAAAGTTTAGATTTTTATAAAGGGTAACTAGATCAATACTATGGAGTCTGTTTTATTGTGAAAATCAACAGCTCAATTAAAAAATCAAATCTGAATTTGTGTTTATAACCTCTCATACTTCTCTGCATTCCCTTGCATCATTTGCTAACACTCTCTAAACAATTGTAGCACGTACATTGGGATATAAATCTTTTTGCCAGCCAAGTGGCAGCGCACCCTTCTCACTTCCTTTGTTTTAGGATATGGTACACCAGTAGCGATTAAGCTAGCTGGTAAGTTGAGAGAGGAAGGGTTAAGCTACAGTTAACAGGAATAATAGAAACTATGAATAGCATAATTTGCATCTTCTCTTTAGCCAAATCCTACCAGTGCAGCAACGGTGAAGTTGAGACTCTTATGCTCAAACTTCCATTCATACAAATGTGTAAGTCTAAATAAAGTTCTAATTTCTTTCTTCTTACCATCTCATCTTTTCGTTGGGCATCCTGTCTACCCTGCAACTCATCTCATTACCAAGATAAATGTATCCTACTCCTTGTTAGGCAACAGAGTGGATCTCATGTCAGACAACATCTTCCTCTACCTTCATGATTCCAGCTGCTTTGCAACAGAGTGGCCTTCTAGTCAGAAAACATCTTGCTTTAGCTTTATGATGTCAGACTGCTTGGTAACAGAATGGTACCTCATGCCAGACAACTTCTTGCTTTAGCTTTATGATGTCAGACACCCCTGGACCAATTGTCCTTGTGGAAGCTAACCACACAAGAGGATGAGATATCCGAAGTTATGCAGTAGGTTACTATCTGTATTCATGACTGCCAGCCACGTAGGAGGGGGAATGGTAAAGGAATCGGAACCAGTCAAAGCACTGTGTCCTTTTTGAAAGTGGGATTAAGGTACAAAGACAGATTAACCTTAACAACAATCCATCTTGAGTATCAGAGTCCAACATACAGAGTGCAGGAGAAGAGGTTAGATGAGCTTTCTTCCTTGAGTATGTAACACTATTTTTCATAAGTGAGATGGTGCATTTCAGTCTCAAAGGCAGCAATTTCCTCGAATAGAACATTGCTAGCACCAGGATCTAAAGCAGGTTTTAGTAGAGTTTGAGTCAGTCAGTCTTTTATTACCTATCATGACCAACATAATGTGATCCATATTACTTCCATCTTGACAAAAATTATATTCAGGCACAGGCTCCCACTATAAAGTAGTGAGGACATTCCAATGCTATTAACCTCTTGGCTGCTAATGACAAGGGTAACTCGTCATGCACTTTTCATTGATTTCAATGGAAATTAGAGGAGAATAGGTAAATGGCCTTAGCAGTAAAAGGGGTTAACATCTTTTTAATGCCTAAAAGAATGATTGGGAGTTTTACTTACCACATAAATTGGTAAAATGATGCAGTATGCCAGAAGACTTCCTTTTTTTTTGCTTCAGTCTCGGCAATTCAGAGAATCTCTGCTGTGAAACACTGCCACTGCTGGTCATTCAGTATAATCTGCAGAAGGAAAAGTCCACTGTTAGTACATTTAGTATAAGCAATACAAAAAGTTTAGATTTTTATAAAGGGTAACTAGATCAATACTATGGAGTCTGTTTTATTGTGAAAATCAACAGCTCAATTAAAAAATCAAATCTGAATTTGTGTTTATAACCTCTCATACTTCTCTGCATTCCCTTGCATCATTTGCTAACACTCTCTAAACAATTGTAGCACGTACATTGGATATAAATCTTTTTGCCAGCCAAGTGGCAGCGCACCCTTCTCACTTCCTTTGTTTTAGGATACGGTACACCAGTAGCGATTAAGCAAGCTGGTAAGTTGAGAGAGGAAGGGTTATGCTACAGTTAACAGGAATAATAGAAACTATGAATAGCATCATTTGCATCTTCTCTTTAGCCAAATCCTACCAGTGCAGCAACGGTGAAGTTGAGACTCTTATGTTCAAACTTCCGTTCATACAAATGTGTAAGTCTAAATAAAGTTCTAATTTCTTTCTTCTTACCATCTCATCTTTTTGTTGGGCATCCTGTCTACCCTGCAACTCATCTCATTACCAAGATAAATGTATCCTACTCCTTGTTAGGCAACAGAGTGGATCTCATGTCAGACAACATCTTCCTTTACCTTCATGATGCCAGCTGCTTTGCAACAGAGTGGCCTTCTAGTCAGAAAGCATCTTGCTTTAGCTTTATGATGTCAGACTGCTAGGTAACAGAATGGCACCTCATGTCAGACAACTTCTTGCTTTAGCTTTATGATGTCAGACACCCCTGGACCAATTGTCCTTGTGGAAGCTAACCACACAGGAGGATAAGATATCCGAAGGTATGCAGTAGGATACTATCTGTATTCATGACTGCCAGCCACGTAGGAGGGGGAATGGTAAAGGAATGGGAACCAGTCGAAGCACTGTGTCCTCTTTGAAAGTGGGATTGAGGTACAAAGACAGATTAACCTTACCAACAACCCATCTTGAGTATCAGAGTCCAACATACAGAGTGAGGGAGAAGAGGTTAGATGAGCTTCCGTCCTTGAGTATGTAACACTATTTTTCATAAGTGAGATGGTGCATTTCAGTCTCAAAGGCAGCAATTTCCTCGAATAGAACATTGCTAGCACCAGGATCTAAAGCAGGTTTTAGTAGAGTTTGAGTCAGTCAGTCTTTTATTAACTATCATGACCAACATAATGTGATCCATATTACTTTCATCTTGACAGAAATTATATTCAGGCACAGGCTCCCACTATAAAGTAGTAAGGACATTCCGATGCTATTAACATCTTTTTAATGCCTAAAAGAATGATTGGGAGTTTTACTTACCACATAAATTGGTAAAATGATGCAGTATGCCAGAAGACTTCCTTTTTATTTTTTGCTTCAGTCTCGGCAATTCAGAGAATCTCTGCTGTGAAACACTGCCACTGCTGGTCATTCAGTATAATCTGCAGATGGAAAAGTCCACTGTTAGTACATTTAGTATAAGCAATACAAAAAGTTTAGATTTTTATAAAGGGTAACTAGATCAATACTATGGAGTCTGTTTTATTGTGAAAATCAACAGCTCAATTAAAAAATCAAATCTGAATTTGTGTTTATAACCTCTCATACTTCTCTCCATTCCCTTGCCTCATTTGCGAACACTCTCTAAACAATTGTAGCACGTACATTGGGATATAAATCTATTTGCCAGCCAAGTGGCAGCGCACCCTTCTCACTTCCTTTGTTTTAGGATATGGTACACCAGTAGCGATTAAGCCAGCTGGTAAGTTGAGAGAGGAAGGGTTAAGCTACAGTTAACAGGAATAATAGAAACTATGAATAGCATCATTTGCATCTTCTCTTTAGCCAAATCCTACCAGTGCAGCAACGCTGAAGTTGAGACTCTTATGCTCAAACTTCCGTTCATACAAATGTGTAAGTCTAAATAAAGTTTTAATTTCTTTCTTCTTACCATCTCATCTTTTCGTTGGGCATCCTGTCTACCCTGCAACTCATCTCATTACCAAGATAAATGTATCCTACTCCTTGTTAGGCAACAGAGTGGATCTCATGTCAGACAACATCTTCCTTTACCTTCATGATGCCAGCTGCTTTGCACCAGAGTGGCCTTCTAGTCAGAAAACATCTTGCTTTAGCTTTATGATGTCAGACTGCTAGGTAACAGAATGGCACCTCATGTCAGACAACTTCTTGCTTTAGCTTTATGATGTCAGACACCCCTGGACCAATTGGAAAGGGGCGACCACTCGGTCCCCCCGAACGTATGATCGGGTGCCCTGATCCTCCCGGGAAACCATTTTGGGTGGGGGGTGTGTCTCGGCTGGTATGCCCGAAGCGGCGTAGCCGGGGTGCGCCTCTTTCCCGCCCAAGAGGGGTTGTCCTAGACACCTACACCGATGACCACGCCCAGTAGGCGTACCTGGGGCGGGTACACGCCCTCCCGAAGAAGAATAAAGAGAGCGGGAATCCGAAGAAGCGTCCTCTTGTTCCTGTGCTTGGAAGGCTGCACCCACTCGTTGCTCGTGAGCCCTCGACGGAACAAGGAGCCAATTTTTGAGAACTTTGTCAGAACCCGTCATTTGGACTCGCAAATATGTGGTTCAATATCAGCCCAAGATGATGCCAGAATTCCTGCATATTCGTCATGGTCTGATAGGGTCCGAGTCTGGAGGGACAAAATGGCTGTCACAGTGCCGTGGTGCTGTGAGGTTGACGCTCTAGTCGTTTACCCTCGTTCTGATGTGGAGAGTACGAACGGAGCGCGAGCTCTGGAAACTACGCACTTCACCTGAACCGTTAGCGAAGACGAACCTGTGTGCGTAGCTCTGGAGAATTCCTTGAATCCTTAGTTCTAAATTATTCTGGTTGTAGTACTCCATTTGCGTTTAGCACGAGTGTCGAGGAAATATTGTTACGGCGTATTAATTCAAACGCGTAGCAATTCTTTCCCATTTCCAAGTTCGGGATTTCAGTGTCTGAAGAAAAACCCCCGAAGCGTCGACGAAGAGAGAAGCAAACAATTCATGATATCCTGAGGAGAAAAACCCCAACGGAAAAGAGAGTCTGTCAGCGAACTGAAAGCTAAGTAACAATTACCAGTGTTTGGCCAAACTGAAGATTACCTACAGTAATTGAACTAGTGTGTCATATGTGGAAAGACTTCTTCTTGAGTATTTTCTGAGTCAACAAAGAAAGAAATGATTACATGAACTTTGCCTAACCTTGAAGCTGTTGCCTGAAGAAATAAGATAAAGACTGTCAATAGGAAAAGACTTGGTCGAGAGACATTCTAATAACAGCAACCTTATAGAACCCCAATACAGCGTCATCGATTAGTTAGTGAAGTAAGTATGCTCTAGAAGATAATAGTCCTAGTATAATAATAGAGTAGTACTAGTAGGTATCTAACCCATTCGTTCTTGTCTTCCTATGCAGTAACAACTGACTAGACGAGAAAAGCACAATAACCCTTAAGAAGAGAAGCAAGGTCCAGAAATAGTAAAGTGAGTTAACTTAAGAACCCGTGAATAACAGAGTCAGGATAGGAGAGTAGGGAAACTAATGGTGTGCTCCTATTTCAGGTTTCTAACTCGCAGACACCCAGAAGGAAGTTGTCTGAAGAAACTTTCCGGACCAGTCTCTTCTCTGTTTGATATTTTATCCACACCCCCTTCCCGGAGGATGATGTAGGGAGGTTCTACTAGACCTGCCGGCATCGTCTCTTGGGATTTGGGTATTAGCATCAAGTTCCCGAGCCAGAATCCATCTCTGCTCCTGCGCAAGTGAGAGTCAAGAATATACATATCAGGTAATGCTTGGAGCTCTGACAGAGTGAAGTGCCCAAGTTTCTTTTGCACCCGAGCAGAGATGGCAGAAGGAATAGATGTCCAATCGTTAGGGACAATCTTAGATGCAATCCACAAGGAACTGGGAGCAGTAAGAGAGGAGAACCAACATTTAAAACAAGAAGTAGTTAATGCCCGAAAAGAGACAGCTGAGTTAGCCCTGAGGTTACACCGGACTAGTAGTTTAGAGCGAGAGGCCATGAACCCAGTGTTAGAAGCGACAAATAGGTCAACAACACAAGTCATTCACTCCCTGTCTCCAGTTATCCCTTTAGCCGCTCCTGAAAGGTTTAATGGGGATCCGCAGAAGGCACAGATATTCCTCTCACAATGCTCTTTACATTTCCTATGTCGTCCGTCCATTTTCCCTGACGCGCAGTCTAAAGTGGCCTTCATTCTCTCATATCTGAGCGGGGATGCAGCTGCCTGGTCCATGCCCCTAGTCACGAGAGAAGACCCGCTGTTGAGGAACTTCGAAAATTTCAAACAAGAATTTCTTCGAATATTTGATCGTAGGAGAATCTCCCAGGTTGTAGACAATGAATTACTGGATTTACGACAAGGCAATCGAGATTTAATAGCATATCTGGCGCAGTTCAACAAGTTGGTGGTGGAGACGGATTGGCCAGAAAGCAAGCGAGCAGCAGTTTTCTACCGTGGATTGAGGGACCAGCTGAAAGACACGTTAGCCCAAATTCCGAACCGACCAACGGAGATATCGGCCCTCATCGATTTAGTTCTAGAAATAGATTTGTCAAGGGGAGCGAAGAGGGGAAAAGAAGAAGGATTTCCGAGCGGCCATTCCTAGGTTTGACAGAGCACGTTCCGAAGGAACAAGAACCCCCGAGGCGGCATCAGGTATTGAACCAATGCAAATCGGAACCATCAGAGGACCACTAACGAAAGAGGAAAAAGAAAAGAGAAGGACTTATAACCTGTGCATGTATTGTGGTTCGAGTGGGCATTTTGTCCGAAACTGTCCGAAGAAGCCCAAAGGAACATTCAAGCCGAAGGAAAACTAGCAGCACCACCCGTAGTTGGAGTTGAACGGGTGGGTGCAATTACAGAAGAGACTCCAAATGAACACCACGTGGCGAACACCTTGCAAGCGGCAGCTCCACATTTGATTCTGTCTATGAAAGTGATATTCCGATCAACGGTCCTAACCGAAGTCTCAGTTATGATAGACTCAGGAGCGACAGGAAATTTCTGCGACTTGCGTTTTGCGGACAAGGTGGGAATCCAAGCAATAAAGAAAGAGAGGAGTGAACCAGTCCGAGCAGTAGATGGAACTAATTTATCTTCGGGGCCCATAGTGAGCCACACAGAAGTGATGGAACTGATTACCACAGATGGCCATCGAGAGCAGATTCAATTTAATTTAATCGACGCTCCACAGTTTCAATTAATTCTTGGATTGCCATGGCTCACGGAGCATAACCCTACAATTAACTGGAACTCCAGAACGGTTATTATGAATTCAAATTACTGTTGCGAGAACTGTTTTGTTTCAAGAACTATCGGAGAGGAGATAAACCCAGCTCACGCCTTGAGTCTTGTGGAGCATTCTATGTGTGCCATCGATACACACCAGATTCCAGAAGAGTATAAGGAGTTCGAGAACGTGTTCAATGAAGGGGAGGCGGAACTTTTGCCCCCACATAGAGTCTATGACTGCAAGATAGACCTAGAACCTGGAGCCAATCTGCCATGCAGTCGAGTGTACGCACTAACAGAAAAAGAACACCAACATCTAAAGGAATACCTGGATAAGTATTTGGCGAATGGCTTCATCCGACCATCACAGTCACCTGTCTCATCGCCCCTGTTTTTTGTGCCAAAAAAGGAAGGAGAATTGAGAACGTGCATCGATTACAGAGCAATCAATAGAATAACAAAAAAGAACAGGTACCCTCTACCCTTGATATCGGTCTTATTGGATCAGGTCAAAGGAGCCCAAATCTATACAAAATTAGATCTGCGAGGGGCCTACCATCTAGTCAGAATGCGAGAAGGAGATGAATGGAAGACGGCCTTTCGGACTAGATTCGGGCTATTCGAATACCAAGTGATGCCCTATGGGCTGTGTAATGCCCCAGCTGCCTTCCAGCACTTTATCAATGATATTTTGAAGGAGTTCATCGATCAGTGCGCCATTGTGTATATTGACGATATCTTGATTTACTCCTCCGATGTGACAAGACACCATGAGCAGGTGAAAGGAGTATTGAGAAGATTGCAAGAGAACAAGTTGTTCGTGAAATTGGAGAAATGTGCATTCGATGTCTCCCAGGCCGAGTTCTTAGGATTTGTCCTTTCCCCGTCCGGCATTTTGATGGATCCAAAAAAGGTAGAAGCGGTGACCACCTGGAAATCTCCGACGAGTGTGAAAGAGGTCAAAAGCTTCATTGGATTTGCCAACTTTTACAGACGATTCATCAGTGAGTTCTCCGGAAAAATTTTACCTCTTCGAGATTGTTGAGAAAAGGAACAAAATTTGAGTGGTCGAAAAAATCAGAGGAGGCCTTCCAAGCCTTAAAAGAAGCCTTTACCACAGCACCTGTACTGCTTCATGCTGATCCATCGGAACCGTTTTATGTAGAGACCGATGCGTCGGATCAGGCGCTGGGGGGGGGTTCTGTCTCAGCGTCACAAGAGCACGGGTCAACTGCATCCAGTAGCCTACAGATCAAGAAAACTGACCCCGGCAGAAATCAATTATACCATCACCGAGAAAGAACTACTGGCTATCAAGGACGCCTTCAAGGAGTGGCGGCATTATCTGATGGGAACACAGCATCAAGTTACAGTATTTACGGATCATCGTAACTTGAAATTCTTGAAATCCGCCAGAACGCTCACGCCAAGACAACTTAGATGGTCCTTGTATTTTGCAGATTACGACTTTGTAATTACCTTTCGTCCAGGAGCACAAAATGGGAAGGCCGATGCGCTTTCCAGATTGGGCACCGAGTCTCAGAGGGCAGCTATAGATGTTCAACCGATCATCCCCGAGAACAAGTTTATTGGAGCCACAGTCTCAATCAATATCCAAAAGGCCATCGCAGAAAACATGAGTTCAGAGGCTATGCAGGATTGGGTTAAAGGAGATCCAAACAGGACAATCGTTCATCAGTTGCCATATCATGGGGAGGCCTTGTATGTGCCAACGACAGAACTGCAGCAACAAGTGATGCGTGAATGTCACGATGGTAAGTTAGCCGGACACAAGGGAGAAAACAAGACAGAAGAGTTCATAAAGAGACACTATTGGTGGCCTGGAATGTCAACTGATATTGAGAGATATGTTAAGGCTTGTGAGATCTGCGCGCAGGGAAAATCTGAACGACGAGCCCCAAAGGGTTTCCTACAACCCCTACCCACCCCTCCTTATCCTTGGCACACAGTAACACTAGATCTCATCACTGATTTACCTTTGAGCAGGGGTTTTGACACCATTCTAGTGGTAGTAGATGCTTTCTCTAAAATGGCCCACTTCATAGCTTTAAAAGGAACTCCATCAGCCAAACAACTAGCAGATCATTTTAGTTCCCAGATTGTCAGGATCCATGGCATACCCAAGGTGGTCATTTCAGATAGGGGTTCCCAGTTTATATCCCATTAATGGAGAGCCTTTATGAAGGGTCTAGGTACTGAAGTCAGGTTTTCTACGAGCTATCATCCAGAAACTGATGGGCAAACAGAAAGGGTGAAGCAAGAACTGGAACAATACCTTCGATTATTCCTCCTGAAAGAGGAAATTCAGTGGGCAGACTACTTGTGGTCGGCGGAATTCGCCCATAACAATGCTAAAAATGGTTCAACTGGTTTCTCCCCCTTCTTCTTGAATTATGGGCGGCATCCAAACGCATCAATTCGACAAATGGAAGTTGCAGTCCCAGCTGTCAAAGACTTGGTTTCTCAACTGAATCAAATCCAGCAGGAAGCAGTAGACAATCTGCGAAAGGCTAAGGTGAAATATAAGACTTATGCAGATAAGAAGAGACGTGCAAGTCCTCCACTGTCCGTTGGAGATAAGGTGTGGTTGAACACAAAACATCTGAGACTGAAAGGGAATCGAAAATTTCAACCTCGTTTTATTGGTCCCTACCCAGTGGAGAAGCAAATTAATCCAGTTACCCATCAATTGACACTCCCTCCTAAGATGAAAATTCATCCCGTCTTTCATGTCTCCTTGCTTAAAAGAGCTTCTGCAGAACTGAGAATGCAATCACCTCCTAAGCCAATCCACCTTGAGACGGGAACGGAGTTTGAAGTGAAAGACATCCTGGATTCTAAGATCTCCAGAGGGAGACTGTACTACCTCATCGATTGGAAAGGTTATGGACCAGAAGAGCGATCGTGGGAGTTGGAGGAGGATGTTCACGCTCCTAGGTTAATCCATTCCTTTCATCAACGTTACCCTTCCAAACCCAGACGGAAGGAGCCTACCTTGTTGGGGGGTACTGTCAGAACCCGTCATTTGGACTCGCAAATATGTGGTTCAATATCAGCCCAAGATGATGCCAGAATTCCTGCATATTCGTCATGGTCTGATAGGGTCCGAGTCTGGAGAGACAAAATGGCTGCCACAGTGCCGTGGTGCTGTGAGGTTGACGCTCTAGTCGTTTAACCTCGTTCTGATGCGGAGAGTACGAACGGAGCGCGAGCTCTGGAAACTACACACTTCACCTGAACCGTTAGCTAAGACGAACCTGTGTGCGTAGCTCTGGAGAATTCCTTGAATCCTTAGTTCTAAATTATTCTGGTTGTAGTACTCCATTTGCGTTTAGCGCGAGTGTCAAGGAAATATTGTTACGGCGTATTAATTCAAACGCGTAGCAATTCTTTCCCATTTCCAAGTTCGGGATTTCAGTGTCTGAAGAAAAACCCCTGAAGCGTCGACGAAGAGAGAAGCGAACAATTCATGATATCCTGAGGAGAAAAACCCCAACGGAAAAGAGAGTCTGTCAGCGAACTGAAAGCTAAGTAACAATTACCAGTGTTTGGCCAAACTGAAGATTACCTACAGTAATTGAACTAGTGTGTCATATGTGGAAAGACTTCTTCTTGAGTATTTTCTGAGTCAACAAAGAAAGAAATGATTACATGAACTTTGCCTAACCTTGAAGCTGTTGCCTGAAGAAATAAGATAAAGACTGTCAATAGGAAAAGACTTGGTCGAGAGACATTCTAATAACAGCAACCTTAAAGAACCCCAATACAGCGTCATCGATTAGTTAGTGAAGTAAGTATGCTCTAGAAGATAATAGTCCTAGTATAATAATAGAGTAGTACTAGTAGGTATCTAACCCATTCGTTCTTGTCTTCCTATGCAGTAACAACTGACTAGACGAGAAAAGCACAATAACCCTTAAGAAGAGAAGCAAGGTCCAGAAATAGTAAAGTGAGTTAACATAAGAACCCGTGAATAACAGAGTCAGGATAGGAGAGTAGGGAAACTAATGGTGTGGTCCTATTTCAGGTTTCTAACTCGCAGACACCCAGAAGGAAGTTGTCTGAAGAAACTTTCCGGACCAGTCTCTTCTCTGTTTGTTATTTTATCCACACCCCCTTCCCGGAGGATGATGTAGGGAGGTTCTACTAGACCTGCCGGCATCGTCTCTTGGGATTTGGGTATTAGCATCTAGTTCCCGAGCCAGAATCCATCTCTGCTCCTGCGCAAGTGAGAGTCAAGAATATACATATCAGGTAATGCTTGGAGCTCTGACAAACTTGTAATTCTTGTGTTTCTCTTTCAGTGACTGTACAGCGAAGGATCCAGGACCGTGTCGATCGACCCGGAGGAGATAATCGAAACCATGTCTGGCAAGAAGGCAGGAAAGGGTCCCGAGACAGACCAGGTGCTTCGCATGTTGGTGAACAGAATGGCGAGAATAGAACGGAGCATCAGGCAGGTCCCAGCGCTTGGTCGGGATATGGCGGGCATCAAGAAGCAACTGGCCGCAATGAACAAGCCTGGTAACCCGAAGAAGGTAATAGGCCCGGCATTGCCGGGAGTCGTCCCCTAGGGTAGAGGGAAACGGGTCAAGAGGAGGGCGGCGGCAGGGGAGGATCCGGTCCCTGAGGTGCCCCCGGTCAGCCCTTCCATACCAGCTGATTACCCAGTACCAACCCCAGACGCGGGTCAACCGATTCCGGTTGTGATTACGCCCGCTAACAAGGAGGATATGCCTCCTGAATTGGCCACCCAGTTGGCCGCATGGCTCAATAAGAAGGCAGAAGGTGCAACGGCGCCAGGTGACACGGCCGAAGAGGCCAAATTACTAATCCAGCAGTTGCGGCAGTCGCAAGATGCCGCGAAGGCGAATCTCCCTCTTGTCTCCCCACAGGCGACACCAGAAGGACCGGCAGCAGGTCTCGAGAAAATGGCGGGAACAACGACCGCACCAGGTAAGCTCGCCTTGCCAGTGGCAGGGGAGGGCTCATTACCCTCAAGACGGGAGAGGGTGGTTCAACATATACCGTTGGCCACAAAAGAGTTGATCTGGGCAGACAAATATGTCAATATGTTTTCGTTGTTAACTGACCATCGCGAGATGGAGTATGCTAAAACACAGAAAGATTTGTGGCACCCGAGCGTCTGGCGAGTTCAGGGTTGAAGAGACGATAACAAATTGGGCTAAGGCTTTTGCAATGTTTACTGCGATTATTGGGGAACGTAAGCCCGAGGTATTGCCCGAGCTGTCTGGTTACCAGGCACGTATAATGGATTTTTATGAAACGTATGAGGGGGGTGAATGGAAAGGTTACGACATGAAGTTCCGTAAAGCAAAAGAGTTTGATTCCTCTCTGACATGGGATTGCCTCGACTCCATTTCTTGGCAGAAACAGCTACTGCCTGGGGCGGCAAGAACTTCCTCGGCAGGTGGGAATGGGTCGGGGGCTTCCCGCCAGAAGCCCGCGGTGCCCTTTCGAGCAGGCACCAGCGACTATCACCAGCCGAAATCCGGCGGGAATTGTTGAAAGCGGGGAGTCTGTTGGGGCTTCAATAGAGGCAATTGCAACAGACCGCAGGGTACATGTAGGTTCAAGCACGTGTGTGCGGGTTGTGGGAATTCCTCTCACACGGAGTGTTCATGCAGATCAAAAAATAGCGGGGCGGGAGGTAAAGGAGGGTCCAAGCAGGACTGAGGTGGATTGTTGGGTACAATTGCCTACTCCCGTTGATCTCATGGCTAGGACTCCTTCGTTAAACAAATACCCGGATTATGTCTCCGCTGGGGTGTTGAGGAAGGGATTCTTATATGGCTTCAACATCCCGGTGGGGGATTTTCATGGGGAACCTTTTTGCAAAAACCAGCTTTCAGCACAACAGAATCCAGGTGTTGTGGAAAGAAAAAATCGATAAAGCGGTGAGACTAGGCCGAGTGGCTGGGCCTTTTCGGCTCCCGCCAGTGGCGAATTTCATCTGTTCCCCGTTAGGGGTGGTCCCCAAAAAGGACCCGGGGGAATTTAGGCTGATCCATAATCTGTCTGCTCCAAGGGGCTTCTCCGTAAACGATGCTATTGACCCAGAAGTCTGTTCGGTGCGGTACGCGTCGTTTGATGATGCCGTCACCATGTTAAATCGCCTGGGCCCCGGAGCGCTGATGGCGAAATCGGATATCGAATCAGCGTTCTGGTTGCTCCCGGTACACCCACAGGATCAGCGTTTGCTAGGTTTTGCGTTCCAAGGACGTTATTACATGGATAAATGCATGCAGATGGGTTGCTCCATTTTTTGTGCCTATTTTGAAAAATTCAGCTGTTTCTTAGAGTGGGCATTCACCGAGGCCACGGGGCATAGGCACGTTATGCATTACCGAGATGACTTTGTTCTTGGGAGCAGCCGGCGACACGAAATGTGCGCAGGCGCTACACGACTTTTGCATCCTTATGAGGGATTTTGGAGTGCCATTGGCACCCGGTAAGACTGTTGGACCATCTACTTCACTCGAGTTTCTGGGAATTGAGCTCGATTCTGTGGAGGGATGTTTCCGTTTGCCTGTGGGTAAGGTATCTAAATTCAGGGCTTCCCTGGAACTTTGCATTGGTAAGGCGAAGGTGACCCTGCACCAGTTACAGCAAGCAGTGGGTCAGCTTAACTTTGCCTTGAGTGATACCAATGGCCCGCCCCTTTTCACGCTCTATCGCCCAAGCTATGGTTGGTCTCAAAGAAGGACACCACCGCACAAGACTGTCTGCAGAGGTTCGCCAGGACCTGCGCATTTGGTTGGCATTCCTGGCGGACTTCAGCAGTCGAGTGGTGTGGAACAAGCCGCCAGCGTCCTCGGACGAGCTGGGTTTGTGAACCGACTCGGCGGGAAGCGTGGGATTTGGCGCCATCTTTGGTAATCGATGGTCGGCGCAAACATGGCCGACGTGGTGGCACACCAGCGGTCTCACAGGTAACATAGGGTTCCTCAAGCTATTCCCTATTTTGGTTGCTCTAATGGCATGGCCGAACGAGTTCCGAGACCGCTCAGTGGTATTTTGGTCAGATAATATGACTGTTGACGAATGCGTTAACCAACAGGCAGCACGCTGCAAATGGATCTTGAGACTGTTGAAGGAAATTGTGCTGCTTTGCATGAGACTGAATGTACAGTTCAGGGCGAAACATGTGCCGGGTGTACTGAATCATGCGGCTGATGCACTCTCTCGTTCACATATGCAGGCGTTCAGGGTTTATCTACCTACAGCGGACCTAGTGGTTGCACCATTTCCCGAAGCACTCTGGCTAATCGGTGCCCCGGATTACAAGACCTCGTGACAGCAAGCTTAGCCCCCAGGACGAGGAAAGCATACGAAGGAGAGTTTCGTTCCTATTGTGCATTTTTGGGTCCGACAGGGAGTCAGAACTGGGGTCAGGAGGATTCCTTCCTTGGGTTCTTGGTAGCACTGCACAGAGAAGGCCGATCAGCGGCTACGGCCAATAGACACAGGGCGGCCATCTCTTTCGTGGTGCAGGTGCATGGCATTAAAGACCCAACAGGTTCCTTTTTGGCGAAAAAAGCCCTTCGCGGCTGGCAGCGCCTCGAGGGTCGCAAGCAAGACGTAAGGCGCCCGATTGGCTTAGAAAGATTGTCCCTGCTCATGGCAAGACTAGGCACGACATGCTCCTCCCAATTCGAGGCGGTGCTGTTCCGGGCAGCTTTCGCATTAGCGTTCCATGGGGCTATACGGGTGAGCGAACTGGTCGCAAGAAATAAGAAAGATGTGGAGGGTGGCTTGTGCAGGGATCACATCCTAATTAGGGGTAATTCGATGTTAGTCACGATAGCTAAGTCCAAAACTGACCAGGGAGCGATGGGAAACAGTGTTGTTGTCCAGCGCGTGCGAGGGTCCCCCACGTGCCCGATAGTGTGTATTGAGGAATACTTGGCACTGAGGGCGGATACATGGGGGGGAGTTTGCTGAGGCACATCGATGCCACCCCACTGACGAAGTTTCAGTTTCAGAGGGTGCTAGCACTGACAATCGCTGCGGCGGGCATGGACCCGTGCGATTTCGGGACCCACTCCTTTAGGATAGGGGCTGCTACTGAGGCTACAGCCAGGGGTCAGAGTTCAGAAGAAGTGAAACAGTTAGGACGATGGTCCTCGAATTGTTTTAAAATGTATGTGCGATTGCACATGTTGTGAAGTCAAGTTACATGCACTCACGCTTCTTGTCTTCTGTTTGATTTACAGTTTCGCGAGCATGTCATGCGGGGCGGAATTTGCAGTCGACCCAGTACCAGGGGACCAGCGGTCATGGATCACCGTCTGAGGAGAAAGTGGTTTGGGTCGTGGGCCACTCATACGTGAGGCGGGCTGGGGACGTATTCAAAGCAGGTGACGCGACTCGCGCAGCTGGGGAATACGGGTACAGAGTGACCTTCCATGGAAGGGGCGGGCTCTGTGTTGACCAATTCGAATCGTTTATTGAGGGTCTCTTAGGGCGGCAGAGGTCACCGCCATCTGTAGTCATAGTACACCTGGGGGGCAATTACTTGGTGACTCTGGGGAGACTAGTATTACTCGAGCAAATGTTGTCGGCCGTTAGCTGGTTGGCAAAAAGAATCCCGGGGTGCACGATTGCCTGGTCCCACATGGTTCCCAGAAAGGTGTGGCGGGGGGGCCTTTCAGTGTCAGCACTGAACCACTCGGTGAAGAAGGTTAACAAGAAAATTGGTAGATTGTTTCGCTCGACGCAGTTGCATAGCATTCCTCATGGGTGTATTCGGGGTGATCACATGTATCTGAATGATGGGGTTCACCTGTCCCGGGAGGGGAATGTTTTACTCATAGGAGACTTCATAGCATGGCTAAGGGGTTTGAGGAAGCATGACCTTTAGGAGGAGTTTGGGGGGGGCCGGATAGCCGGTCAACTATCCGGCCTATGGCGGTAAGGTCATGATCGGTGAGCAGTAATTTCAAGGTCCCTAGAGGGGGGCGCCACCCACTATGGATGGGAGCGCCCGGGGGGAGGCGGCCATTGGCCCCTCCCACTGGGAGGCGGCACCCACTAAGGATGGGTCGCCTAAGGGGAGATGGCCATAGGCCCCTCCCAGGGGAGGAGGTGGCTATATGCCCCTCCTACGAATTTCCCGGGGCCCGGATATCCGCGATGGCGGATGTGATAGAGAGTGTGGGGGGGGGGGGGGGGGGGGGGGGGAGTCCACGCTGTCCTTCCTACGGATACCTCACACGGGTGCTCGGACGACCTTTAAGATGGCGTCGAGTGGAAAGAGGGGCCCCCAACAAGACAAGGGAAATTATAGTTGGCCATGAGGGTACAGTCCTCTGCGCGGCCGTCACTCACAGTGAGGGCGAGAGTTTTTGGTAGTAGGGATCTGACACCGGTTAAGACCTTGCCGTTGGCCCTTAATGCTAGGATGTACAATTTTAATTTAGAAAGTATGCATTTGGAGGATGTTAGACTCGGCTAGGATACATTTGTATTAGAGATTTGTTAAGGTGAGCCAAATAACATGTCTTCATCGAAATGTAATAAATGGAAAATTGTACATGAATATGAAACTTTTATTTAATGTTTTAATTTTGTTTCATATTTTAATAAATACGGCCGGGAGGGTGACTCTCTCCCGCCTTCCAAAAGTTCAGAACTGCGTCCGTCTTCCCATCCTTGGGGATTGTGTTGGGAGGGGGTGACGGGCATCCCGGGCATATGGAAAGGGGCGACCACTCGGTCCCCCCGAACGTATGATCGGGTGCCCTGATCCTCCCGGGAAACCATTTTGGGCGGGGGGCGTGTCTCGGCTGGTATGCCCGAAGCGGCGTAGCCGGGGCGCGCCTCTTTCCCGCCCAAGAGGGGTTGTCCTAGACACCTACACCGATGACCACGCCCAGTAGGCGTACCTGGGGCGGGTACACGCCCTCCCGAAGAAGAATAAAGAGAGCGGGAATCCGAAGAAGCGTCCTCTTGTTCCTGTGCTTGGAAGGCTGCACCCACTCGTTGCTCGTGAGCCCTCGACGGAACAAGGAGCCAATTTCTGACCCACCCACCAGCCCCTTAGGCAATGTTGGTTTTGCAATGAAGTTTTGCTCTGATAACATCTTTTTTCCCTCCGTATAGCAGGAGAATGAATGTCTAGATTGACAATGTGACTTTTGTCTGTCGGTTTTCTTTTAGGAGTAAACAGTTTGATACAATTAGATAGGCTGATTTTTCTTCCTTAGTAGGTGAACAAATGTCGTATTTATTTTTTGGTCGGGCGGTAAGGTCATGATCGGTGAGCAGTAATTTCAAGGTCCCTAAAGGGGGGCGCCACCCACTATGGATGGGAGCGCCCGGGGGGAGGCGGCCATTGGCCCCTCCCACTGGGAGGCGGCACCCACTAAGGATGGGTCGCCTAAGGGGAGACGGCCATAGGCCCCTCCCAGGGGAGGAGGTGGCTATATGCCCCTCCTACGAATTTCCCGGGGCCCGGATATCCGCGACGGCGGATGTGATAGAGAGTGTGGGGGTGGGGGGGGGGGGGAATCCATGCTGTCCTTCCTACGGATACCTCACACGGGTGCTCGGACGACCTTTAAGATGGCGTTGAGTGGAAAGAGGGGCCCCCAACAAGACAAGGGAAATTATAGTTGGCCATGAGGGTACAGTCCTCTGCGCGGCCGTCACTCACACCGTGAGGGCGAGAGTTTTTGGTAGTAGGGATCTGACACCGGTTAAGACCTTGCCGTTGGCCCTTAATGCTAGGATGTACAATTTTAATTTAGAAAGTATGCATTTGGAGGATGTTAGACTCTGCTAGGATACCTTTGTATTAGAGATTTGTTAAGGTTAGCCAAATAA
The DNA here is from genome assembly GCF_964263255.1 of Lissotriton vulgaris. Taxonomy (NCBI): domain Eukaryota; kingdom Metazoa; phylum Chordata; class Amphibia; order Caudata; family Salamandridae; genus Lissotriton; species Lissotriton vulgaris. The sequence continues at coordinate 452,466,699 of NC_141700.1, forward strand.
CATGTCTTCATCGAAATGTAATAAATGGAAAATCGTACATGAATATGAAACTTTTATTTAATGTTTTAATTTTGTTTCATATTTTAATAAATACGGCCGGGAGGGTGACTCCCTCCCGCCTTCCAAAAGTTCAGAACTGCGTCCGTCTTCCCATCCTTGGGGATTGTGTTGGGAGGGGGTGCCGGGCATCCCGGGCATATGTCCTTGTGGAAGCTAACCACACAGGAGGATGAGATATCCGAAGTTATGCAGTAGGTTACTATCTGTATTCATGACTGCCAGCCACGTAGGAGGGGGAATGGTAAAGGAATGGGAACCAGTCGAAGCACTGTGTCCTCTTTGAAAGTGGGATTGAGGTACAAAGACAGATTAACCTTAACAACAATCCTTCTTGAGTATCAGAGTCCAACATACAGAGTGCAGGAGAAGAGGTTAGATGAGCTTCCTTCCTTGATTATGTAACACTATTTTTCATAAGTGAGATGGTGCATTTCAGTCTCAAAGGCAGCAATTTCCTCGAATAGAACATTGATAGCACCAGGATCTAAAGCAGGTTTTAATAGAGTTTGAGTCAGTCAGTCTTTTATTAACTATCATGACCAACATAATGTGATCCATATTAATTCCATCTTGACAGAAATTATATTCAGGCACAGGCTCACACTATAAAGTAGTGAGGACATTCCGATGCTATTAACATGTTTTTAATGCCTAAAAGAATGATTGGGAGTTTTACTTACCACATAAATTGATAAAATGATGCAGTATGCCAGAAGACTTCCTTTTTTTTTTTGCTTCAGTCTCGGCAATTCAGAGAATCTCTGCTGTGAAACACTGCCACTGCTGGTCATTCAGTATATTCTGCAGATGGAAAAGTCCACTGTTAGTATAGGCAATACAAAAAGTTTAGATTTTTATAAAGGGTAACCAGATCAATACTATGGAGTATGTTTTATTGTGAAAATCAACAGCTCAATAAAAAAATCAAATCTCAATTTGTGTTTATAACCTCTCATACTTCTCTGCATACCCTTGCCTCATTTGATAACACTCTCTAAACAATTGTAGCACATACATTGGGATATAAATCTTTTTGCCAGCCAAGTAGCAGCGCACCCTTCTCACTTCCTTTGTTTTAGGGTATGGTACACCAGTAGCGATTAAGCCAGCTGGTAAGTTGAGAGAGGAAGGGTTATGCTACAGTTAACAGGAATAATAGAAACTATGAATAGCATAATTTGCATCTTCTCTTTAGCCAAATCCTACCAGTGCAGCAACGGTGAAGTTGGGACTCTTATGCTCAAACTTCCGTTCATACAAATGTGTAAGTCTAAATAAAGTTCTAATTTCTTTCTTCTTACCATCTCATCTTTTCGTTGGGCATCCTGTCTACCCTGCAACTCATCTCATTACCAAGATAAATGTATCCTACTCCTTGTTAGGCAACAGAGAGGATCTCATGTCAGAACCCATCTTCCTTTACCTTCATGATGCCAGCTGCTTTGCAACAGAGTGGCCTTCTAGTCAGACAACTTCTTGCTTTAGCTTTATGTCAGACACCCCTGGACCAAATGTCCTTGTGGAAGCTAACCACACAGGAGGAGGAGATATCAGAAGTTATGCAGTAGGTTACTATCTGTATTCATGACTGCCAGCCACGTAGGAGGGGGAATGGTAAAGGAATGGGAACCAGTCGAAGCACTGTGTCCTTTTTGAAAGTGGGATTGATGTACAAAGACAGATTAACCTTAACAACAACCCATCTTGAGTATCAGAGTCTAACATACAGAGTGCAGGAGAAGAGGTTAGATGAGCTTCCTTCCTTGAGTACGTAACACTATTTTACATAAGTGAGATGGTGCATTTCAGTCTCAAAGGCAGCAATTTCCTCGAATAGAACATTGCTAGCACCAGGATCTAAAGCAGGTTTTAGTAGAGTTTGAGTCAGTCAGTCTTTTATTAACTATCATGACCAACATAATGTGATCCATATTAATTCCATCTTGACAGAAATTATATTCAGGCACAGGCTCACACTATAAAGTAGTGAGGACATTCTGATGCTATTAACATGTTTTTAATGCCTAAAAGAATGATTGGGAGTTTTACTTACCACATAAATTGATAAAATTATGCAGTATGCCAGAAGACTTCCTTTTTTTTTTGCTTCAGTCTCGGCAATTCAGAGAATCTCTGCTGTGAAACACTGCCACTGCTGGTCATTCAGTATATTCTGCAGATGGAAAAGTCCACTGTTAGTACATTTAGTATAGGCAATACAAAAAGTTTAGATTTTTATAAAGGGTAACCAGATCAATACTATGGAGTAGGTTTTATTGTGAAAATCAACAGCTCAATTAAAAAATCAAATCTCAATTTGTGTTTATAACCTCTCATACTTCTCTGCATTTCCTTGCCTCATTTGCTAACACTCTCTAAACAATTGTAGCACGTACATTGGGATATAAATCTTTTTGCCAGCCAAGTGGCAGCGCACCCTTCTCACTTTCTTTGTTTTAGGATATGGTACACCAGTAGCGATTAAGCCAGCTGGTAAGTTGAGAGAGGAAGGGTTATGCTACAGTTAACAGGAATAATAGAAACTATGAATAGTATCATTTGCATCTTCGCTTTAGCCAAATCCTACCAGTGCAGCAACGGTGAAGTTGAGACTCTTATGCTCAAACTTCCATTCATATAAATGTGTAAGTCTAAATAAAGTTCTAATTTCTTTCTTCTTACCATCTCATCTTTTCGTTGGGCATCCTGTCTACCCTGCAACTCATCTCATTACCAAGATAAATGTATCCTACTCCTTGTTAGGCAACAGAGTGGATCTCATGTCAGACAACATCTTCCTTTACCTTCATGATGCCAGCTGCTTTGCAACAGAGAGGCCTTCTAGTCAGAAAACATCTTGCTTTAGCTTTATGATGTCAGACTGCTAGGCAACAGAATGGCACCTCATGTCAGACAACTTCTTGCTTTAGCTTTATGATGTCAGACACCCCTGGACCAATTGTCCTTGTGGAAGCTAACCACACAGGAGGATGAGATATCAGCAGTTATGCAGTAGGTTACTATCTGTATTCATGACTGCCAGCCACGTAGGAGGGGGAATGGCAAAGGAATGGGAACCAGTCGAAGCACTGTGTCCTTTATGAAAGTGGGATTGATGTACAAAGACAGATTAACCTTAACAACAACCCATCTTGAGTATCAGAGTCCAACATACAGAGCGCAGGAGAAGAGGTTAGATGAGCTTCCTTCCTTGAGTATGTAACACTATTTTTCATAAGTGAGATGGTGCATTTCAGTCTCAAAGGCAGCAATTTCCTCGAATAGAACATTGCTAGCACCAGGATCTAAAGCAGGTTTTAGTAGAGTTTGAGTCAGTCAGTCTTTTATTACCTATAATGACCAACATAATGTGATACATATTACTTCCATCTTGCTAAAAATTATATTCAGGCACAGGCTCCCACTATAAAGTAGTGAGGACATTCCGATGCTATTAACATCTTTTTAATGCCTAAAAGAATGATTGGGAGTTTTACTTACCACATAAATTGGTAAAATGATGCAGTATGCCAGAAGACTTCCTTTTTATTTTTGCTTCAGTCTCGGCAATTCCGAGAAACTCTGCTGTGAAACACTGCCACTGCTGGTCATTCAGTATAATCTGCAGATGGAAAAGTCCACTGTTAGTACATTTAGTATAAGCAATACAAAAGGTTTAGATTTTTATAAAGGGTAACCAGATCAATACTATGGAGTCTGTTTTATTGTGAAAATCAACAGCTCAATAAAAAAAATTCAAATCTCAATTTGTGTTTATAACCTCTCATACTTCTCTGCGTTCCCTTGTCTCATTTGCTAACACTCTCTAAACAATTGTAGCAAGTACATTGGGATATAAATCTTTTTGCCAGCCAAGTGGCAGTGCACCCTTCTTACTTCCTTTGTTTTAGGATATGGTACACCAGTAGCGATTAAGCCAGCTGGTAAGTTGAGAGAGGAAGGGTTATGCTGCAGTTAACAGGAATAATAGAAACTATGAATAGCATCATTTGCATCTTCTCTTTAGCCAAATCCTACCAGTGCAGCAACGGTGAAGTTGAGACTCTTATGCTCAAACTTCCGTTCATACAAATGTGTAAGTCTAAATAAAGTTCTAATTTCTTTCTTCTTACCATCTCATCTTTTCGTTGGGCATCCTGCCTACCCTGCAACTCATCTCATTACCAAGATAAATGTATCCTACTCCTTGTTAGGCAACAGAGTGGATCTCATGTCAGACAACATCTTCCTTTACCTTCATGATGCCAGCTGCTTTGCAACAGAGTGGCCATCTAGTCAGAAAACATCTTGCTTTAGCTTTATGATGTCAGACTGCTAGGCAACAGAATGGCACCTCATGTCAGACAACTTCTTGCTTTAGCTTTATGTCAGACACCCCTGGACCAATTGCCCTTGTGGAAGCTAACCACACAGGAGGAGGAGATATCAGAAGTTATGCAGTAGGTTACTATCTGTATTCATGACTGCCAGCCACGTAGGAGGGGGAATGGTAAAGGAATGGGAACCAGTCGAAGCACTGTGTCCTTTTTGAAAGTGGGATAGATGTACAAAGACAGATTAACCTTAACAACAACCCATCTTGAGTATCAGAGTCCAACATACAGAGTGCAGGAGAAGAGGTTAGATTTATTTATTTTAAAAATTTATAAAGCGCAACATATACCCGTGGGTGTCTTGGCGCTATGACTTAGCTAACGATCTCTGATTAAGCAAGTGTCTACCTTAGGAAATGTTGTGCTGAACGGTTATTGGTCAAATAACCAGGTTTTTACCAGTTTCCTGAATTGGAGTAACGAGGGTGCCGATTTTATTTCCATTGGAAGCATGTTCCAAAGTTTGGCTGCGGAATTGATGAAGCATCTGTCGCCCCATTTAACCGTCCTGGTTCGTGGCACTACCAGTAGAAGTCTCTGTTCAGATCGAAGAGATCTTTTCGGAAGGTAGTGGCAAAGTTTCTGTTTGAGAAACGCTGGGCCATGACCCTTGAGAGCTTTAAAGGTGAGACACAAGGTCTTGAATCTAATGCGATTTCTCACCGTTAACCAGTGGTAGTTTCTTATTGCTTGCTTGGTGGACTGAAATCTGGGAATGCCAGATAGTAGCCTTGCGGCAGCATTTTGAATAAGCTGCAGTTTGGCCACCACCCGTGCCTGAGCATTTACAAATAGTCCATTGCAATAATCAAGTGATGAGAGTACTAAGGAGCTCACCACTGTTTTCCTTGTACTCTCAGGCAGATAGGGCAGGATTTTTCTGATGATCTTGAGCTTGTAAAAGGCAGATGACGCTACCTGATTGGCATGGCTGGCGAAATTGAGATTGTCGTCGAAAATAATTCCCAGATTCCTGACCTTATGCACAGGTTCTGGGGGGGCTCCAAGAGGAGTCGGCCACCATGTGTTGGACCATTGTGGTGATAGTTTTCCAAAAATCATTACCTCCGTTTTATCTGAATTGAGGCGTAAGCAATTCTCAGCCATCCATTCCTTGATGGCCACCATGCCTTCCTGGAAGCTGGCAGCTACTTCCTCACCATCATTCTTAATTGCGATCACCAATTGGGTGTCGTCGGGGTATGAGGTAAGGCTCATCCGGTAGTTCTTGATTACCCTAGCTAAGTCCGACACATAGATGTTAAAAAGTGTCGGACTTAGGGATGAGCCTTGCGGAACGCCACATGGGAGGGCGAGCTCTGTAGATTGAAATTCGCCCAAGGTCACTGCTTGCGTTCTGTTCGACAGAAAAGAAGCCAGAAGCTCTTTGGCCATTGAGCGAATGCCCATTTCTTCGACACAGTCAATCAAGATAGCATGATTGACCGTGTCGAATGCCGCCGAAAGATCCAGCAGGACCAGTATCGCTGTTCCTCCTTGGTCCCTGATGGTTCTAATGTCATCGGCAGCCTTTATAAGAGCGGTTTCCGTTCCATGTAGTTTGCGAAATCCGAACTGGGACTCGTCCAGGAGGTTGTTATGTTCAATATAATCGGCTAGTTGGCTATTCATAACTTTCTCCACTATTTTGGCTAGGAAAGGCAAGCTGGCGATAGGTCTATAGTTTTTGAGGATTGTTTTATCTAGACCACTCTTTTTGAGGAGTGGTTTCAGTAGTGTGTTTTTTAACTTGTCCGGGAAAATCCCGGATTGGAACATGGCGTTGCAGATTGGAGTGATGACTTCACTAACCAAGTCATTTACTGGAATAAGAATTTTAGGGGGGCAAGGGTCTAGAAATGAGCCAGTTTTTACCTGTCTCATGAGATCTTTTATCTCTTCATTTGTCACGTCCCTGAATTTAGTAAATGAGCATTCCGGGATATTTCTTTTTTTTTTTTTTAATTTTTGAAAACCTTTATTGTGCATTAGTAACAGAACAAATACGGGCCCACAACCTTCAGGCCTGCCACGGCGTGTCATCAGCAAAAGTGCAAGCAATACAGTCCCCCCCGCGGATATAGTCAGTATAGCAAGCAATAAACAGTACATTGGAAAGAGTCATGCCCCCGGGGGAGAGGATAAATGAAGGTTAATTTTTCAATTTTTTTTTTGTCGTTTTCATCAAAAGAAGGTAGTGAAGATAAAATAATAAGAAGATTCGAGTCCGCACAGTAACTTCACACTACGGGTAGGCGACGTTATATCTGAAAACATCAACGGAGGCTTAACAACCAGTACTATATGGCGGTGCAAAGCAGAAGCGAACATCCTATTACCATTCATGCACCCCAAACATCGTCGCCCCTTCCCTACCATACCCAACCCAAACCCGGAGTCGAACCAAAGTAAAGCGCAGAAAATAGAAAGGAAGGCCCATAGAACAAAGATAATATCAAGTTACCCCACCCACCCTGCAACATTGTGGAGGCTACGGCCTGCCCCCCCCCACAGAGTGCCTGTCGCCCCGTAAAACCCGAAATATAGACAAGAGAAGAGGAAGAAAAGAAAGAAAGGAAAAAGAACATTAATACCTTTAATATAGGGAGTGAGAGAGAACGAATCTATCCACCGTCCCAAAAAGAAGAAGAGGGAGGGGGGAGGAGCCCAATCGATACCAAATCGCCCGGAGGTCCCAACCCGTCACTCAGACCCACAGCATAAACATCGGCAATCCTGGAAGCCAAACAGAATCAAAAAGCCTTACAATACAATCGTGTAGAAGCGTCGTGCAGTGAACACCCAGTAAACACATAAGCCAGTTTCAACCCCATCCCCTTCAGCCAGCTAAATCAGTCTGCAGTGAGAGGGCAGCTCAGCCCTGTCCCGACCGTGGATGTAACCTCTCACAGACTTCCCCGAGAGAGCCTCTCCCCCCGCGTACATCAGGGCAATATGGCCGCCTGAAAGAAGAAGACGAAGCAGGATCCCAAAATGGCCACCGTCCATCTGCATAAGTTCCTTTGTCCTCCATGTATAAGTCCGTAAAGGCCACTGAGGAGTAGAGAACCCACTGGGAGGAGGGTGAAGACCACCAGCCAGAAGTCGGCACATAGTCCCCAAATAAACTCGGTGGTGCAGGCGTCAAAAAGTCACACCCGGAGGGAAGGGGAAACAATGTAGCGGTCACAGGGCTGCAGGGCTGCAAGCCGCAGGTTTCGGTAGAGGCAGCCGTAAGTGTAGCATCAGCACAGGCATGGTGAAACATTGTAGCATCATGTAGTGGCAATGGCAGAGTCTCACTCAGCTGGGGGCAGGCGTCGCGTTCGCGATACTCGGTGGGCAACATGGTGTCAAGTTGAGCATCCAGTGCTTTGAAGCCATCGTACATCTCCGAGCGGAGCTCACGGAGGGCGGCAAGGATAGTTTCATAGGATATTGCGGGTCGAGGTTCCCTGGAGGCGAGGTCCTGCACCGGTGTTCTCAAAGCGGTGTCCCGCGCCGGCCGGGCAAGGCAGTCGACAGGCAGGAGCGTATAAACTTTCTCCGGTCGCGGGAGAACAAAGGGAACCATGGCGTCGGGCATTCGACAATGGAGCCGGGGGGGCGCCTCATAGGCGAGTATCCCCAGGGGACCTCGACACCGCCAGCACTAAGAGTAAAGCAATCACACCTCCCATCCGCCGTTCCCCGCAGGCTGGGCAGTGGGAGAGGTCAATAGACGCCGCTGTGCTGTTCGCCGGACACCATGCGCCGCTCACCTTCCGCCCGGAGTAACAACAAAGGGAACCACCATCCACGGGCTTCTGAACTCGGCTGTTCCAGTCCAGGCGCAGTCCGCATTGGATGTCAGCTGTAATGCGGCGGCGACTGCCTCACTCGGGGAAGCGCCGCCACGGAGCCATCTGCCCCAGCTGAGCGGATCGCATCCGATTCCCAGGAGCCGACGACGAGCAGCAACAGGCGAAGGTCCGGGGCGGGGAGCCGCACTTCGAGTTTCCCCAGCACCCGGGCACGCCGGAAAGTCGAAAACGGGTCCACAGGCTCAGCTCGTCTCCATGTACAATCCGCCGCCGGATTCTATCAGGAAGGACAACAGGATTTCTTCGCGGAGCTCAAGGGTCGGCGGAGCCGGGCGACTACACGTCCGCTCCAGTCGCCATCTTGGCTCCTCCCCTCCGGGATATTTCTTAATTGTTTAGGTTGTATGTTAGTATTAGATGAAATACCCGAAAATTCAGAGTAAATGTCATTGACTTTTGAGAAGAAGAAACCTGCTAAATTATTGCAGAATTCCTGTGATTGGGGAGGGCTCAGGTCTACCACTTTCCCCGACAAAGTCTTGACTACTTCGAACAGTTGTCGACTTGAATTTTTTGTTTTTTCTTCCTTGAGTATGTAACACTATTTTACATAAGTGAGATGGTGCATTTCAGTCTCAAAGGCAGCAATTTCCTCGAATAGAACATTGCTAGCACCAGGATCTAAAGCAGGTTTTAGTAGAGTTTGAGTCAGTCAGTCTTTTATTAACTATCATGACCAACATAATGTGATCCATATTACTTCCATCTTGCTAAAAATTATATTCAGGCACAGGCTCCCACTATAAAGTAGTGAGGACATTCCGATGCTATTAACATCTTTTTAATGCCTAAAAGAATGATTGGGAGTTTTACTTACCACATAAATTGGTAAAATGATGCAGTATGCCAGAAGACTTCCTTTTTTTTTTGCTTCAGTCTCGGCAATTCAGAGAAACTCTGCTGTGAAACACTGCCACTGCTGGTCATTCAGTATAATCTGCAGATGGAAAAGTCCACTGTTAGTACATTTAGTATAAGCAATACAAAAAGTTTAGATTTTTATAAAGGGTAACCAGATCAATACTATGGAGTCTGTTTTATTGTGAAAATCAACAGCTCAATAAATAAATCAAATCTCAATTTGTGTTTATAACCTCTCATACTTCTCTGCATTTCCTTGCCTCATTTGCTAACACTCTCTAAACAATTGTAGCACGTACATTGGGATATAAATCTTTTTGCCAGCCAAGTGGCAACGCACCCTTCTCACTTCCTTTGTTTTAGGATATGGTACACCAGTAGCGATTAAGCCAGCTGGTAAGTTGAGAGAGGAAGGGTTATGCTACAATTAACAGGAATAATAGAAACTATGAATAGCATAATTTGCATCTTCTCTTTAGCCAAATCCTACCAGTGCAGCAACGGTGAAGTTGAGACTCTTATGCTCAAACTTCCGTTCATACAAATGTGTAAGTCTAAATAAAGTTCTAATTTCTTTCTTCTTACCATCTCATCTTTTCGTTGGGCATCCTGTCTACCCTGCAACTCATCACCAAGATAAATGTATCCTACTCCTTGTTAGGCAACAGAGTAGATCTCATGTCAGACAACATCTTCCTTTACCTTCATGATGCCAGCTGCTTTGCAACAGAGTGGCCTTCTAGTCCGAAAACATCTTGCTTTAGCTTTATGATGTCAGACTGCTAGGCAACAGAATGGCACCTCATGTCAGACAACTTCTTGCTTTAGCTTTATGTCAGACACCCCTGGACCAATTGCCCTTGTGGAAGCTAACCACACAGGAGGAGGAGATATCAGAAGTTATGCAGTAGGTTACTATCTGTATTCATGACTGCCAGCCACGTAGGAGGGGGAATGGTAAAGGAATGGGAACCAGTCGAAGCACTGTGTCCTTTTTGAAAGTGGGATAGATGTACAAAGACAGATTAACCTTAACAACAACCCATCTTGAGTATCAGAGTCCAACATACAGAGTGCAGGAGAAGAGGTTAGATTTATTTATTTTATTTATTTTAAAAATTTATAAAGCGCAACATATACCCGTAGGTGTCTTGGCGCTATGACTTAGCTAACGATCTCTGATTAAGCAAGTGTCTACCTTAGGAAATGTTGTGCTGAACGGTTATTGGTCAAATAACCAGGTTTTTACCAGTTTCCTGAATTGGAGTAACGAGGGTGCCGATTTTATTTCCATTGGAAGCATGTTCCAAAGTTTGGCTGCGGAATTGATGAAGCATCTGTCGCCCCATTTAACCGTCCTGGTTCGTGGCACTACCAGTAGAAGTCTCTGTTCAGATCGAAGAGATCTTTTCGGAAGGTAGTGGCAAAGTTTCTGTTTGAGAAACGCTGGGCCATGACCCTTGAGAGCTTTAAAGGTGAGACACAAGATCTTGAATCTAATGCGATTTCTCACCGTTAACCAGTGGTAGTTTCTTATTGCTTGCTTGGTGGACTGAAATCTGGGAATGCCAGATAGTAGCCTTGCGGCAGCATTTTGAATAAGCTGCAGTTTGGCCACCACCCATGCCTGAGCATTTACAAATAGTCCGTTGCAATAATCAAGTGATGAGAGTACTAAGGAGCTCACCACTGTTTTCCTTGTACTCTCAGGCAGATAGGGCAGGATTTTTCTGATGATCTTGAGCTTGTAAAAGGCAGATGACGCTACCTGATTGGCATGGCTGGCGAAATTGAGATTGTCGTCGAAAATAATTCCCAGATTCCTGACCTTATGCACAGGTTCTGGGGGGGCTCCAAGAGGAGTCGGCCACCATGTGTTGGACCATTGTGGTGATAGTTTTCCAAAAATCATTACCTCTGTTTTATCTGAATTGAGGCGTAAGCAATTCTCAGCCATCCATTCCTTGATGGCCACCATGCCTTCCTGGAAGCTGGCAGCTACTTCCTCACCATCATTCTTAATTGCGATCACCAATTGGGTGTCGTCGGCGTATGAGGTAAGGCTCATCCGGTAGTTCTTGATTACCCTAGCTAAGTCCGACACATAGATGTTAAAAAGTGTCGGACTTAGGGATGAGCCTTGCGGAACGCCACATGGGAGGGCGAGCTCGGTAGATTGAAATTCGCCCAAGGTCACTGCTTGCGTTCTGCTCGACAGAAAAGAAGCCAGAAGCTCTTTGGCCATTGAGCGAATGCCCATTTCTTCGACACGGTCAATCAAGATAGCATGATTGACCGTGTCGAAGGCCGCCGAAAGATCCAGCAGGACCAGTATCGCTGTTCCTCCTTGGTCCCTGATGGTTCTAATGTCATCGGCAGCCTTTATAAGAGCGGTTTCCGTTCCATGTAGTTTGCGAAATCCGAACTGGGACTCGTCCAGGAGGTTGTTATGTTCGATATAATCAGCTAGTTGGCTATTCATAACTTTCTCCACTATTTTGGCTAGGAAAGGCAAGCTGGCGATAGGTCTATAGGTTTTTGAGGATTGTTTTATCTAGACCACTCTTTTTGAGGAGTGGTTTCAGTAGTGTGTTTTTTAACTTGTCCGGGAAAATCCCGGATTGGAACATGGCGTTGCAGATTGGAGTGATAACTTCACTAACCAAGTCATTTACTGGAATAAGAATTTTAGGGGGGCAAGGGTCTAGAGATGAGCCAGTTTTTACCTGTCTCATGAGATCTTTTATCTCTTCATTCGTCACGTCCCTGAATTTAGTAAATGAGCAGTCCGGGAAATTTCTTAATTGTTTAGGTTGTATGTTAGTATTAGATGAAATAACCGAAAATTCGGAGTAAATGTCATTGACTTTTGAGAAGAAGAAACCTGCTAAATTATTGCAGAATTCCTGTGATTGGGGAGGGCTCAGGTCTACCACTTTCCCTGACAAAGTCTTGACTACTTCGAACAGTTGTCGACTTGAATTTTTTGATTTTTCTTCCTTGAGTATGTAACACTATTTTACATAAGTGAGATGGTGCATTTCAGTCTCAAAGGCAGCAATTTCCTCGAATAGAACATTGCTAGCACTAGGATCTAAAGCAGGTTTTAGTAGAGTTTGAGTCAGTCAGTCTTTTATTAACTATCATGACCAACATAATGTGATACATATTACTTCCATCTTGACAGAAATAATATTCAGGCACAGGCTCACACTATAAATTAGTGAGGACATTCCGATGCTATTTACATCTTTTTAATGCCTAAAAGAATGATTGGGAGTTTTACTTACCACATAAATTGGTAAAATGATGCAGTATGCCAGAAGACTTCCTTTTTTTTTTTGCTTCAGTCTCGGCAATTCAGAGAAACTCTGCTGTGAAACACTGCCACTGCTGGTCATTCAGTATATTCTGCAAATGGAAAAGTCCACTGTTAGTACATTTAGTATAAGCAATACAAAAAGTTTAGATTTTTATAAAGGGTAACCAGATCAATACTATGGAGGCAGCGTATTGTCAGTGGCGTGAGGTGTTCTACTCAGCGCCACTCTTACTGTTGTGACATCACACGCCGTTTGTTGTTGCAGTCGCCGGGGCTTGGACTTGGAGCTGCGGAGCTGCCGAGCCGGAGCCGAGTAAACCTATTATCCTGAAGTCCGCAGTCCGCACGCCCGCCTGCCTGCCTGTTTGCCTGCCTGCCTATGTTCCCTACATGAGAACTAGTTCCGCAGGGGCTGACAGAGGCGGTCAGTGAGCCGCGGGCCTGTGCACTGCTCCAGCTGCCTGAAGCTGCCTGTACTCGACCCAGCCCACCCTGGCCCTGGAGAAGTGATACCAGGGCTGCCGTGGCTCAAGCGCGACCTCAGAACTGCTGCTGTGCAGGCTCCGGCGGTGGTGGTGCGTGGGGGGGCCACGGGTGACGAAAGACAAGAGAAGGCAAGAGGAGAGAAAGAGCAGAGTGAGGAGCTGCTGCAGTGAAGCCGCAAAGTGGAAGAGAGAGGCCGGGAGCCTGCGGACAAAATCGGCACTTAGACAAGCCGAGCTGCTGATCCTACCAGGTCAGGTGGGACCGAGAGCATACTGGGGCTGACCTTGACCCCTCTCTTGAGATCCGGATACAGAGATTGTGGAGGCCCAGAGACCCTGCCCTGCCCGAAGGTACTGTGACCACGCGAACTGCACGCACCCGATTTGAGGAGGTGAGGAAATGGAGGGGGGTTGCTGGGTGCTGCACACTGGTACAGGGGAAGAGACGACAGAGAGCTGGAAGCACTGTCAGTCTCAGCGCCTGTTTCTTCCAATAGTGACTGGCGGTTACTGGCAGTAGGGACAGTGTGAGGCGTGTGGCTGACCCCTTATTTCCCTGTATAGACCCTGCACAGCTCAGGAGTGACCCCCTGCCTCGCAAAGCACATTGGGGGTCGATCACGTGCCGATACACGCACCGCAAGAGAGCAGATAGATAACAGTGGGGGAGATCACAGAGAGTAGCGGGGGACCTGAAGCCCCAGAAGCATCAGAAAGCCTGAGGCCATCCCTGTAAATAGCCCTCACCTAAGCCGGCAGCAGAGGAGACAAAGCAACTTTGCTGCACTAACTATCACAAGGCGTTACCATCTGAGCAAACAACCCGCAGAGCTAGAGGCTCGGAAAAAGAAAGAGAGATGAGGTCAGGGAAAGTACGAACAAATCCACCAAAAAATGCAAAGAAGAAAGTCAAGACCTAATCTTCTGCTCATCCCCTAGAGGGTAGTGCAACTCCCACATTAATTCCCCCCATTTATTCAATTTTTGGAACAATGAACTCTACTGGCAAATTTTCATTTCTGAAAGATCCTATGTCAGCCATATACTCAATGCCGGCAACACCAAAAAGATTGCAAAAACCAATGTCGCCAGATATATTAAGTATAAAGTCGACGGATACAAAGACCCTTTTGCCCGCTCCAAGCACCATTGCAGAAAGGGCCAACGGAACAGAAGGGACCCTCAACTGTACGGAAGCTACTCCCTGTAAAAGTAAACATATGATGCAAATTCAGGTCCAGGTGCATAAGGAAAATAAAAGACATAACCCAGTACAAGGTGTGGGACTAGAGGAATCACTAACGTCAACTCAATTATTAAATAAGTCTTTGGACCGTTCCATCGAAGGACATACAACTAAATGTATATCAAACAAAAGCGACACAAACTTATCTACGATTGGAAGCAAACAACCTACAAGTAAAAGTGATAAACAACACAATATCAGTACGCATGACTCATCACACAAGGCTTATCTAAACAACCACTCAACCCCAAAATCGGCCCCATATTCAAGTCAAGTACACATATCTCATACAGAAAAAGCAAAGGAGTGCAACCCCGGGGGGGGGCACTACAAAAACCCACAAATAATCACGAAAAAACCTTAACATACAAGGCTCACTCGGACAACAATACAACTGAAAGTAACACCGAGCAAATAAACCCCTTTGATAAATCAATAATCATTATAAAGGAGGTACAGGATATAATGATAAAGGATTCATACTTGAAAAACTCTGTAATCAAGGATTCACTAAGCAAAAATATAATAGAGATATCCAGTGAAATGAATCAGGAACTGGATAATGAAATACTTATAGATTCATTAACCCCTTCCGTGCGGCCGCGATTTTCCCTGTGTGCGGCCGCCGGCAGAACACGGGCGGGCCATGACGAACCCCAGCCGTCATCAGCACACGAGCACCGTAGTGCATGACGGCTGGGGTTCGTCACCAGCATGGAAGGGGTTAAATGGTCTTGACGTAGATGGTCAAAAGGAAATATCAATAATAGAAATCCAAAGTATTTCTGCAATGGCTGATTCGCTAATAACAAAAAGTCCAGGAAATAGGCGACAAATAACTCAATGGTGGAAAAATGTTACAACGCACAAAGAACAAACACAACCGGAAGTCATCATTAATTATAATAAAGTTCACCAGTGC
Organism: Lissotriton vulgaris; assembly: GCF_964263255.1. Lineage (NCBI taxonomy): Eukaryota > Metazoa > Chordata > Amphibia > Caudata > Salamandridae > Lissotriton > Lissotriton vulgaris. The sequence goes on from NC_141700.1 coordinate 452,481,852, forward strand.
CAACAAGAAGTAGGACAGGATGTTAAAAACAATCTGGAATCCATATTCATGCTACACAGTGCACTGGGGTGTATATTGAAAACCTCCATCAAAACTCTTAATATGCAGTCAGATAAACTCGACATACAAATACATCTTATGAGTACAATGGCGGAACACATAGCCGGCATAAATAAAAAACTAGACATCTTGGCCAGCACATTCAATTTCATTGAGGACCAGATTCACCCATGTACACCATCTAAGGTATGTACCTGCCACCCAATATTGGAAAAATTGCAGGATTTGCCATCTATACTCAATGATATCCTAAAGGAATGTAAGCTTGCCAACCAAACCAATAACAGTACCACAATTGACGGTGATCTCATTTCTTTCAACCCCTGTCAAAACATACAAACAAGCAACGTAATTAAACCCAGGAGTACTAATATAGATAACAATATTGCACCGCTGCAGCAAATCGCACATCAAAAAAACAAACAAAATAATTCAATAACAACATCTGACGAAATAATGGAGGAACCAAAAGCAACATGCGTCATTCCATCAATCAGACAAAATAACTACTCTAACCTACTAGAAACAGAACAACCTGCCCAGGATGGGGGAAAAAATCATAACAACGAGAAAAGCCTAACTAAACGGCAGAAAAAAAGGGCAAGAAAAAATAGAAATCATCTCTCAAAGCACGTACCTGCTAATAAGCAGTTGATAATTAATTTCCCCGTCTTTGATCGGGCCAAAATAAAATCAAAACATGAACCTAATACCAAAGAGGGGACTTCCCAGTCGACAAAGAGAGAAAACGATTGTAAAGATCAAAAGACCTCGACCAAAGATGAGGGACATAATCTCATGTCAAAAACCTCCAATGATCGTGCACACATAAAATCATCAAAAAAAAAAACATACATATAGAGGGGGTTGTCCAAGCTAAAGCCCTTGAAGAAGGGAATTCTATCTATATTGATCATATGAGTTCATCTACTGCCATTAGTTGCACAGATCTTAGTCATGATCCAGAGGACAGTATCGATGCACAACTAAATAAAACTTTAGCGAGTCTGCAATGCGAGCCGCAAAAAACAGAACTCGCCCCACGCCAAAAGGCCAGCACGTTGCATGAGGATAAGCAGCATCCCACAAATGATCACGAACAAAAAAAGTATGAGGCAAGCAATTGCAGACTCTACAGTTTTGTCGCCAAAGGCGTAGACAAAAAACAGAAAGCGCCTTCAATCTTGATCACAACCACAAGTGTTAATCCCACAATTGGGAAAAGTGATATGAAAAAGAATAGATAAATAACAACAAAGATGGATAGAAAAACCCATGATAATATTCAAGTAACGCTTCCCAAGGATAACAAAGTAGAGCAGCAAAGTCCAGAAAAAACAAACCTTGAAAGAACAGGACGACGCCCGGTGATCCACGAAAAGGGAAATGGGTGTCTTTCGGAAATGGTCGGTGCAAAACGTGCAGACAGAGAAGTGAAACCTCCACCCAGCATGTCACCCATGCAAACTCAAAATGACGTATACAACCAAATAGGAAAATATCTGCACGTCAATGCAAAGGATAAAGAAAGTTATAAATCCACGAAAACATGCCAAAACGGTAAAACATGCCTCGCCTCTGACCAAGTCACTGAGGTAAAATCAGCCAACCCAGGAAAACTCCTCTTTGTCCCTAACTACGAACCACAAGGTTCTCAACACTTTTTAAATCGCGGGAATATACTCCACCTGACATCTACAATTCCAAGTCTTGGCGATCTAACTACAACTGACCTATTCTCAATTGAATTTATTGCCCCAAAAAATAACGAAACAAAGGAAAGCACACTTACAACCTGGAGGGATGTAGAAATAGTTAAACGCATTCTTTCTGAAATGGCTAAATTTGAAGAGTGGGGAATCACCCTGAAAGAAGTGGTAAACTCAGGTTATCCGTCTCCCCTATTAAGAAAGTATACTAAAAGAGAAAATCAAGTTCGGATAAATCAGCCAACGTACTCAGTGCTCCAAGGTGCCAGGGGGGCTGAATCGGCTGACAATGAACATCTGAAACAGAAATCGTCAACTAATATCAACTGAACCCACTGTCAGCCAGGCGATACCGAAGGAAATACCATATAACTCCTCTCTTGGAATATCGCTGGCGCAAAAGACATTTTAAAGAAGCACAGTAAATCAGCCTCCTGGGATCAATATGACATCATAGCCTTACAGGAAACGTGGCTAACAGAACCAATTGATGTACCAGGTAGATTATGTTTCCATGCAAGTGCGCCTCGCCCCCAGCGATACGGGCGTGCAAGCGGGGGGCTCTCAGTTTATATCACAACTGCCCTGATGATCAATGCTATTCAATTGGCCACATCGACACCAGACATGCAAATAATCAAATTGGAGAGCAGAGCAAAGGGCAAAACTGGACCTATCATTTTGATCAACATATATGCCCACCCTAAAAAAGCACTTAAAAAAGCTCTCTTTCAACGAGTCGCAACTGTTGTATCAAACATCTGCCTTGAACAACCAAGTTGGGAGATTATTCTCACTGGCGATTTTAACTCCAATCTCCTACACGAACCAGAAGATGAAGATAATATCAATGTAGCGAATGATATGTGGAATGTTGTACCCCAGGAGATTCCACTGGTCAAGAAGACAGATAAAGAGGGCAGACAGCTGATGTGGGATCTTGAACACCTTGGGCTAAGGGTAATAAATGGCAGATCTACCCAGGATAAACCCCCTGCTATCACCTATACAGGCCACAATGCAAGTTCTATCCTGGATTATACAATAGTAACATTACCCTTGCTAAATCTAATAAAAAAACTTTCAAATATTCTGTACTTTAGATAGTGACCACTCCATGCAACACTTTGAGATAACGCAGACTACAACCAGGTACTTACAGGCACCCATGATAGCAGGTAATACTTCAACAATCAACCTGAAGCGTTTAAAATGGACGAGCAAATCAATCCCTCAAATAGCGCTGGACGCCAAGAAACTATTTCAAACGCTCACCCAGGAGAATGCCCTGTGCTCGGAAATTTGGTCTGATTATTTGGAAAAGCTTCCTAGGACCAGCATTAATTTTAAAAAGAAGAACTCTTTTAAAAGTAACACCAAATTCAATAAAACAACACTCTCATTGAGGAAACGCTTGCAAAAACTCACACGACGAGCATATGGCCACAGCATAAATCCCAGTATCTGGCAAGCAGTCCGGGTAATAAGGAAACAATACAAGAAATTAATTTGGACAGAAAAACAAAACCAAGCAAATGATTTCTGGTCTAAACTGTTGTATAATGTAAAAAAATCGGATTCCAGGGCTTTCTGGTCACAAGTCAACTCCTTACATCGAATAGTGCAACCAGCAAGCATGACCTGCATTAGTGAAACTGTATGGGTCCAACATATAGTCGCCACATTTTCAATCAAGTCATCAACGCATTTAATAACAACCACAATATTTGCAGTCAAAACACCCGGAATACTGGAGCAGGAAGATATCACCTCTGCCCAGCCAACCAACACGATCAACCATCATGAAAGTATGGCTCAATCGTCACAGCAAGATGAGGAGTTTCTCATACTACAAATAATCAAGAAAAGCAGGCAAGACAGTGCACCAGGTCCGAACGGCATCCCGCACCATTTTTAAAGAGGACCCCCAGTACTGGGCCAGCAAATTCAATCTCCTCTTTCGATCAATAAACAACACCGGTTGTGTCCCAGATAGCTGGAGGGGAGCTATCATAAACCCAATCTACAAAGGTGGAGATCGCAAAGATCCAAACAATTATCGCCTGATAGCCCTCATTGATGCCGAAGCTAAATACTATGCATCTCTTGTTCTAGCTGATCTGGTTCAATGGTCTGAAACGAACAACAAAATACTGCTAAACCAGACTGGATTTCGCCGCGGTATGGGAATCATGGCAAATGCAATGTCACTATGCCTGATTGCTGAAAAAAGTCTACAAAACCACTTGGAACTCTACACCTGTTTCGTGGACTTTAAGGCGGCATTTGACCGTGTCAGCAGGCAAACACTTTGGGCCAAACTGAAACACCAGGGCTTACCGGACTCAATTCTCACACCAATCATTGACCTGTATACCAATACCTGGATGCAGGTAAAAATTGACAACGGGCAGCGGTTAACGCGAAAGATCGGGTATGCACCTGTTACACCGCATTTTTTACTCCGCACTACCACTACAACGCAGGCATTACAACGCATACCGTTACAACGCATTGCGCTGGGGGGCGCTCTAGGATAAGAGGTAAGTTTAATTTACTATCCAACACCTTCCCTAGGGTCCACGGGGACTGGAGTTAGAATAGTAAATTATACTTACCACTATCCAGCACCCCAAAGCGCTATGCGTTGTAGCGGTATGCGTTGTAAATACCGCGTTGTAATGGTATGCGGAGTAAAAGTATGCGTTGTAACGACATACATCCGAAAGATCGGCACCGTAGACGGCCTAAAACAAGGCTGTGTGTTGGCCCCTCATCTTTTTAATCTGTTTATGGCAGACTTGACAGTAAGCCTAGACCAGATTAATGCCCATCCTCCCCGGCTAGGTAATTTACGTGTAACACATCTATCCTATGCCGAGGATGTGGTGCTATTAAGTCAAACGAGAATAGGCTTACAACGTCTACTGCAAGAACTGACCAGTTACACCAAAGAGAATCTGCTAGAAATAAACGGCAAGAAAACCAAGATAATGGTTATAACACGACGCCACAAAGCCCCACCAACTTTCCTAATAGACAATGTTAAGCTGGAAGTGGTGGATAGCTACAGGTATCTGGGGATACAACTAGATAAGCGCCTCAACTTCTCTACTCACTTTAAAGACATTGAAAAAAAGGGTTCTACCCTACTACATGCCTTCACCAACTTAGCGATCGAGCTCAAAGGCCCATTGGTCTCCCCTTTGCTAACCACAATGAAAGCAAAGTTACTGCCAACAATAGCATACCGGAGTGTGCTACATCATGGCAAAAGTGCGATACTCATTGACAAAATACAAACCAAAGTCCACAAGCGTGTATTTGCCTTACCAAGCAACACATCACCGGCACAAGTAAGACTTGAATTTGGTTTGCAATCGCAAGTACTTTTGAAAAAGTATGAGACCAGACCATCAAATTTTGGTATGATGTCTGGAGGAATCAGGAAAATGAAGTCTACAGCGCCATGTGGGAAGCAATCCAAAAGAGTCCGAACTCCGAGTACACTAAGTACTTAAGACAATCGCTAGAAACAACTGAGTTGGCAACTCTCTGTGAAACTAAGCTTCCAGTAATATCATTCAAACAAGTGGTTAAGTAGACTGCCAAATGACACTCGCTCCTTAACGATAAGCTAACCTTTAGTCATCGAACCCACGCCTGGATGACTATCAACTCATATAAAAAGCCTGTACCAGCAGCCTATTTAGACCTTGCTTTCGCGCCATTTATTAAGCGCAAATACCTCAATTAAGGTTGGGTAACTTTCCAACAAGTGCTGATCAACCGAAATGGAGGCCCCAAGAAAGTAAAGAATGCGAATTTTGTGGTGCAGGTAAACAAGACTTCATTCACTTGATTTGTATCTGTTCAGCCATGAATCAAGCTCGTCGGTGTTGGCTAAAATCTAAGTTCAATGAACACAGAGTACGCACCTGTCGGTCAGCGATTGTTCAAATCCTATGTTCAATGGATCCACAATTGATATGCAGCACAGTCAAATTCATCACCCATTTCGAGAAAAAACGAGGCCCATGGGAAAGACTTGATCTTGAAACAAGAACTCCTTTCATTGTGGCAGAGCCACGGCCCTCAACAAGCATATCGTTAAGCTAGATTGACATCTGATTTTATAGACTTTATCTTTTATACAGTAGTGTCAATATCCTGCTTTTTAAACACTGTGGTATTTTATATATTGTAATGGTTATAATTAGCTACACAATAAAGAATTACTTACTATGGAGTCTGTTTTATTGTGAAAATCAACAGCTCAATAAAAAAATCAAATCTCAATTTGTGTTTATAACCTCTCATACTTCTCTGCGTTCCCTTGCCTCATTTGCTAACACTCTCTAAACAATTGTAGCACGTACATTGGGATATAAATCTTTTTGCCAGCCAAGTGGCAGCGCACCCTTCTCACTTCCTTTGTTTTAGGATATGGTACACCAGTAGCGATTAAGCCAGCTGGTAAGTTGTGAGAGGAAGGGTTATGCTACAGTTAACAGGAATAATAGAAACTATGAATAGCATAATTTGCATCTTCTCTTTAGCCAAATCCTACCAGTGCAGCAACGGTGAAGTTGAGACTCTTATGCTCAAACTTCCATTCATACAAATGTGTAAGTCTAAATAAAGTTCTAATTTCTTTCATCTTACCATCTCATCTTTTCGTTGGGCATCCTGTCTACATTACCAAGATAAATGTATCCTACTCCTTGTTAGACAACAGAGTGGATCTCATGTCAGACAACATCTTCCTTTACCTTCATGATGCCAGCTGCTTTGCAACAGAGTGGCCTTTTAGTCCAAAAACATCTTGCTTTAGCTTTATGATGCCAGACTGCTAGGCAACAGAATGGCACCTCATGTCAGACAACTTCTTGCTTTAGCTTTATGATGTCAGACACCCCTGGACCAATTGTCCTTGTGGAAGCTAACCACACAGGAGGACGAGATATCAGAAGTTATGCAGTAGGTTACTATCTGTATTCATGACTGCCAGCCAGGTAGGAGGGGGAATGGTAAAGGAATGGGAACCAGTCGAAGCACTGTGTCCTTTTTGAAAGTGGGATAGATGTACAAAGACAGATTAACCTTAACAACAACCCATCTTCAGTATCAGAGTCCAACATACAGAGTGCAGGAGAAGAGGTTAGATGAGCTTCCTTCCTTGAGTATGTAACACTATTTTACATAAGTGAGATGGTGCATTTCAGTCTCAAAGGCAGCAATTTCCTCCAATAGAACATTGCTAGCACCAGGATCTAAAGCAGGTTTTAGTAGAGTTTGAGTCCGTCTTTTATTAACTATCATGACCAACATAATGTGATACATATTACTTCCATCTTGATAAAAATTATATTCAGGCACAGGCTCCCACTATAAAGTAGTGAGGACATTCCGATGCTATTAACCTCTTTTTAATGCCTAAAAGAATGATTGGGAGTTTTACTTACCACATAAATTGGTAAAATGATGCAGTATGCCAGAAGACTTCCTTTTTTTTTTTTGCTTCAGTCTCGGCAATTCAGAGAAACTCTGCTGTGAAACACTGCCACTGCTGGTCATTCAGTATAATCTGCAGATGGAAAAGTCCACTGTACATTTAGTATAAGCAATATAAAAAGTTTAGATTTTTATAAAGGGTACCTAGATCAATACTATGGAGTCTGTTTTATTGTGAAAATCAACAGCTCAATTAAAAAATCAAATCTCAATTTGTGTTTATAACCTCTCATACTTCTCTGCATTCCCTTGCCTCATTTGCTAACACTCTCTAAACAATTGTAGCACGTACATTGGGATATAAATCTTTTTGCCAGCCAAGTGGCAGCGCACCCTTCTCACTTCCTTTGTTTTAGGATATGGTACACCAGTAGCGATTAAGCCAGCTGGTAAGTTGAGAGTGGAAGGGTTATGCTACAGTTAACAGGAATAATAGAAACTATGAATAGCATAATTTGCATCTTCTCTTTAGCCAAATCCTACCAGTGCAGCAACGGTGTAGTTGAGACTCTTATGCTCAAACTTCCGTTTATACAAATGTGTAAGTCTAAATAAAGTTCTAATGTCTTTCTTCTTACCATCTCATCTTTTCGTTGGGCATCCTGTCTACCCTGCAACTCATCTCATTACCAATATAAATGTATCCTACTCCTTGTTAGGCAACAGAGTAGATCTCATGTCAGACAAAATCTTCCTTTACCTTCATGATGCCAGCTGCTTTGCAACAGAGTGGCCTTCTAGTCAGAAAACATCTTGCTTTAGCTTTATGATGTCAGACTGCTAAGCAACAGAATGGCACCTCATGTCAGACAACTTCTTGCTTTAGCTTCATGTCAGACACCCCTGGACCAATTGTCCTTGTGGAAGCTAACCACACAGGAGGATGAGATATCAGAAGTTATGCAGTAGGTTACTATCTGTATTCATGACTGCCAGCCACGTAGGAGGGGGAATGGTAAAGGAATGGGAACCAGTTGAAGCACTGTGTCCTTTTTGAAAGTGGGATTGAGGTACAAAGCCCCCAATGCATTCCCACCCCAGAGGCACCCACTGCCTCCCCCAGAGGCCCCCAATGCATCCCCGAGGCCCCCACTGCACCTCCCCTAGGCCCCCACTGTATCCTCCCCCGAGACCCCCACTGCAACTCCCATCCCCTGGAGTCCCCCACTGCATCTCCCCCCCGTTACCCCAATGCATTCCCACCCCCAGACGCCCCCACTGCATCCCCCAGAGGCCCCCAATGAATCCCCCCCGAGGCCCCCACTGCACATCTGATCCCCCCCTAGGCCCCCACTGCACCTCCCATCTCCCCTAGGCCCCCACCGTACCTACTATCCCCCCTAGACCCCCACCGCACCTCCCATCCCCTGGAGGCCCGACTGCACCTCTCATCCCCTGGAGGCCCCCACTGCATACCCCCCCCGAGGCCCCCACTGCACCTCACCGAGGCCCCCAGTGCACCTCCCAACCCCTGGAGGCCCCCACTGCATCTCCCCACAGGCCCTCACTACATCCTCCCCGAGGCCCCCACTGTACCTTTAGTCACCTGGAGGCCCTCACTGCATCTCCCCTCGAGGACCCCACTGCATCCCCCCTGAGGCCCCCACTGCATCCCCCCCGAGGCCCCCACTGCATCCCCCCGAGGCCCCCACTGCATCCCACCTGAGGCCCCCACTGTAACTCCCATCCCCTGGAGGCCCCCACTGCACCCCGAGGTCCCCACTGCATCCCCCCTAAGACACCCACTGCAACTCCCATGCCCTGGAGGCCCCCACTGCATCCCCCCCGAGGACCTCACTGCATCCCCCCCCGAGGCCCCCACTGCATCTCCCACCCCCTGCTCTCATCACTTTCAAAAACTAACAACCATGTAGCGCCTGCCTCCGATTTAATAGCTCACTCACCACAATTATATTTATTCTGTTAAAGCGGTTTTGGGACCAGCCCACATTCGCCATCTGCAGTGTACATCTGAAACTGGTGACAAGAACCCATCCTGAGAATCCGGATATTGTCCCTACAGTTTTCTATAAAGATGAATGAGTGAATGTGCCTGCATTAATTTTCTTGAAACTCAGCCCTGAATCTCCGTACTGTGGCAGAACAGAGCATCCTCCTTTGAAGTAAAGTCTCTTCTAACGACCCCCGACCCCACTGTTAACCCGAAAGCACACATTCCACAACAATTACAGCACATGAGTTTTAAAAGCACACGTTCAACAATTACAGCACTGCCCCTCCCAGAGGCCCCCACTGCACCTCCCACCCCCTGGAGTTCCCCACTGCATCTCGCCTTCCTGCTCCCATCACTTTAAAAAACTAACAACCATGTAGTGCCTGCCTCAGATTGGATAGCTCACTCACCACAATGATGTTTATTCTGATAAAGCGGTTTTGGGACCTGCCCGCATTATCCTTCTGCAGTGTACAGCTGAAACTGGTGACAAGAACCCATCCTGAGAATCCGGATATTGTCCCTACAGTTTTCTATAAGGGTGAATGTGACTGCCATTATTTTCTTGAGGCACAGCCCTGAATCTCCTTAGTGTAGCAGAACAGAGCATCCTCTTTTGAAGTGAAGTCTCTTCTAATCACCCCTGACCCAACCCTTAAGCCGACATCAGATGTACCACAACAATTACAGCACATGCATTTTAAAAGCACCCGTTCTACAACAATTACAGTGTAGGAGAGTAGGGGCGGCTATCCTATGGTCACCCCAATTTTTGCTTTTTGCTTCACTGGTTTTTGACTTAATGTGGCTGTGGGCCTGCTAATCAGACCCACAGCCTGCTGTTCTCTCTCTAAATTACTATCCATGTACTATAGGTACATCACCAATTTGGTACTGGACACCTTATCAGCCCCTGTACCATGCACTATATGTGCCCAGGGCATAGGTGCATCCAAGGCCTGCCAGGGGCTGCAGTATATATTTTGCCACCCCTGGCTGGCCATTCAAATCGACACAACTGGCTGATCACTCAGCTGGGGCAAGGTGGTGTAATCACCCCTTGCTTAGATATAGTATACCTGTATCTAAACCTATATCTAGACACACATATACCTATCAGTCACTCATATGGCAGGCCTTAACAATCCTGAAGGCAGAGTGCTTGGTTTTATGTGAGATGATGCTCTAGCATGAGCTGAGCCTGTCTGCAGAGGTCGGAACCATTTCCTTACTGCTGTTCCAGGATATTGCCATACCATATACTATTAAGTGCATTATCATCCTCGCGGTTATTGCTAACTTTGTTTTGGCTTCATCAAAACAGGTCGTGTAAGAGGTCATACACTTTGGAATACTACCCCCTCGCCAGTTCTGGTGATGGGGGTAGCATTCCACCCTTCTAGAGGGAGAAGACATGTTACTTTACTTAAAACGCGGTTAATCCTAACCAGAGCCTCAGCATCACAAAATGTATGCTGCTGCCCCGACACAAGTCTGAACTCCTGCTGCTGACCGAAACTTGGCAGGGGAGGCCTGGACAAAAGGTTTCCTGTCACAGGGAGGTGCTACACCACCCCAGACAGGAGATCGTGGATTGGAGCAGGGAGGGTTGAAAGAAACTAGACGCTGCTTGGGGCACACAAGGTGTCCCATGCAAAATCCAGTCAAACCGGTTCTGGGGCACTCTAGCCCCAGCTCTGGCGTGAAACTGGACAAAGGGAAAGGGGTGTAACCACCCCCTTCGTGGGTCCCACCCATAGGAGGGACCTAGCAGGTAATCCAGCCCCTTGATTTGGAATAAAGGTAGGAGCTGTGCCAATGCACATCAGATTATCCTGACTGAAACTTATGAAATGAAACTCTGGACCCTTTCGACATCCCACTCGATGTGGAAGACTGAAGAATCTCCCTTGTGGTCAAGGAGTGACCACCCTGTGCAAACAGGCACCATCCAGCGCGTCAAGGTTTGCTTTGTTGCAGTTCCCGCTGGAACTCGAGCAACAGAGATCAACAAGACCCAGCATTCCTGCCTTCCAACAGTTTGATCCACAGTCCCAGCGAATCGGAGACCCGTGGAGGTGACCTGAAGCATGGGGCCGGCCATCTTGAAAAGACCATTAAGTGCTGACCGTGCAGTTCCCGAGGCTCCCTCGAAGCTGTGCATTGGGGTTTGAGAAGCCCCATCCCTGAGCAGCTTTTGCACCAAAGCTCTCCTCTTCACACTCACCGAGTGCTGCATGGGGCCCTTTTGCATTTTCCTGCTCAACGCGTTGGTCCAGTCGCTTGCCCATTGGCTAGCGGCCCCAATACCGATAAACCTTTGAATTTACACTGCTAGTCTGGATGCTTCAGACTGGCCCTCGCTCCCCTGAGAAGGAGCAACCTCTCTGACCTTGCAGGTCCAAGTAAGAAGCGATCTTTGAATCCTGCGTGGGTTGCCTTTGCCAAGGCTTGTTAACTCTGATCCGGAAGCCGACACCGCCGACAGCGAGAGCCTTCGTGGGACAGCTCGTGATCCACTCAGACGTCCTCGATGCCCCAGAGTCCATGTGGCAGCGGAGACCACCTTATTGCACCCGCCATTTCCTGGTTCCTTCCTGGTTCCACCCTGGTCACTGCTGAGTGACCCAGACTCTGTCCCCTCTGCTTTCAGGTACTCTACATCTTCGATCCACCCTTGGATCCAACCGGACTCTTCTCTCCTGGCCGCCTGCAGCATCTTCATCTCCAGGCACCATAGAACTACACGACGAAACATGACACACTTTGGCACATATGCCCCCGCTTCCTGTGGGTGAGGTAACTCATGAACGCCGGTGCTACTGTAGTGGTTTACACCTATAGTGTCTAAGTCTAAAGTTTGGTAATTCTAGTCCAGTCGGAAGACTCCTAAAACTGTAACTTGATAACTTTTACGCACCATTGACTTTGCATTGGTGCATGCGTGTGCTTTTAGCGCTGCACCCGAGCCCCGCGGACCTCTCCCAACTTCATCACTGCTAGTCCCAAGTAGTCCCAGCAATTCCCAAGGCCCTAGGCCTTTCCACTGTTCGTAAAGTGATACTTATACCACTTTTTTAATATATGGTTTGAGTAGGCACCAGCCTCATCCATAAACGTGCAACTTTCATATGTAAAACTGTGCTTTTGTTTAAACGCTTGTGCTTCTATACTCATAAAGAGTACAGGGGATTATTCTAGTAATAAATACATATATTTTTATAATATATAACTTGTGTGGTGTCCTTTCATTTGATATTACAGGATTGCATATGGTAAAACAGCTGGCTTCACATGCCCTCTTGAGTTTAGCCTAAGACTGCTTAGTCCATGCTACCCCTAGGATAGCTTGTCTATAAGGTTGACTTTACAACCACCACCATAAGGGATTGATACAAGGTGCCCACAGAATTGTGGACATCATACATCAGGCCAACTTCTCACATACAGCACGTGCATTTTAAAAGCACAGGTTCCACAACAATTACAGCACATGCATGAGTTGTAAAAGCCTGTGCGATGTAAGTAGCCGCGTAGTAATGGCCCGTGTCGTAACGTCGCCTGCGTTGTAAGGCTTGCGTTGTAAACGAATGCGATATAACGCATGCGATGTGATGGGTGTTCACCCACTGCTGGTCACTCAGTATAATCTGCAGATGGAAAAGTGCACTGTTGGCACATTTACTATAAGCAGTACAAAATATCTTGCTCTTTATAAGGAGTAAACAGATCAATCCTATGGAGTCTGTATTATTGTGAATATCAACAGCACGTTAGAAAATCAAATCTCAATTTGTGTTTTTAACATCCAATACTTCTCTGAATCCCATGCCTCATTTTCTAACACTCTCTAAACAACTGTAGCAAGTACATTGGTACATAGATAAAGAGGTCTTTTTGCCAGCCAAGTGGCAGCGCACCCTTCCCACTTCCTTTTTTTTAGGATATGGTACACCAGTAGCAATTAAGCCAGCTGATAAGTTGAGCGAGGAAGGGTTATGCTACAGTTAATGGGAATAATAAAAGCTATGAATAGCATGTTCATCATCATCATTTTAGGAAATTCCTACCAGTTCAGCAATAGTGAAGTTGAGACTCTTATGCTCAAACGTGCGTTCATACAAATTTAGAAGTCCCAAAAAATTCCCTAATTTCTTCAATCTTACCATCTTAGTTTTCATTTGGGCATTCTGTCTACCCTGCTACTCATTTAATTACCAAGATAAATGTATCCTGCTGCTTGCTAGGCAACAGAGTGGCCCTCACATCAGACAACATCTTGCTTTAGCTTTACGATGTCAGAGCGCCTCTGGTCCAATTGTCCTTGTGGAAGCGGACCACACAGGAGGATGAGATATTAGAAGTTATGCAGTAGGTTACTATCTGTATTCATGACTTCAATGCAAGAAGGAGGGGGAATGGTAAACAACTGTAGCATGTACATTAGGACATAGATAAAGAGATCATTTTGCTAGCCAAGTGGGAGCGTATCCATCTCACTTCATTTGTTTTAGGATATGGTACACCAGTAGTAATTAACCCCTTCCATGCTCATGACGAGCTCAGCTCGTCATGAGGCACAGTTGAGCTGTGCTGATGACGAGCTGAGCTCGTCATGACACCAGCAAATTGGCAATTTTCAGCACAGGGGAAAAATAACCACAGCAGCGATGTGGTTAAGCCAGCTGATAAGTTGAGCAAAGAAGGGTTATGCTAAACTTAATGGGAATAATAAAAGCTATGAATAGCATGTTCATCATCATCATTTTAGGAAATTCCTACCAGTTCAGCAATAGTGAAGTTGAGACTCTTATGCTCAAACGTACGTTCATACAAATTTAGAAGTCTCAAAAATGCCCTAATTTCTTCAATCTTACCATCTTAGTTTTCATTTGGGCATCCGGTCTACCCTGCTACTCATTTAATTACCAAGATAAATGTATCCTGCTGCTTGCTAGGCAACAGAGTGGCCCTCATGTCAGACAACATCTTGCTTTAGCTTCATGATGTCCGTGCTCATCAGATCCAATTGTCCTTGTGGAAGCTGACCACACAAGGAGGATGAGATATCAGACGTTATGCAGTAGGTTACTATCTGTATTCTTGACTGCAAGGCAAGCAGGAGGGGGAATGGTAAAGGGCTCTGAACCACTCCAAGCACAGCGGCCATTTTGAAAGTGGGATGGAGATACCAAAACAGAGATTATCCTTACCAACAATCCATCTGAAGTATCAGAGTCCAACATACAGAGTGCAGGTTAAGACGTTAAATGAGCTTACTTCCGTAAAAATTTAACACTATCATTCTAAAGTCAGATAGTGCATTTCAGCTGCAATAGCAGCAATTTCCTTGAATGGAACATTGCTAGCATCGGGGACTAAATCAGGCTATAGTAGCCTTGGAAGCAGTCAGTCTTTTATGAACTATCATGACCAACACAATGTGATCCATATTACTTCTATCTTGACAGAAATTATATTCAAGCACAGGCCCCCACTGGAAGGTAGTAAGGACATTCAGATGCTGTGGAAGTCTTTTTAATACCTAAAGGAGTAATTTTGAGATTTACTTACCATATAAATTGTTCAAATGATGCTGTATTATGAAAGACTGCCTTTTTTTTCTTAAGTCTCAGCAATGCAGAGAAATTCTTTTGTGAAACACTCCCACTGCTGGTCATTCAATATATTCTGCAAATGGAAAAGTCCACTGTTAGTCTATTACCAGAACTTGAATATTTCCAAACTAATGCAACACAACAACAAACAGATGTTGATAAAAGGTTATTATCAGTACTATGACGTCTATAATATTGTGAAAATTCACCAGTCAAAAAGAATTCAAATGTCAATTTGATTTTCAACCTAGCATACCTGTCAATCCTAAGCCTCCTTTGCTACCACTCTCTACACAACTCTAGCACCTATATTAGAATGTAGATAAAAGATCTCATTGCTATCCAAGTGACAGTGTACCCTGCTCACTGCAATTCCTTTAGGTTATGGTACACCAATGACTATTAAATGATATGATACGTTTATGGAATAAGGTTTATGCTACTGTTAATGGTAATTAGAAAAACTAAGAACAACAGATTCTGGCATTGTCATTCTTGCAAATCCCTATCAGTTAACCAATAGAGAACCTGAGAATATAATGATCACTGACAGTTTCAAACAAATGAATTGGTCTCAAATAATGCCCGTGTTTCTTTCAGCTCAACCATCTTTGCCTTCAGCTGGGAGTCCTGTCTATCCTGCTACCCATTTCAATACCATGATAAATATATCCTATTGCTTGCCCTCATATCAGATGACATCCTGCTGTAGCATTATTATGTCAGGGCACCTCTTGACCAATCCCATGGTTGACAATTACACGGAATATTGAGGCATTAGGAATTCCGCACTAGGTAACAATTTGTAATTATGACTGCAAGCAAAGTAGCAGGTGTAATGGAAAAGGACTCTGCAACATTGAAAGCATTGGGCTCCCCTTTTGAAAGGGGGCTGGAGGTACAAGAACAGAGAGTATCCTAAAGAGCAATCCTTCTTGAGAATAAGAGTTCCACATTCAGTGTGAAGGAAGGAAGGTTAAATTAGCTTCCCTCCATGAGAGAGTATGTCAATTGCTCTAATATAAGACAACTCATTCCGGCCTCAAAGACACTAAGAACCTTTAATGACATATTGCTAGCACAAGTGTTTTAAGTAGGATTGTCAGCCTTGTAGACAGTCAGCGTCTTTGAAAAGCTATCATGATGCCCATAGCTCCATCCATATGGCTTCAGTCTTGACTAATAATATTCATGCTGAAGATTACACTAAAAAGAGCTGAGAGCCTGCAGATGCTATGAACTTCTTTTAAGGAGGTGCAAAATTATACATTGAGAATTTGACTCACCATGTAAATTGGTAAATCAAGCCGAACGCTGCTTAACTTTTTTTGGGGGGGGATCTCAGCAACTCCGGGAAATGTTCTTCTGCAACACTGGCTCTGCTGGTCATTCAATATATCCTGCAAATGGAAAAGTCCACTGCTAGTAAATTAAAACGAACTTGAATATTTCCAAACTAATGCAACACAACAAATAGATTTTGATAAAGGGTTATTATCAGTACTGTGACGTCCATAATATTGTGAAAATCCAAAGCTCAAATAGAATTCAAATCTCAATTTTATTTTCAACCTAGCATATCTGTCAATCCTAAGCTGTTAGCGCATGTACCATATGCAACACAACAAAAACTGATTTTTATAAAGCATTAACAGATCAGTACCATGGGGCCTGTAATACTGTGAAAATACACAACTTATTACAAGTTCAAATCTCAATTTGTGTTTTCAACCTAGCATACTTCTCTAAATCCCATGCCTCATTTGCTACCTCTCCCTAAACAACTGTAGCACCTATAACAGGACCTAGATAACAAAATCTTATTGCCAGGCAAATGGCAGCGTATCCTTCTCACTGCATTTCTTTTAGGTTTTGGTACACCAGTAGCAATACAGTCGGCTGATAAATTGACTGTGGAAGGGTTATGCTACAGCTAGTGAGAATAATACAAATTATAACTTTTAACATATTTTAACATCTTCGTTTTAGCCAATTTCTACCAGTCAAGCAACAGGGATGGCACAACAATTATGCTCAACCACAACATGTTCATACAAATGTATTAATTTAAAAAAATGCCCAACTGTCTTAAGACTGTTCATCCAAGTTGTCAGGTGGGCCTCCCATCTACCATGCTACCCATTTCAATACCAGGCTAAATGTATCCTATTTCTTGCTAGGCAATCGATTGGCCCTCATATCAGATGACATACTGCTGTCGCTGTATAATGTCAGGGCACCAATGGACAAATTGTCCTGGTGAAGATGACACACAGAAGGATGAGATATCATTAATTATGCACTCAGTTACTCTCTGTAATTATGACTGCAAGCCAAGAAGGAAGTGGAAAAGTAAAACACTCTGAACTATTCAAAGCATTGGGGCCTTTTTGAAAGTGGGATTTAGTACAAAAACACAGTATATCCTCAACAACAATCAATCTTGAGTATCAAAGTCCCACATACAGAGTGCAGGGGTACTGGTCATATGTGCTTTCTTCCATGAGTAATACGAAGACAATCATTGTAATGTGATAGCTCCAGACTTATACCAGCCATTTGAAGCCTGAGCCATTCCATTGTCCTCAACAGAGCTCTCAACATTCTAATGTTCTAATTAAATTAGTTTCTTGCAAATCATGAATATTTTAAATCTAATCTATTCAGTGCTTTTTATTTAGCATATAATGCAGCAGAGATGGAGTGAATCTGTCACATGTTATGGTGCAAGGAATGACTGCGATTTGTAACTCCACCAGCCTTTCAGAGGGTGCCCCAACAAGTGAATGCCTTATTCTCATCTTCTGGTATTTTAAGATCACTGGCCCTACATGTGACACCAGTGACTGTTATTCTTTTAGAGGCAGCTCCTTGGCATAACTGACTCGGCACCTCCCCTCCAGGTCTTGCAGAGGTGATACTTGCATGTGACCAAATATTCCGGCGTATCTCCGGCACAGCGGGGGCATTTGCTGGCGATTCCTGGTGATATTGGACACATTTCTTACCTGTTTGCTGACTCTCCTGGGGGCTCCTGTCATCAGTCTCCCATGCCGCCGCAGCTTCAAACTTCCCGCGGCCGCCGAGCGGGTAGACTACATCCCCCAGGACACCTTGCTGGTCATCCCGCCCACTTCCGCCTACCACCGCGCCCTGAGGCGCTCAAAAGTGCGGCTTATCTCCCACGTCGCGGGACGCGCACGGGTTAAGCCCGGGACAAGGGCAGACGGTCTGTGGCCATCCGGGGCTGGCCAAGGCTGGGCTTGGCCACCCCCCATTGACCCCACGATTAACAAAGTAAGACAATAAGTACCAACTATAAGGCATCACATTGTTATTTTCTTTACCTATGTGATAAAGATAACCGTTGATAAAATATGAATAACATCCACAACCTAGGATGAAAATCATCAGTGGGAGGCCCTGTGAGAGGGACTCTAGACACCTTTATTACAAGGGCTGCTTCCGTTTTAGAAAAAGAAATAGCGCTAACTGAGAGACGTATTTCCTCAGAATGGCAGAGCAAACACTCATCTTTGGGGGCTATCCAAACAGCAAGAACACCCACACTTAAAAGTATTAGTAAGGAACAGCCAGACAACATAGGCATTCCCCCACAGCTTCAAGACTTCCCAGCCCGCTTAGCGACCCAGGAGAATTCAATCATTTCTGACACCAGTTCAGATCATCATTTAGATTTGTCCTCGGAAATATCACTACTCACAGCTTCCCTGAACTCTACTCCTGAGAAGATTAACAACACTAAAGTACCAGGGGCATGTATTTCAGTAAAAAGAAAGAGGGGTGGTGCAATACAAAAGGGTAAAAGGGCAAAAAGTCGCAAGGCTGTTACGAGTCCAAAAATTAAATCTAAAGGTCCCCAAACTAGTGGGGTTAATCATGGTTATTCCACTACATTTCTTGGCAAAACTTTAATGAAAAACATTGAGCATTTGATTACTTCCTTGTTACTACCTATAGTCGAGAGGGTCAAGCGAATAAATGATCAACTAGAGTCCATTAAAAATATTGGAACTATTAACTCCAATTTACTAAATGAAGAGTTACCTAAGAAGCCTCCTTTAATCAATCCCAAGATAAGGACAGAGCCCATACCAATTAATAACGAATCTAGTAGCAAGTTGACACCAACAACCTATACCAACTTAATAGGTACACAGTCTCAGAATATAGTTATTGACTCTACTACACCAAAAGATCCACTAGAAAATAGGCAACCAAAAGAGAGGGCTCAGGGGAAACAGGCCATTCCACAAAGGACTCCCAATAAAGATAAACAGGTTATGGGCCCTGCAAAACACATTGATCTTCCACCAGAAGCAGAACCCCTTGTTATTGTATTAACAGGGGTGCCTGAGTTGCCATTAGGGAAATTTGAAAATTACCAGACGCTCAAGAACAAAGCCATGTACTGGCTGAGAACAAATGGACCTTTACCCGCACATCTAGACGGAGTAATTCTAAATGTTAGATTGGATCAGGAAAAGACCAAAGGATATCCCAGGAGACATAATTATTATAAATTTTAGAGATCGAAGAGTGGCAAATCACATACGAGACTGGTTCCCTGACGGTCATGAGGGAGGTATTACCCCTAGAGATCCAAGTTACTTCTACCCGAAAACCTTAATTGAAAATC
Source organism: Lissotriton vulgaris (assembly GCF_964263255.1). Classification (NCBI taxonomy): domain Eukaryota; kingdom Metazoa; phylum Chordata; class Amphibia; order Caudata; family Salamandridae; genus Lissotriton; species Lissotriton vulgaris. The sequence goes on from NC_141700.1 coordinate 452,501,367, forward strand.
CTTGGACACTTGGGAACTTTAGATCTCGCCCGTTTCTACCCCCCCATGTTTAACATCCCCATTTCAAATCGCTTTTCTTCTCTTATGGGGCTTGAGGGAGTTGATTGACTGCAATCTAGAAAATATAATCCCAAAAGAGTTCACGAACCCCACTCACCACAAGTTCAGAGGGAAGATAGCAAAGAAAGAAGCGATAAGGATATATCTAATATAGGTGGGGCAGACCACTTTGAGACTAAACAAACGGTAGGAACCCAGGTCTAGCACACTTCATTAGCCCCCGATATAAAATCAATCCCACATTTAAATGTGGAAATACCGAGAACTGATTCTTCCTGTCCAGGCCAGTACAATAATGGTCAAGACTTAAATATTATTTCCTGGAATATCGCAGGATTAAAAAGAAATCTTCCGGATCCCACTTGGCACGCATTTATTGGTTTCTACGATAATATATTTTTCCAAGAAACCTGGATGTTAGAATGTGCCCCTAGAGTAGGCTATAAATCATACTGGGTGGGGCGTCTCCATCTGTCAAAGGAAGACCATCGGGAGGACTGATTATATGGGTCCGTGTTTCCCTACAAGTAACTATCACTCCACTAGATATTCCTTCTCTAGATATAATGGGCTTAAAATTAAAAGCAAAAGATGACAAAGTTACATATTTTTTTAATGTATATAATAGGCCATCTCTTACAAAAGGTCCATCACCAGTCATTGATTTGCTGGATAGTGCCCTTAAAACATTAGCCCATAGCAGAGGTGTACTCATAGCTGGTGATTTTAACTGTAACTACAAGCCAGTATTAGGCTTTGGTGATTTGATGGAGTCCCAAGATCAAGCATACAACATACCATCATTGGTTAGTGAAAAAGAAGTGAAGTGTACAACTGCTATGACTCAGCTGCTAAGTCTAACCTTGACATATAGTATGAGATCATGCAATGGGCGTCTTCCATCCGATAGACCTAAAGCCCATACGTTTCGAAGAAACACCTCACACAGCCATATAGATTATACAATGGCGTCACTAAGTTGTTGGAGTTTTCTGAGCGACTTTAAAATAATCTCCAGAACAGAGAGTGACCACTTACCTCTGTGTTTGAGGGCTTCAATAGAATTTCTTACAACACGAGAATTTACAAAAGTGAATTATGACCCTTTAGACGAACATATCATATTAAAAAGGAATGATCGAGCAGTGAAATGGCCACAAATTCTGGAGGATAAAAAGGCAATGACTTATATCTATTTAACTTTTACAGATATTTTATCCTTGTATAATGAAAGTATTGTCCCGCCATTTACATTCACTGAGATCCATGGTAGACTGGTAGAAGCTCTAGGTCCTATACTAAATAAAACAATACAAAGAAAGATGGGAGAATCAACAGAAAGGGTTAACCATGGAAAACCATGGTTTAATAAGTATTGTTGAACTGCAAAATCTGAATTAATAAAAGCAATAAAAAGTAAAGATATAGATAAAACTAGGGAAAAAAGGCGCGCCTATAGTTTAATAATAGTTGATACGAAGAAAGCCTGGGATGAGGAGATCTGGGCAGGTCTAATAAATGCCGCCAAGATAAAGGATCAAGCAGGATTCTGGAATCTATACTCAAAAAGTAATAGGACAGGTACCAAACATAGAGATCTTTATTTGGATGAAGACACCTGGGTTAATCATTTCTCTGGGCTCTTTTCTGAATCCAAGACTGAACCTAACACCAATGGTCCTGTATTGACGTGCGAAATGATTAAGCTAGCAAAGACAGCCAATCTACGTTTTTCCATAAAAGAAACTAACTATGTACTACAAACAATTGAACCAAATAAAGCCCCAGGCCCCAATAGAATTCCTGGTGACTTACTAAAACATGATATGTCAGTTTGGGCTCCTTATAGGAATGTTTTATGCAATGCTATAGCAAACCTTGAACCAATTCCAAGTACATGGAAGGGGCCGAAATTACCACAATTTTTTAAAAGGGGGACAGACTTGATCCGGCAAATTATCGCCCGATCAGTCTGATAGACATTCCACAGAAAATATTTGCTAGACACATATTGTTGCGTCTTTCATCTTGGATGGAAGAAGTTGATATATTAACAAAATTCCAAGCAGGGTTCAGAAAAAAGATTAGCACTACTGATCAAGTCTTTAGATTTCAATGTTTATGTTGGAAGTATATGACGATCAGACAGGGAACATTGTACGTAGCATTTATGGATCTTAGAGCTGCTTTCGACTTGGTCCCCAGAACTAGCCTTTGGACCCATATGAAAAAACTTGGGGTACCCAATGAATTACTAGTTCAAATCATCAGGATGCATGAAAACAACTATGCAAAAGTAAGATGGGGACCAAGGGGAGAACTTACGAGAGAAATTCCAGTGAAGCGTGGTGTTCGACAGGGTTGTGTGTTGGCACCAACCATGTTTTCTCTATACGGAAATAACATCCCCTCCTTCCTTGAGGGAAGTAAGAGTGACTCACCAACGTTAGGAGGGGATGTGATTCCCGCATTACTCTTCGCTGACGACACCATTTTAATTTCTCAGACTCCGGGCGGGCTGCAAAACCTGATCAATACCTTCCATCTATACTGTATTAAAAAAGGACTTGAAATTAACCCTAGCAAAACAAAATATATGTCTATTAACCCAAGTAAAACCTTCAGGAAAAAGTTGGAATTACAAGGGGAAAGATTAGAATATGTGAACCATTTTAATTATTTAGGTATCACGCTAGATTCTAAAATGTTATGGAAACCCCAATTGATAAAAACAAAATTAGTGGTGCTCCAAAATTCTATGCCTATTTTAAAGAAACAGAGAGAGTACTTTTAAGGCTGTATCACCTGCTATTGAGGTCTTTAAATTCAAGGCCCAATAAGCAGCCCTTTGTGGAGCAGAACTTTGGGGTCCACATTGTAAGTGTAATTTGGAAGTAGACGAAACCAACTTTGTACCAAGATTATTATCCTTACCTAATAGAACTCCGATGACACCGGTTCTTCTGGATATTAATCTAAAACGTACAGATAATCTTGCTGCGTCACGTCCACTTATGTATTGGATAAGAATTTGGACAACAGAAGAGCTTATTCACTACAGAACGGGACTACAAGAGATAATGCCCTTCGGCATCCAGAAAAACATCTTATGGTTTAAACACATTGCCTCTTGGTTTAAAAGAATAGGACTGTTAAACTACTGGGAAAAACCTCAAGAGTTAACAAAAACCTGTAAAAAAATAGTAAACGTTCATTTTGGAATTATTTAAGTAACATACTGCTACAAGATTTCAAATTAGGTTCGTTGACTATAAGGCTTCTTCAATTTAAAGACAACCCCAAATTTGAGATACTCTTGGATGAAATTAACCCCCCGGTAGCAAAATCTTTATATCTTAAATTCAGATACGGGGTCCTGCAGACTAACGATAAGAAATCTAAATGGGGCAGTAATTTACATGATAAAGATTCGGACAAATGTGATTTCTGTAAAAATGTCACATCTGTCATAGAAAACGATATGCGCATCTTATTTTTCTGCCCGGCTTATCGGTATTCAAGAGAAATATGGATTAAACCTTTATATAACATTCTTAATTTGAGACACTGCAGACAGGCAGAACGGATTTTATGCTCAGATACAACTCGCCTGATAGTATTCTGTGTGTCTAGGTTTCTTATGAGCGTAATGTTTCTCTGAGCCAAAAGAGGTTTAAAGTTGTAATAGCAGCAGCACTTTATCTCAACTGTTACAAGAAAGAAAATTAATTTCTATTTTATAATGTTTATCGTCATTCTCTGTTTTTTTACACTGAAGAATTTCAATAGTGATTAATTGCTTGTATATTAATATTCTAATGGAATGTACGTTTTTAACCTTAATACCTCTGTTTATTTTTAATTTATTTAAATAATTTATTGTATTTTTTTTAAATATAACCGATTTTATATCTAATTTATTGATGAAATATGGAAATAACCCCCTCATCCCTGTTACATGGTATGCTCACTAGGATTGCTAATCTTTTGTGAATTTGCTGTAATTACGTTTTTTTAAAATCAATGTATTGTATTTTTACTTTTTCTGCACTTTTATGGTCCAAAGCAGACTGAAATAAAGTATTGAATTGAATATAAGATAACTGTGTCAAGTTTAACACCTTCAGCCAGTTCAATTTTTTTGGAGGACTCATGCCCCAGGATCCTATGGGATTTTCGCTAAAAAGACAAAACCGGTTGAGGCGGTCACTCAAGATTAGTGAACACTAGGCAATTATGTATCATATTGTTCCCCGGCCATACCAACCTACAGGGGCAGGATGGGGGAGAAGGTCCAACAAACAATACAGTACAACCTGACAAAGCGAGTACGACATGTATTACCACAGTAAACACAAAGACATCTAAAGTGCTATAGAAATGAGAAGTTTGACATGTGCATTTCCAGCTAATTTAATCCAGTGCTTTGATTTTTCTTTTGCACTGGTAGGACATGTAAACAGACAGAAGAGATAACATGCACTACGCAAATGCTATGCTCACAAATCTGGCATGAGACACTTGTACGGCTGGCCACCAAGTCTTTGGACTACAGAGAAGCAAGGAAAACAAAAAATAACCAGAATATTCCTACCTGTATTTAGTTACCTTCTATCCAATTTGTGTATCATTATGTTTACCATGTGAAATCATCCCAAAGTGGCACATAGTTTAGATATTTGAACTTGTACAAAAAAATAAGAATAAGCTGACCTCAAATTGCTTGAACAGTATGGACTTCTCAGGGCCGATACCACACTAGTGGCCAAGCAGTCATGTCGAGCGCACTCAGCCTCAAGGTAGAGGGGTCCTGTGGGATAGTGACTGAGTGCAGGTCCACAATGCTGTGCAAGACCTGAACTCCTCTGGCAGCTGAACCCAGCTCTGGGACGGCCCAGGTAGTTGTCTAGGTGAGAGATGCCTGTAGGCTGGATACCAAAGAATATGAGGGGCTTGGGAGAGTTCCAGCACTTCTAAACAGCAACTAATACACAGGAATAGTGAGTATCAGTGTTTCAGAATTTCTATTTAAAGCATTTACCCACTTTGCCTGCAGGTGCACTTTATTTCAGGAAATGTGCCACAAGAAGACGTATGCTGGCAATGAACAGACGCCGTATGTCGTGTAGTCAACCTTCGCTCACAGCTCCAGATATTATTTTACTAGTATTTTAACACTTCAATCCCCAGTGCGTGAGTGCTGCCCTCAATCACCGTTCATATCAGGCAAGCCCTCAAGCAGGAGCAGTCAGTTTTGAGAGGAAAGGGGACTTTCTCTTTCATGCTCGGTAACTTACTTATTACCATGCTTTAATCTCCATTCTTTGAAAATCTCTGGCAAGCCGTGCCCGCGGATGATACGCTGATCTAAGTGCAAGTGACGATTTGAAATGGCCGGGAGAGGGGCTTATAATCGATTTCCACGTCTTCACACTGTCATTGATAGCCCTACTTGATTGATAGACCTTATGCTGAGGCAGGACCCATGCACATGCAGTTTCTGGCTCAGTGTGCCCAAGATATGGTGGAAGGTTTATTCCTTTTAAATTGAACTTGACATGCTGCTATGATCGTTCATGTATAGTAACAATACTCTTTGCACCTAACTTTCGGGATACTAAATACTTTCCGCACATTACCACCACCCATGAACAGTGCACTTCTTTTTTAGCCCCCATTCAGTATCAGAACTTCTCCATGCCCACGGAGAGCACCGCTACTAGCAGCAGCATATCGGGATTTGGAACAAAATGGTGATCATTTGAGCATACACAACATTTTTACTCAGCTGCGCAAGCTCACATGATTACCATATCACACTGTCAGTGGCAGAGCACATGGCTGCCACGGTTTAAGATTGCCATGCATAACATTTCCTTAATTTCAGTGTAATTATGAGTGACATTTCAACGACTATGAGTGACACTTTGTTGTAAGCAATGAAATATAAAAATCAGAAATGACACCTATTTGAGCAACAAGAAACTCTAAAAAGTCATTGAATTAAAGTGCGCTAACAGGGCATGCAAACTGCACCAGCGAGCTACTCTGCTAACCAATTCGGCCCATGCTGAGTGATGGCCTGAGTAAAACAACCATGATTACTAAAAATAAACAAAACATAAGCAAACGCTCGATTTGAGATATGTGCAGAGATAAGATCCAGCGTGGAAACCATCATATTCACCACAAATCGGTGGCTTAGTCGCCCATTACCCCACCCCTAAAACAATCAAAGTTATCATTCAAGCAAAGTTATCATCCAAGCAAACTGATAGTCAGCAAACTGGTCGTAAAGAACACAGGTGGAACTAATCCTTTTAAACATATGGCAGAGTTAATCTACAAACATATGACTGCAAGCTGAGCCAAAAAATTAAAGAAGACATACGTGATGACCCTCTGCAGTGAATCACACTGCGCTTATTCGCGGTGCTCACTACGTGAAAATTATACCAAGCACTCCTCGGATAATGTAAATGAAAAGAGATAGTCACAACAATTGTAAAGAGCACAAAAATGCAGTTGGTGCTGCCTAAATTATCATTAAACACGGACTAAACAAGATGATGCCGATCTCTCACAGTCTCAATTCAAACTATAAATGATGAATAGTGCCTTGGAAACAAATGTTTACTTACACCCTTTCATTGAAAACAAAAAAGAATTAAACAATGTCAGTCAGTCAAAATTCTTTATTGCGATAACTTAATATCATACAAAGACAATGGCAAGAAATCACAAACAACAATTAACATAAGTAAAAGCAGTTAAAAAACAGTTAAAAAGCATTTAAAAGGAAACATTTTGGTTAAAAAATCATTGTACACCATGTTAAATTTCATTAATAATTTGTTAGTACGAGGTACTAAAGTGCAAAGTGCTAAAGTGCATAAGAAAGTGCGATTTTTCCATAGGTGGGTCCCCACGTAGATATTAAAGTAAGGTAGCTACAAGCCCTGATACACTATGATCTAAAAATTCTTGACCAAAAGTTGCCAGCAACCAGACTAGTTAATAAACGAGTCTGGGCTACAAAAGGAGGTAGGCACATTTTTAAGTCTGTTATTCCTGCTTCTTATAGCTCTCACCAGGAAACTTGCCACATAAAACATGATCCTGGGAGTTTGCAACATTTGTAAGTAAATAAGAGCAGGTCGGACTAAGATAAATCCTGCTTCCTTGAGTATAGGAACAAGAAACAACTTCCGGGCATCATTATAATGACTGCAGAACATTATAAAGTGCATTGTACTCTGCTCTGAAAAGAGATCGCAAGAACAGGGCGAGGCCTTTTCAGGGGTACTCCACTCAGGAAAAGAACCTAGGTTAAAATGAATCAAATTAAGTCTAAAACGGGTTAAAATGAACCTATGGTAGGGATGAGTCACCACGTTGAGGTAATTGTCAGGACCTCTAGGTATAGCCAGCAAAAGACTGGCCCTAACACAGGGTTTCTTTAGCTCAGTTTCTTCCCTCTCCATGGAAAGGAGCTCCTTCATAGCAACCTTGGTAAAAATGACATCATTGAAAGTTATAGAGTCGGTGACCGAGTATAGTTCAGGCCTCCCCAGCCTAGAGAAGCTGTCCTTGATGTACATCAACCATCCAATCCTATGTACATTGTCTAGAGTCAGACAGTCCCTTATTATAGTATGGTTTAGGGGAATTTCAGGATTAAGCCACATCTTAAGCCATGCGATTAATGGTGCTGTTTTAATCAAATCAGCGATGAAGCCTTCTCCTAGTTCCTGATGGACGGTATAGGACGGGGTTGACTGCGGAACGCCCAAAACAGATCTAAAAAATTTGTTTTCCGCAGTCTGAATGGGATCAACTCTTTTATACCCCCACAATGAGCCACCATATGAAGCTACTGAGATGCATTTAGCTTTATATATTTTACTGATAGCTTCAATTGGCCTACCCCCCAGTTTTTTTGAGAACCCATGGAGGGCAGCAGAAGTTCTGGCCAGCGTGGCTACTCTGTTTTTTACCTGGGGGCCCCAACTACCTTTCTCATCAAAGGTGATCCCCAGGTAGGGGAAAGAGGTGACCCGAACAAGTTTTTCCTGGCCACAGAAAAAGGTTTTGTGGAGAGATTTCCTTGAGGCCCGGCCCATGATCATGACCTGAGATTTTTTCGCATTTATTTTCAGGTCTAAGGAACCCATAAAGGATTCAAAAGCGTCCAAAAGCCATTGAAGCCCCACCCCTGTTCGGGCCAGTAGAACCGCGTCATCCGCGTACAGAAGAACTGGTATGCCCTGTTCCCCTGCACGTGGAATGTCGCTTGTAACTCCCCTTAGGGCGGGCTCTAGAGCGTTCACATACAGCGTGAACAGTAGTGGTGCCAAAATACATCCCTGACGGACTCCCCTTTCAGATGCAAACACATCAGTACACCTTCCATTAGTGGAAACTCTAATTTTGGCAGACAGGCCAGAATGGAGGTCAGACAATAAATTGACTATGGATCTATCCAGGCCCATGTCAACTAGTTTACCCCAGAGCTTAGATCTATTAACCATATCAAATGCAGAGGAGAGGTCCATGAACCCTAGGTACATGGACCCGTCCTTGGCTCTGGTGTATTTCTCAATCAATAGATGGAGGTTGAGACACTGGTCCAGGGTACTTCTCTTGGGTCTAAACCCATATTGCACGTTGCTCAAGATATTATTCTCAGAGGCCCATTCATTCAGTTTCGCTAATAAGACTCTCCCTAGAATCTTAACTGAGGAGTCTATCAATGAAATGGGCCTGTAGCATGCGGGGTCCTGCCTATTACCTTTTTTGAAAACAGGAATAATTGTTGAAGTTTTCCATGACTGAGGAATATTGTCACGATTTAAGGCATTAAAAACCCTGCAAAGCAATCTTGACCAGAAGTTAGGGAAGCATTTAAAGGCGTCAGCGGGAACACCATCTGGTCCCGGTGCCTTTTTGGTCAAAGTGCAATCAATAGCAACTAAAACTTCCTCAGCTTCAAAGTGCAAATGATTTCCTGGTATAGTAGTAGACTCTTCATGAGCACAATTCTCGACATGAAAATGGCCTGAGTATATGTCTCTGAAGTGTTTAATCCATTCCTCATCTGGGATATTAGTTTCTAGGGGAGAGTTATCCTCGCCTGTAAGAAGGGGTTGGTTAACAATCCTCCAGAACTCACCACTGTTTTTTATTATGGCTGGATCTGTGAGTTGTGCCCAGGCTTCCTCTTTAAGCTGTTTCTTTCTAACTGCAATGGCTTTTTTATATAAAGCCCTGCTGGTCTTGATGAGGTCACGATCTTTTGGATCAGATTTAAGAGCATCAAGCAGCACACAATGCTCCATGAATAATTATTCGCAATTTGCTTTTGTATAAAGACGACTTCTGCTTAAGCACAGAATACAACTCGCTTTTTCCAGGAGGCCTCCGACGTGGTTTAATTTGTAACTGCTATTTCAAACTCTCCGGGTTCAATGTGATCAGGCGGGACAGAATAAGAACAAAGAATGACTTATGAATTATGGTCGAATGCACTCCATTTCTTTCAACCCTTTTTTAGATGCTGGAAAGTAAGAGTTCTAGGAGCGGGACCCCAGAGTAACCTCTCGGCGTGACTAGACAAATGTGCCGGTCCCCCTACCGCGAGATTTTAACAAATGAGCAGATTGACGTTCATTAATGAGCGGGGGTTGGACAAACGTGCCCCTCTGCCACGACATGTGAAGGTCTGGGCAGGTGAATGTTGCAAGTGTAGAGTGCAACTCTACCTCTCAGGTTGAGAAAAGGCGCTGCTCTGCCACGTTAGGAAAACAAGCATTGGCATAGGCAATAGGTCTCGCCTTTGGGACCAATATAGTGTTTAGCCATGCAACACTTTATCCTGGGTAATACAACATCTACTGTTACTTCATGTGCCACTGGTGAACAGCCACGCACACCTATGTTTGGGCTTATTTCTAATTGATGAACACTGTTAATGTAATTAATGACCAAAAAGGGCAAGCCTGCAACCTAAAAGAATTAAATGATGAATTAAAATAAGGTTTTTGAAATAATGCCTTTACTAGCTGCACCAGTCGGTGATGCAATGAAAAAACCTATATTGATTAATGGCAAGAATGACATGATGTATGTTACTTGATTATTTTTGCAGCTTCTTTCGGAAATGTGAAAGGCAATGAGGGATGAATTTGTCTTATTTTTATAGTTTTAACATTCTTACTGTAATTTCGCATTGTAGTTAATAGTTTCATTGACCAGGGTTCACAATGTGCAGTGCCTGGACGGAGCTTAAAGGCGATATTTTCAAAGTATAGCGTGCCATTGAGTACTTAATTAATAAATCTGACTACCTAATACATCACAAAACCTCAAATAATTCAAGTAAAACGGTCTGTTAATCATCAGCTATCTTCCGGAGATAGCCTGGGGCACGTAATGATCTTGTGGTGCACTTGAAAACAGCGTCACTATATTACATAAAAAGTGTACTAAAAAGTCATGCAATTTTTGGGCTATAATAATTAGAACACAAACAACATATCTTTCCCTTAATTTTAGCTATTCCACATTATCATGCTAGTTTCACAGATATATACTTAATTTTTCCGTTGATAGGCTTGCTTTTTCTAAAGTTTAAAAAAAAGTAATTTCTGGTCTTGATCAACCTGTAAAGTGACAGGCAAGCGTATTAAATCAATAGGAATACATGTGCTATAGTTCTCAAAGGACACTAAAATAAACAAATACCAATCAACTGGAGAAAATTAGTTCTATTGAAGTGACTAATACCTATTTTTAACTCCATTGTTATAGGCTTGAATATAGGCATGAGCAGCACAACTTTCACCCTTCTGAAGAAAATACAGTCAGTAGCACTGAATATGGTAATGATAATGATTATTCGGCAGGACAAATCCTTACATTCTCAAGGGTTAGATGACTTGCACACCTATGAGGCATGTGCTCAAGCCACTAAGCTATCTCACAAGATCTATTTTCAGGACAATGTTGGGTTACATTTCCTGTAGACGCTGGTGTTCATAACTCCAATAAACTAGATTTGTTTTTATAAGGGAGTGAAATTGGCAGCTTGTTTCCTAATGAGGTGGAAGTAAAATGCAAACATCATTACCTTTTTTATGCACAAGTTCCCTGACATCCCCACAACACATGATTGGCATAGCCAACAGGTTTTTCCTCTGGGACCTATTGGCTTTGGCAATTGATTTTGGTGGGAACGGGCAGTATTGGGACACACACTGGGCAGCATCTTTACTCAGATGAAAAGCGCCTAAAGTTCATTTGTTTCGGAGAGGAGCTAAAGAAATAATTTACTGACGATCTCAATTAATGCAAATGTTTTTTTAAATAAATAATACAAGCATTTAGAAACAGTCAGTCAGTTACAGGTGATAAAGTAATGAACAAGTGAGCGTACGTGCAGAGGCAAACCTAAATTTACTGCATACGGTGCAATGGCACTGGGTACCAGGAGTCTGAACTCCAGTTATGGTTTTACTTTTATAGCTCACCAGCAGAGCGGGTGCTTGCTCCAGGGTTCCTGGCACCCTCAGTGCCCTACCAACAACTACCGGCAATGAAATACAACTTTTTGAATGCTGCCGAAATGGACAGCAAGAAAAGTGTCTGCTTTTAAAATGGCATACTGAAAATGATTTACTAAGTTGTACGAGAAATGATACCTCTTCTTTATAGTGCTTTAAAGTAACATGCACTGGTGCTCATGTAAAGCGCTCTAATGCCCTTGGGACAAGATTGCACTGTATAAAACTGCAAAAATAAATGTATCATGATGCTATGGATCATCAAAAGTCACCTGGCGTGGAGAAGCCAGTTTTTCTTTTTACTGGATGCTAGGTTCTGTGCAGCAAGACGGGAGGTGTCAAAGGTGACAGGTTCAATTTCCACCCTGAGCCATTATAGGCAGACTACAAGGTCAAGTACTCTTATCTAAACAATGACTGTGAGGCCACCAACAGGCTTCCCTGCAGCTAAGCCCTTACGTTTGCCAGAAAGGGACACTATGGATCAACATTATATTGGATGCATTCGTAGCCAGACAATAATTTTTTATGCAAAGGCATGATAAGATGTACCAGGTGAGCTCACAATTGTAACAGTGTTTATGTGACGCTGTCCAGAGGGCTTTATGCTGTGTGTTGGAAAAAAGGTCCAGTCCCTGTCATAACACTTGTCAGCCCTTTTATCGGCCTTTGTTGCTCCTGTAAAAGCAACTGTGAATGCGTGTTAAAGCAGAAGTTTGAGTCTGAAATCCCAGCGCCAGAGGAAGAAATACAATTACACATGGAGTCCTGGGTGCAAGATTGTCGGAGTTGAGCTGAATTGCTTCCATCTATTTACAGTTGCCTTTACAGAAGCTCAAGGAGACAGTATTGTGCCCGCAGAAACCAGAGGCGACGGCGGGTGCCAGCAGGACCTTGGAGTGGAAGAAAAGCTTTTTTAGGCTGCTCACATTTGTAGTTTACGGAAGCAAAAGGAAATACAGAAATATGCGCCAAAGACCACACAGTGTCTGCAGCGCTTTCAAGCAACATATTGTAGGATGTGGTAAGCCGCTAAATGGGCGGCAAGCAACATCATGTACTTTTATGGAGTGCTGCAAAATGCAAATATTATAAAAGATTTTCCAAAAGCGTGTAGCCAGTTACAATTTGGGGGACCTCTATCAGACATGAACACATCGGGTGTCCTCCGACACCGGGATCTGAGACTCAAGTTCAAGTTCAAGTTCAAAAGCTTTTATTCGATTTGTGCATACAAATCATACAAGCAAAACACAGTTAAAATATTAAAAATCACGAATAATCTTTCCTGAAAAAGGGGAAAAAGCTGAAGTGCAGCAAGTAGAAAATAAACAAGCCTCTATAGGTCGGCATGATCTTATAAAATACACGACATTCTTACATGGGCTACCTGGGAGTCAGTAGAAATTACTTACTAGGCCTTTACTGGGAACTGTATATTAAAAATTGTTAAATAATCACTCAATACTGTGGAACACTGTATAAATACCTTAATACAGACATTGATATAAAATTCAAAAGGAAGTAAAACATATATATATATACAGACAGGGATAATAACATTGATTTCATCATAAATAAACCCTGGCAGCTGTATAGCACAAGTACAGACAGGTCAGCAAACAATTTTTAAAATACAATACTTTTCCTGGCAGCTGTACATTTTAAAATAAAAGTAGCCAAGAAGAAACAAATCTCCTCGTTCACTAGTAAGGATAAAATTATCAATGCTGTTTGTGTGGTACAGATATTGTATTTGATAAAAATTGGTTTAAGGTATTTAAGCCTGAGATACTGGTAAAATTTACAAAAAAGTAAAAAATGGCAACTACTCTGACGCGAAGAACCGTCACAAGGACAAGGTGTGTTTGAACTAGTCTTTATGTTTGGAAAAGCAACCAAGTGGTGTACAATACCCAGTCTGACCCGTGTTAAAACATACTGATGAGAAGGGCGGGTTACAAACACAAGATAGGATTGCAATCCAGGAGCTAAATTTAAATCTTTGTAGAATTTCAAAGTAGCAAGATTACCAACAGCTTTGTCTCGCTCAGCCTTACGAAATTTAAGGAACGTTATCTTAATTTCTTTTTTTGTAATAGATACAACCTTTTCTGGCTCACGGAACACATTAATGCTAAACAAAAGTAGATACCAATGATGGATGTATCTTAACCATAATACCCGTGAGGAATGATCCAAACCTATACAATCAAGGATAATATCCTGAGTGAATCGAGTCTCCGACTTAGCCCAAATAGATCGCCACAATAAAAGTGGCCGAACTGCTGCTAAGTCAGAGATGTACTCGATCCCAACTTCGTCATGGGTCAACTGTATGGAGGCGGAGGGTGGAACGCATAATAGCCTCCTTAAGAACTTGTTTTCCTCCTTCTGCAAGAGAATACCCTCACAGTGACCCCACACCCCTGCCCCATACAGAGCAGAGGGAACGCAACATACATTGTATATGTTCATCATATCATAGATACTTCGTGAGCCTAGTTTAGAGGCAAAACGAAAAATGCTACTGGTGGACCGTAACATTTTTATTTTTACGGCATCAAATTCCGCATTCCAGGACCCACTGTTACTATATGTTATTCCCAAATAACAAAAAGATTTAACAGAGGTCAGCTTTTCCTTATCTAGGAAGAAAGTATGTTTTACCTGCTTGGCTGCCTGACCACATGACATTACATATGTCTTAGTTTTATTCACACGAAGCTGCCTAGCCTGTATAAACTGCGTGAAATTATCAATAAGGCGCTGTAGGCCCAACTGTGTTCGAGATAAAAGAACAGCGTCATCCGCATAGAGTAACAGCGGAACAGGTTTACCGCCAATCAGGGGGGCATCTGCTAAAATGTTGGTCAGGGATCGATCTACACCATTAATAAAAAGGGAAAATAAAAGCGGGGCTAAAACACAACCCTGACGAATGCCCCGAGACACTTTAAAGAACGGGGTACATTCGCCAAGGGTGCCATAGCGGACTTTACATGAGAGTTTTACGTATAGTCTGGCTAAAAAATACACTATTTCCCTTGGTGCCCCTGCCTCGAGCAGAACCTCCCAAAGAATACTATGGTTAACCAAATCAAATGCGCTGCTCAAATCAGCAAAACATAAAAAGAGGTTGCCACTTTTGGCCACAGTATATTTACTGATTAAAAGGTCCAGGTTTACGCATTGGTCCAGTGTACCCAGACCTTTGCGGAAACCATATTGGACTTTAGTTAAGATGTTAAAATCAGTTGCCCAGTCTTCTAGCCTCTTTAGCAAAATCCTGCTCATCACCTTTACAGAGGCATCCAATAGTGAAATTGGGCGATAATTAGAGGCCTCTGACTTATCGCCCTTCTTATGTAAGGGGATGATAATCGATTGACCCCAGGTAGAAGGGAATTCATTTTCAGCCGCACAATTAAAAATCCTTGTCAAAATAGGAGCCCATAACGCTGTTTCATCTTTATATAAATCCAGCGGGACCCCATCGGGGCCAGGTGCCTTGCCTCCTTTACTCAAAGAAATTGCTTCCTGACATTCTTCCAATGTTATAGCCAACGAAAGGGGCAGCCATGGATTTGTATCTGGTGATGGTAACTCAGCTGTTGGCCCTTCAGGATTAAATATTTTCGAGAAATGATCAACCCAGTCGCTACATGCCACATATGAGGTCAGTTCTGGAACATTTTCTCTACTGAGAAACGGACTATTTATCGTTTCCCAATAGAGTTTGCTGTTTTTAGTTTCAGCAGCCTCCCTCAGCTTGTCCCATGCCTCAGACTGTAAAACCCTTTTCCTTTTATTAATGGCTAATTTATAACTAGCCCTGAGGTGTTGTATCTCAGTCTTAACGCGAGGTTTGGTACCTAACGCTTTCTTTAGGTTACGGAGGGCGACGACACATGTTTTGTCAAACCATCCCTGTTTTTGACTACTATTGGCTGACGGGGACTTAGTGAAGATACCCTCAATAATGATATTCAGAGATACAAAACATTCTATTAAATAGCCAGAATCACTGTCATCATCCAGACAATAACTAATTTGATTCTTGCATTGGGTGACAACCTCCTTCTGCTTAACCTTGGAATTTGTACTGGTCCATTTGACCCTAAGGCCCTTTGATCTAGTAGGCACTATATCGGTTGTACATTTACCACCTGAAGCTGTTGAGGTGCCATGGCCCAAGAGGGTAACCCTTAAGCTGTTATGGTCACTGAGACTTTCCTCATTCACATATAAATCAGTGTAGTCTCCACTGCTAGACAACAAGATATGATCAATAAATGAACCTGCATCTCTGCCCGTGAATGTAGGACATGTTATTGCCCGGTTGTTGACATTGCAGTTTAACAGGGTCATATCTAGCATGGCTAGCATATTGTTTAGGGTGGAACCATAACTACAGTGTTGAAAATGAGGGAAATCCTCCTTCCCCCCCTGATCTCTCCAATGACTATTTAATGCTACATCAAAGCCACAGATGTTCCCGTTAGATAGATGGCAAGGCTGCAAGTTAAAATCCCCAGCCCATACCACCTCAGCCTTTCTTTTCAAGACATCTAAAGCTTTAATGATTTCCTTTTCTAAAGGCAGTAAAATATCCCCCCTGGTGGCATCAAAAATGTTGTTATAAAAGTTAACAATAACTAAGTCAATGTTCTTTCTGCATTCCACCCTTATAACTTGGCTGTGTGTCCCCACGGCTGTACTATATTTAACCGTACAGTCACGCAGCCCAGTTGACACTAGCAATAAGAGGCCTCCCTTAGCCCTGCCCGAGCTGGATTTGGTTGCACTGAGACAAAAAGATACATACCCTTCGATATTAATAATAGGGTCTGGACACCAAGTTTCCTGTAGTAAAATTAAATCAAAACCCTCGCCCAAAAAGCTGGTCCAGAAGGGTGTACCCAATTTACTAGCAAGACCGGCAATATTCCAGGAAGTAAGGGAGATTCCTGCTGGTTTCCCGGCATTACCAGCAACAGATAACTCCTGCTGGTTAGCTGGTGATAATGAAGCAGGACCCTCTTCCCGAAAAATGGTAACCGGACTTAGGCTAGGGCTAGCACTAGTTGTACATATATCCAAACTACCCTGATTGCCTATGAGCTGAGAAGATCTTAATGAAGACAGTTCAATAGGATCGTAAGGTACAACTGGGGGCTTGGCAGAGGGAAAGGAATACTCCTTCTCAGAATTAGGGTTATTAAGATCCGATGCTTCTAGTGAGCTGAGTCAATCTACCTCATCTAGCACGGCATATCTATTTGGGTGGGCGAATTGTGAGGACATGGGGTCTTGAGAGTGGGGCGGGTCCTGCCACGTTTGTTGCCAAGAATATTTATCCAATTGAGGTGGCTGAAAAGATTGCGGCCATTGGTAAGCTGGCTGGGGTAAAGGTGGCGGGAAGTGAAATGGGTGTTGCCAGTGGGCTTTTGCTTGATGCATAGGAAAAAGTGGGGCATTTGGGGGCTGCTGCTGTAAATTAACATGATGTGGAAAAAAAGGGGGCGGATAAGGTGGTTGCAACCAAGATTTAGCAGGTTGCTGTGGAAAATATCCAGGTCCATTGTTGCTTTGAAAAGTGGGACAGGGAGTATTAGGTCGTATGGGCTTTGATAGAAAATAAGACAGGGGAAGTGGATTAATTTGGGTCGCAGGACCACTATTGGGTGCATTACACACGTAACTTGCTGCCCCTACATCCCTAAAATTAACAGTTATTACGTCCCCTACTATTGATTTCTTGCTTCTGCCCACCCAATCCCCTCTACGTACGGTCAGGATTTCACCGTTCATGTTGTTAGGTAGGGGTTTATGTAGATGGAGCCATTGAGCACATTTGTTCCTAAGCTCAGTAAACGATTCTTTTACTCCCTCCTTTAATGGGGGAACCGCCGTCAACACGACTACAAACGGGGAAACCTCTGGTGGTAGGTTTATAGACCTAAAACGTGTCTGCTTTGGTTTAGGCGCTTCAGGTTTGTTTATAATAGGAGGTGCAGAAGTTGAGTTAGGTTTCCCTGCTACTTCTTTAGCTTGAATAGTGGGGGTAGCAGTATTAGTAACAACAGAAAGTTGGGTCACCTGGACAGGAGTATTCCCTTTTGTAATGTGGACAGTCATTGGTTGAGCGGGAATATTCCCTGTTTGCGGCTTTGGGGGTATAACTGGGTTCCCATGGACTGCAGTACCTTGAGCCGTATTTGATACACCTTTAGGGGCCTGAGTACTCGTTGGACATTCAGTGGTTGATTCCAGGGTCCCTTGTGACTGGACAGACACTTGTACCTGCTTTTTTTGTGGCCATTTAGATTGTATTAAAGAAGTAAGCCTATCCACTTTAGAAATTAAGGGCTTAATTTGAGCTACTAAAGTGGCTTCTAGGTCTAGTTTTAAGTCTATTACCATGTTTTGCACCCAGCACGGGATACCTGATGTCAATTGTGGGGCAGGGGAGATCAGATTATGATTCCTTGCTTTACTTTTACCCTTCAATGTGGCCTTATGGGGTTTAGAAGCCCTTCCCCGTGGGGCAATGGGTACAAAAACTGTATCCACAACCTTATGCCCACTCAGACTCGGCTCCACTTTGTCAGGTGACTGACAAGTTTCGAGATCTGGCGTAGCCTCCAGGTCTTCAAAAGACGGGTCCGAGTCTGATGGGGCAACCGATAGATCTACAGAATTCGGTACAGTCGAAACATGATTAGTGGACAAAGTTATAGGTAATGAACAATTATTCACAATCTGCGGAACAGGAGATTTGGCCTTTGCCAAAGGGCCCAGGGATGAACGCCTAGCGTTAGCGAGGTCCATAGAGACTCTTTTTTCCAATAAAACAATACTTTGATCAATAGTCTCATGTACGCGTGAAATAAAAAGATCAATAGGACCAGTCACCTGGGCTACCGCCGTAGCTTTTTTCGCGCAACTTCGAGTTCTGTTGCGTATGGTCGACATCTTGGGTATTAATTTTCAGGGGTGAAGACGCAAGAGTTCTGGGCCAGGGCCGTCCTCTGCCGTCCTTGAACGGCCTTAAACGGCCCGCTCTTTGCCCGGTCTTCGCCCCGGTAGTCGCCCCGCGCGCGTCCCGCGTGCGCGTTAGGGCTGGACTGGTTTATAGGAGGAGCAATTAGGTGGAAGGGGCGGGAAGAGGACCAGCTGCGGCCGATCAGCGCCGCGCTGCACGCTGGTCCTCGCAGTCCCGCCTCGAGGAGAAGGATAGATGTTGACTCTTCAAAAATCGCGTTGGTGCTCCTGTGCACTCCGCAGTGACCTCGGGCAGTTAACTTCAGAGAAAAGTCTTGCCTACGAGCGGCGCCCGCGAAGCGGGTGCCGCGAGGCGTGGAGAAAGTGGCAGGCGCTGGAAACAAGGGTGAGAGATGAAGGGCTGAGTGGCAGACAGGCAGCACTCGCAGCGTCCAAAGGCAGAACCCACACTCCTACCACACCGCTTGATTTTTATCGGTGGAAGGGGCGGGAAGAGGACCAGCTGCGGCCGATCAGCGCCGCGCTGCACGCTGGTCCTCGCAGTCCCGCCTCGAGGAGAAGGATAGATGTTGACTCTTCAAAAATCGCGTTGGTGCTCCTGTGCACTTTTTTAGGCTGCTCACATTTGTAGTTTACGGAAGCAAAAGGAAATACAGAAATATGCGCCAAAGACCACACAGTGTCTGCAGCGCTTTCAAGCAACATATTGTAGGATGTGGTAAGCCGCTAAATGGGCGGCAAGCAACATCATGTACTTTTATGGAGTGCTGCAAAATGCAAATATTATAAAAGATTTTCCAAAAGCGTGTAGCCAGTTACAATTTGGGGGACCTCTATCAGACATGAACACATTGGGTGTCCTCCGACACCGGGATCTGAGACTCAAACTGCAGCTTTTCTAAACATTCACAGTTGCTTCTACTGGAGCGCACTATTACACATGGTGTCTGGGGCAAAAATGTAGGAGTAAAGCTGAATAGTTTCAATCTAATTTCAGTTGCCTTTACAGAAATTAAAGGAGCGACACAAATGTGCCCAAGACAACAAGGGAAGACCGTGAGTGACCTTGGAGTGAAAGTACATCTTTTGAAGCTGCTTACATTATAATTAAAGAAAGCGCAAGGAAATGTTGAAATGTACGCCCACGACCACACGGTGTGTCGGCATCGCTTTCAAACACCACAACGTGCGAGGGACGGGACGGCAAGCAATTACAGGTTACGCATCTTTATCTTGAAGGTAGCCTTACACTTAAAAAGCCTCACGGTTCACATACACTCTGTCATACGTTTGCATTCATATTTTATTCAGTTCAAAAGTTGTCCTTTCATCTGAAATGCTTCAAACGACTCTTCATGTTGTTGATGAAAACAGAGAAGTCCGAGGTTAGATTCATCCAGCCATGGGCAAGAGATCCCACCGTTCCTACACACCCCATGGAGCTCGCATGAGCATGACAAATGTAACCCTGAGTGGTTCCGGAACACATGCAGACATCACGCACTTACTCTGCACAATGTGTAACGTGAGAAAAATAACTTTGTTTATGCAATAATATCAAGTTGTCATTTAGCGGAATGTATTTAAAATAAAATTAAAATAAATTTACAAACGTGCACACACGGTACTTTGTTGAAAACAAACATGGAACTGACGGAAAAAAGTTACAACACTTGTGAACATGTGTGGTTTGTTTGCTTTCAATTAAAATGCCACCGGCCAAGAGAATCTTCGATGCGATAAATGGTTTGTGGGGGCTTGGATCCGCATGCTGCAGTTGGGGGAGCCTGCTTATAGAGAGAGTAGGTGGGAAGAGGTGCCTCAGATGCAGCAGTGGTTGCAGCAGCGCCCATCGCCCATGGCTACACAGGGCTTGGATCGCCTCCAGCAGTGCTAGCACCAGAAAAGACAAGCGCATGCCTCGCGCTGATGATAAGAGGAGGAGGCAGCAGAGGATGGGGGAGAGGAGGGGGCCAGCGGCTGTTTCCCTTGTATGAGCCAGCTGTGAAACCATGTTAATTACTAACAGATGGTTTTAAAGCTCATTCTCGCACAGGGATAGCCAAACGTGCACACGTTGCCATTAAAAGAAATGCATCACGTGCACGTTTTTTCCTGAAAAAGGCAATCCATGGCTTAAGGTCTTTTTTTGCTAGGCCAGACCTAAAAACAGCTGCCGCCCGAGGCGAATGGCCTGGCTCGCAGCCTAGGAGGCCAATCCCCCTGCAAGCCGTGATCACAGGGGGACACCTTGATAGAAAACAACAATGACCTGCAAAATACATCTCTGATTCGCCTCTCTGATTCGCCAGGCTGCGCAGCTCATAACTGCCAAAGTTAGATTGCTATGCATGACATTTTCATAATTTCAGGGTAATTAGGAGTGGCACTTCAAAGACTACGAGTGACAGTTTCTCACGATCAAAAATTAAGCAATTAAACATATAGGAAAACACATAAATATCAGAAATGATCCCTATTTGAGCACCGAGAAACTCTAACAAGTCATTGAACTAAAGTGCGCTAACAGCACTGTTCGAGCAGCACCAGCGAGCTACTCTGCTAATCAATTCAGCCCATGCTGAGTGCTGGCCTGAGCAAAAGCAACCATGAACACTAAAAACAAACCAAACCTGAGCAAAATCTCGATTTATGGTATGTGTAGAGACAAGATGCGGCGTGGAAACCAGCATATTCTCGCCATTGGCGGCTTAGACGCCATCCCTAAAACAAAGTTATCCTCCATGCAAACTAATAGTCCGAAAACTCGCCGTAATCAACACAGGTGGAAACACTCGTCTTAAACACGAGGCGGAATTAATCTACAACCATGTAACCGCAAACTGAGACAAGAAATAAAAGAAATACCTGAACCTGGTCGGTGATTCATTCTGTGCATTTTCACCATGCTTACTACGTAAAAATTATCCAAGCACTCCTCGGACAATGCAAATAAAAAGTGATAAACACAACAATTGTAAAAAGCACAATATTCAGTGATTGCTGCGTTATTTAACAAGAAACTATAACCAAAACACGATGATGCAGAACCTTCAATCTCAATTCAAGCTATAAATGATGAACAGACTTTGGTAGTGCGTCAGACACAAATGTTTACATGCACCCTTTCATTTGAGAAAAAAAAACATGAAACAATGCTCACGAATAAAGTATTCGCCATTTGCTGTTGTATAAAGAGGACTCCAGCAGATGAGAATACAACCCGATTTCCCCGCCAGGGGGCCTCTGATGTGTTTTAATATGTAACTGCTATTTGAAACGGTCAGGGAGCAACATAATCAAGTGGGCCAGAATACGAATATTTGAATAAAGGAGGCTCAAATGCCATTTCTTTTTCCAAAACTTGATTTAGATGCTAGAAGGCAAGGCATTCAGGAGCGTGACCGCCTGGCGAACCTTGAGTGAGAAGTGTGCCCTGTCCCACCCGTGAGCCCCCAAACCGAGCAGATGATGTTGAGGAACGGGGAAGGGGGGAAGGGGGGAAGGGGGAAGGGGGGAGGGGGGGGGGGGGCTGGTGCCCCTCTACGCCAACCTGTGAAGGTAGGCCTTGGCTGGTGAATGCTGCGAGTGTGATTGGGTCATGCACGACTCTTAAATTAAAACCAAAACCCACCTACATAGTCTTCTTGTCCGACACAACTCAGATTGCGTCTCCATCTAGCTGGTGGGGAAAAATCGCCGCTATGCGAGAGACGCGCGCGCTAGGAAAAACACAGCTGCCTGCAGTTCGTCGCCTGAATGGCCTGGCTCGCAGCCTAGGAGGCCAATCCCCCTGCAAGCAGTGATCACGGGAAGGGCGCCTTCATTGAAAACAACAACGACGACGAGTTGCAAAACACATCTCGAATGTGGTGCTGATTGTTGATTCTTCAGTCTGCGCTGGCTTTTCGCTAAAAAGACAAAACCAGTTGAGGCTTACACTCAAGATAAGCGGCCACTTGGCAATTATGTTTCATGCTGTTCGCCGGCCATACCAACCTTGCAGAGGCAGGTTCGGGGAGAAGGTCAACAAACAATATAGTACAACCTGACAAAGCAAGTCAGACATGTATTACCACAGTCCAACAAACAATATAGTACAACCTGACAAAGCAAGTCAGACATGTATTACCACAGTAAACACACAGACATCGAAAATGCTACAGAAATTATAACGAGTTCGCCCTCTACATTTCCAGCTAATTTCATCGGGTGTTTTGATTTCTCTTTTGCACTGGTAGGACACACACACAGACAAAAGAGATAACATGCACTACTCTAAAGTTGTGATCACAAATCTGGCTTGAGACACTTGTAAGGGCGGCCATCGAGTCTTGGGACTACAGAGAAGCAAGGAAACCAACAAATAACCAGAATACTCCTATCTGTATTTCGTTATCTTCTGTCCAATCTGTGTATCTTTATGTTTACCATGTGAAATGACCCTGAAGAAAAAAACAATCAATCAATCAGCAGCCCTTTTGTCTTGTATAACGGACAAAGACGATTTAAGGGCAAAAAAACATCTTTGGACAATAGAAAACTCTTTTACTATCCTGAATCCCCAGCCTTACCTGCAATTTTATTTAAAACCTTATATCAAAAATACATTTATGCTGTTACGGTTTGGAAGATACCCAACCAAAGATGAAATCCCAAAATGGGAAAAAATTGGCCCTCTAATGTCTGTAGATTATGTGGTAAGAATGAAGAAACTCTACAGCATATTGTAATTTTGTGCCCAAAACTGCTTGTAGAACGAAATATGTTTTTAAAACCGTTTTTATAAGGAAATGGGAGTAAGAACGTCCAGTACTGCAATCATTGTATGTCTAAGAGGTATTGCAGCTAGATTAATTCATCAGTTTGTCAAGTATATCCTTATAGCGTGTTAGAAAGGCGATCCTAGGGGGGAGGCAGAAGTTGTCTGGCCGACCACCCCGAGACCCCCCTCTCCTTCTGGAGCGGGACGAGCGCCGTCGAGAGGCCTCCTGGCGAGGTTCCTCTCCTAGAATCGTACAACCGAGCAATCACACCACTACAAATGGACACCACACAAAGATAGATTCTTAGAGTCTTTATCAGCAATCAAGGCAGGTTCTTTCAGCAATATGTACAATCGGATCGAGGGATCCTTAATGTCTCGGTAACTGGGGGAATAGGGTAGCGGGACAGTCTTCGTACCAGCCTGGCACAGGGATACCCTACACTCAGCTCGCGGTCCTCGAGCTGGGGGTTTCGCAAGATCGAGCCGCAATGTTGTCAGCAGGGCTCCGCGATGGTTCAGCGAGGTCGGGCCGCGGCAGGGCTCCAAAGGTGGTTCAGCGAGGTCGGGCCGCGGCAGGGCCAGCAGGGCTCCAAAGATGGTTCAGCGAGGTCGGGCCGGGGCAGGGCCAGCAGGGCTCCAAAGATGGTTCAGCGAGGTCGGCCCGTGGCAGCGCCAGCAGGGCTCCAAAGATGGTTCAGCGAGGTCGGGCCGCGGCAGCGCCAGCAGGGCTCCAAAGATGGTTTAGCGAGGTCAGGCCGTGGCAGCGCCAGCAGGGCTCTAAAGATGGTTCAGGGTTCAAAGTAGCGAGTTCTTCTCAGGGTCTCTCGGCTCCAGGATACAACTCCCCACCCAGCCCAGAGCTGCCCCTGATATAGGTCTGGAGTCCTTTGATGTCGGGACCCTCGCGCCTGGGGGTCAGAGGGGCCGGGATGAGAGTGTCCAGACACCCCGCAGGGGGGTGGAGCCAGCGCCCAGGGAGGCCGGAGGGCGATCAAAACCAAGCGTCCGGGGACGGCTGGAGGGCCATCAAAGTCAAGTGGCCGTTTTACCACCTGGTCGGATCTTGGTGCCTCGATGTCGGGGCTTCGCTGGGGCCGAGGTCGGGCCGAGGCCACGGGGCTGGATGTGGAGGGTCCAAGATGGAGTCGGGGCCTGAACTGGTGGCCCGAGATAGGGGTCGGACCAGCAGAGAGGGGCGAGTAGGGGTCGCCGTGTTCCGGAGGGGGAGAGCTTGGGGTCACCAGGAGTGGCGGCTCTCGTGAAGGTTGGAGAGGGTTGCTTCAGGTCGGAGGACAGGGGTCGATGTCGTCCAGGGCCTGCCATGTGGAAGGGGGGGGACCACGCCACGAGGCCGGGTCCAACACACGTCCCACCCAGCTGAAGGCAGGGAGAGTCACCCATTTTCTTGGGGGTTCTCCTCGCCGAGGCGGAAGAAGCGGGACAGGCCGTCGGCGTTAGCGTGGTCGCTGCCGGGGCGATGTTCCACAGTGAAGTCCATCCCCTGTAGACAGATGGACCAGCACAGCAACTTTGGGTTCTCCCCTCGCATCTGCATCAACCACCTCAGAGGTCGGTGGTCAGTTTGCACCCGGAAGTGGGTGCCGAAGAGATAGGGTCGGAGTTTCTTGAGGGCCCACACCACGGTGAAGGCCTCTCGTTCAATGGTGCTCCAGCGTTATTCTCGGGCCAGCAGACGTCGGCTGATGAAGGCCACTGGTTGATCAACTCTTTGGCGTTGATTTGGGAAAGGACCGCCACGACACCGTGCTCCGAGGCATCTGTTTGGACTACGAATTCCCGGCTGTAGTCGGGGGCTTGGAGCATGGGGGCGGTACACATCGCTGTCTTTAGGGTCTCAAAGGCGGCCTGACACTTGGGTGTCCAGTGCACCTTCTGTGGCTGCTTCTTGGAAGTGAGTTCGGTGAGGGGGCCCACAATGCTCCCATAATTCTTCACAAAGCGCCGATAATACCCAGTGAGCCCCAGGAAGGCTCTGACTGCTGTTTGGGTGGCCAGGGGCTCCCAGGCCAGGATGGCGTCGATCTTGAGTTGGAGGGGGGCCACCTGGCTGCTCCCTACTTGGTGTCCCAGATAGGTCACGGAACTTTGGCCGATCTGGCATTTGCTGGCTTTTATGGTCAGTCCGGCCCGGCGGAGGGCCGCCAAGACCTCCCGGAGGTGCTGGAGGTGTTCGGCCCAGTGGAGGCTGTACACCACAATATCGTCCAGATATGCGGCGCTGAACTCTACTAGCCCCGCCAGCACCTTATTCACTAGTCTCTGGAACGTTGCAGGGGCGTTCTTCATCCCGAAGGGCATCACCCTGATGGGGAAGTGGCCATCGGGGGTTGAGAAAGCGGAGCGCTCTTGGGTGCCTGGTGTGAGTCCGATCTGCCAGTAGCCGGAGGTTAGGTCGAATGTGCTCAGGTAGCGGGCTGCCCCTAGGCGGTCGATCAGTTCATCGGCCCGGGGAATGGGGTGGGCATCGGTCCGAGTGACGGCGTTCAATCCCCGGTAGTCTACACAAAATCTTAGTTCGGGAGAGGCGCCCGGGGCGGCGGCTTTTGGGGCCAGGACGACGGGGCTGGCCCACGGACTGTCAGAGGGTTTGACCTCCCCCAGGGCCAGCATCTTGGAGACTTCCGATTGAATGCAGGTCCGAACTCGGCCGGGAACTCGGTAGGCCCGGTGTCGCACAGGCGGGCTGTCCCCGGTGTCAACATCGTGGATGCACCACTGGGTGACTCCGGGGGTGAGAGAAAACAAGTCTGCAAATTGTCTCAACAGTTTTTGGCAGTCTTGGCGTTGTTCTGGGGTCAGGGCGGAGGAGAGGGGGACTTCCTCCACGGAGCCGTCTTTCTCGACGGTGCTCAGGAGGTCTGGTAGGGGCTCGGAGTCGTCTTCAGCCCCGCCATCAGTAGCCATCAGGAGGCTAAGTTCCGTGCGGACAAAGTGAGGTTTGAGCCTGTTGGAGTGGAGGACCCGGAGGGGCTTTCTGGGGGATTCCATGTCCACCAGGTAGGTGACAGGGCTCTTGCGCTCCACCACCTTGAAGGGCCCAGTCCACTTGTCCTGGAGGGCGCATGGTTTGACCGGGGACATGGCCCAGACCTTTTGACCCAGCTCGAACTAAATGGAAGAGGCGTTTTGATCATACCAAAGTTTCATCTCTTCTTGGCTGGCCTCGAGGTTGTCCTTGGCAAGTTCCCGGAACCGCCGAGTCTGGTTTCCGAGGGTTAGGAGGTACCGGTATACGTCGGGGGGAGCATCCTGGGCTGCGACCTCCCAGCCTTCTTTGACCAGGCTGAGGGGACCCCGGACGGGGTGCCCGTACAATAGTTCAAAGGGGCTGAACCCCAGGGACTTCTGAGGGACCTCCCGATAGGCGAAGAGGAGGCAGGACAGCAACACGTGCCACTGGCGCCGCAAGGGCTCTTCCAGGCCCATGATCATCCCCTTGAGGGTGCGGTTGAAATGTTCCACCAGTCCGTTCCCTTGGGGGTGGTAGGGGGTCGTGAACTTGTACGTGACCACCATTTGTTGCCACAGGGACTTCATGTATCGGGAAATGAAGTTCCTACCCCGGCCACTGACGACCTCTCGGGGGAAGCCCACCCGGGAGAAGATCCCCATCAGCGCCCGGCCCACCACGGGGGCCGTCACGGTCCGGAGAGGGATGGCTTCGGGATAGCGGGTGGCATGGTCCACCAGGACGAGAATAAAACGGTGACCCTGAGAGGTTCGGGGCTCGAGGGGCCCCACAATGTCGATCCCCACCCGCTCGAATGGGGTGTTGATGACTGGGAAGGGTTGAAGGGGGGCCTTGTGCTTCCTGACGCTCTTCCCACTGGCTTGGCAGGTTGGGCACGTCCGGCAGTGATTGTTCACATCATTCCTCATTTTTGGCCAGTAGAAATGGGTCACCAGGCGGCTGTATGTTTTGTCCTGCCCCAGATGCCCGGCGAGGGGCACATCGTGTGCCAGGTTCAGGAGGAAATCTCGGAACCGGAGGGAGAACCACCAGCACCCGTCTGGCCCCCAGTTCGGCAATCTTTTGTTCGCTGTAGAGGAGATCGTTGTCCCAATAGACCCAGTGGGACCCGATGGGTCGCCGGTGGCTTGAGCGGCGGCTTGCTGTCGGATCCCCTCGAGGGAGGGACACGCTTTCTGTTCTTGACGGAACTGTTCCCGTGTGGGGCCACCTTCTTGGCGCCATTGGGCCAGTTCCGGGAGGTCGCCGAGCGTGGCAATTTCTTCCCGGTCGGGCCTCAGTGGACCGGGCTCTGGGTCAGCGTCTTCGGGGACGGAGGGTGGCGGAGGCGCGGGCCCCTCCGGTTCTTCGGTTGGGGTGGATTCAGTCGGGGCGGTGGCCCGGGAGGTCATGGATCGGGTGGTCGCACAGACGCACTCGGGCAGGCCTAGCATCCCCAGATGCTCTCTTCGCTCGACGTCAGCCCAGGGGGAACTTTCCAGGTCGTTCCCGAGGAGGCAGTCCACAGGGGCATCGTCCCGGACGGTAACTTTCAGCATGCCCGACACTCCCCCCCACTCGAAGGGAATGCGGGCCATCTGGCACATGCTCTCTGAATTGTCCGCCGACCGTACTGGGCACAGCACATTGGGCAGGATCTGGTCAGGGGTCAAGAAGTGGCAACGGACGGCCGTCACGCTGGCTCCGGTGTCGCGGAGGGCTTCGGCCCGGTGCCCATTAATGGTGACCCCCTGGTGGTACTTCTGAGTGTTGCCCGCAATCGGGCCCGGAGGACCATGTCTCTTTCGCCTAGACATACCAGGGACATGGCGGCGGGCTCCCACTCGGTTTGGTCTTCGTCATAGTTCTCTTCTTCGCCCCTTTCCTCTCCCAGGGAGGCGGACGCGATCTGGCGGTTTGGCGGACCGGTGGGGCCGGGCCGCTGGTTCATCGGGCAGTTGGGGTCACTGGCATAGTGACCGGGTCACTGGCATTTGTGGTAGATAACGTTTGAGCGGGGCCCCGGTCGTGCTGGGGGGGCCCCTCTTTTGGCCAGGGATGGCGAAGTGTTGGTCGGGGGGGCACCGCGTGGGAGTCTCGGTTCCTGTTCTGGCCTCCTCCGCCGCCTCGCGGACAGTGGGGCCCCTGGGGAGCTCGGCCGTGGTCTCCCATCGAGTTCCGGGGGACCCGGGTGCTCTCCCATCGATCGGCCTCGATGGCGAGTTTACGTGGCTCGGTCAGCTTGCTGTCGAAGAGATTTAGCCTCAGTTCGACAAAACAGTTGTTGGAGAGGTGCTCCCATACAATGAGGTTGAACAGCTACTCGTAGGTGGTGACCTTTGATCCACCCCTCTAGGGTTCTACTATAGAAGTTCACATACTCCACCCATGTGGTACCGGGGATTTTCTTACAGTCTCGGAATTGCTGCCGGTACATCTCGGGGGTGAGTTCATAGTGAGTAAGGAGGGCAGCTTTCATATGTTCGTAAGAGGTCATCTCGGCGTCTGGGAGCTGTAGCAGGGAGTCTCTCCCTTCGTTGATGAACTTCCCCCACAAGCCGGCACCCCAGTCTTTTTGGGGTACTCGGTGCGAGGTCATGGCTAACTCATGGGCCTTAAACCATTGTTGGATGTCGTCGTTTTTATAGTATTCTTTGACGACATCTTTGGGGATGTGGACCTTCGTGTCTGCAGGAGGAGGAGGGCTCCGGTTCCCGGAGGCCCTGGCCTCCCCATTTTTGGCCTTGATCTCAAGTTCTTTTAAGCCCCGCTCATGCTCGAAAGTGTGCTTCTTCTCCTTTAAGTCCCTCTGCCTTCGTTTCTCCTCCACGTCTCCTTGCAACTGTAGTTGCTCAAGGGCTATCTTTTTCTCGGCCAGCTGTAGTTCTCCATCCAGACGGAGTCGGGCGAGCTCCAATTCGTGGAGCCGGCTCTTTTCTCGCTCTCGGGTGTCTTCGTGGGAGAGGCCCGTGTTTACATTGGTATTTCTTTCATCTGCTGTGGTTGTGATGGTTTCCGGGTGCCTATCTGGGATCGTGATATCTTCGTTCTGGGGTGGCGCCGCTCCTGACTCTACCCATGTTTGAAGGGCCTGTTTGAAATCGTCCTTGGTGCTTAGTCCAGTGGTAGCGATGCCCAGGTCCTTGCAAAATTGCTTTAATTCTTTGTGGTTATAGTCTTTCAACCGTTCCTCCTGGAACTCCGCGGTCGGTCTGGTTTCCTTGGTAGTCATGGTCGTAGTGTGTTTCTGTCAGTAGTGGGTGAGTCACTCTTTGAACGATTTGCATCGGCTCGGATCGCACCGCCTGCCACCAATGTTAGAAAGGTGATCCTAGGGGGAGGCAGAAGTTGTCTGGCCGACCACCCGAGACCCCCCTCTCCTTCTGGAGCGGGACGAGCGCCGTCGAGAGGCCTCCTGGCAAGGTTCCTCTCCTAGAATCGTACAACCGAGCAATCACACCACTACAAATGGACACCACACAAAGATAGATTCTTAGAGTCTTTATCAGCAATCAAGGCAGGTTCTTTCAGCAATATGTACAATCGGATCGAGGGATCCTTAATGTCTCGATAACTGGGGGAATAGGGTAGCGGGACAGTCTTCGTACCAGCCTGGCACAGGGATACCCTACACTCAGCTCGCGGTCCTCGAGCTGGGGGTTCTGCAAGATCGAGCCGCGACGTCGTCAGCAGGGCTCCGCGATGGTTCAGCGAGGTCGGGCCGTGGCAGGGCCAGCAGGGCTCCAAAGGTGGTTCAGCGAGGTCGGGCCGCAGCAGGGCCAGCAGGGCTCCAAAGATGGTTCAGCGAGGTCGGGCCGCGGCAGGGCCAGCAGGGCTCCAAAGATGGTTCAGCGAGGTCGGGCCGCGGCAGCGCCAGCAGGGCTCCACAGATGGTTCAGCGAGGTTGGGCCGCGGCAGCGCCAGCAGGGCTCCAGAGATGGTTCAGGGTTCAAAGTAGCGAGTTCTACCCATGGTCTCTCGGCTACAGGATACAACTCCCCACCCAGTCCAGAGCTGCCCCAGATATAGGTCTGGAGTCCTTTGATGTCCGGACCCTCACGCCTGGGGGTCAGAGGGGCCGGGATGAGAGTGTCCAGACACCCTGCAGGGGGGTGGAGCCAGCGCCCAGGGAGGCCAGAGGGCGATCGAAACCAAGCGTCCGGGGACGGCTGGAGGGCCATCAAAGTCAAATGGCCCTTTTACCACCTGGTCGGATCTTGGTGCCTCGATGTCGGGGCTTTGCTGGGGCTGCGGCCGAGGTCGAGCCGAGGCCACGGGGCCGGATGTGGATGGGTCCAAGATGGAGTCGGGGCCTGAACTGGTGGCCCGGGATAGTGGGCGGACCAGCAGAGAGGGGCGAGTAGGGGTCGCCGTGTTCCGGAGGGGGAGAGCTGGGGGTCACCAGGAGTGGCGGCTCTCGTGAAGGTTGGAGAGGGGTAGCTTCAGGCCGGAGGACAGGGGTCGATGTCGTCCAGGGCCTGCCATGTAGAAGGGGGGGGACCACGCCACGAGGCCAGGTCCAACATAGCAGAAACAAAATTATGTAAGGAAGACACTGCAACCGATGAAATCCACGTAGTGAATGCTATCTAAAATGTCAATGACTTTACAATAGTAAATGCTTTTAGGGATCACGGGGGAATTTTATAGACATTTATTAATTTAATTGTAAGAAATGTATCACCTCATTTTATAGATAATATTTGCTGCTAGCATATGATTTTTTAATTTGTTGCCACAAAGTACATCAAAACAGTTTGGGAGATAGTATATTACGTTTATTTTAAGTTTAAAATGCTGTTATCAGAATTCTTTGCTTCCCATCCAAAGTATTCGATTTGGAACTAGATCGCACATTGCACTTTATTTAACTTTTTGCTGCTAAATTGTTCATTGTCAACTCGTTGCACTTTACTTAACTTCTGCTGCTAAATTGTTCATTGTCAATTCGTCCTACTACAGTTGAATTAAGTATGTATATGAGCGTTGTCTAGTCTCTTTTCCACACTGGTTCTCTGTTTTTATCGTTTTTCTTAAATCAGGTTGTAAACTGAATTTGCTCTCTGCTGTTTGTAATGGTTTTAATTAATCAGCAAAATAAACTTTACTTTACACTTTGACCCTGAAGTGGCCCAGATTTTACATATTTGAACTTGTACAAAACAAAATAAAATAAGAATAAACTGACCTCATATTGCTGGAATAGTATAGATTTCTCTGGGCCGATACCACACACTAGCAGGCAGTCAGTCATGTTGAGCGCACTCTGCCTCAAGTTAGAGGGGTCCTGTGGGATAGTGACTAAGGGGCTGATTAGGATGGCGGGCAGAGGCACAACTGCAGTGCTGGCGGTGGCGGAAAATGTCCTTTCCCGCATTCCAGCAGTGGTTCTTGTGCCCGCCAAATTACAATTGGCAAACAGCCCAATTTCCGTCCGCTGCAGAGTTACATGAACCGCCTGAAATCTTCACCCCCCACCGCTGTGGAGCGATCCAATAGTCTTGTCTGCCGTGATCCAGCGGGTTACCAACCTCCGAAACTCTATTACCATATATTAATCTGGGCCCATATACACACTCACTGATACAGGCTGGTTATCACTGCTGGGGGTCAATTTTTATAAATGCATTAATAAGGATCAGTTACCTATATCATCTCACTAATGTTTTCACTGATCATAAGGCCTTTTCCTTTTAGTCAATGGACCTATTTAGTTGGAATTAGTTGATGGTGATATGAAATAGGTTCATTTATTCTCTATTTTATTATATAACCACAGACTCTGGAACAGTTTAAATGTTTTATCTAGTTAAAATCATATGAGCCAAACAAATGACAGTACTTACTTCATCTCTCCGAAGAAGTTAGATCAGCTTACCCAATTTTAGTACTCTATTTCAATGAGATCTTCGCAACAGTACCTTAGGAAAAAGAGGATAGAAAGAGTAGCGCATTGACACAATACACAGAAATATATTTACCTAGGTTGGTGTGGAAATCAGACACCTCTGGCCAAGAGATTAATGGGTCCCCTGGGAAAGATCAGGTGACAGGGACTTCAGGACAGGATAGATGACCTTTCTGGATTCGACGCCTGCATCTCACCCCTCTCTGACACTAACTTCCTCCTCGATTTTTCTGCAATCTTCTAATTAGATCACCTCCTCGATTCTTCAGCGATCTTCTTCTAATTATTTGACTTTAAAATTCTAAGTCTCCCTCTTCAAATATTCGATCAGCATTCGGACAGCAACCACGTCTCTCAGCATTTCTTTTGCTGTGACTGCGCACTGTTCTAACTAAACTACCTCAATTATACCTTTCTGAAGGCTTGTACCACCCTAAATGTTTCAACTTTATGAAACTCCTACTTCTGATTGGAAGCTAAGGGGATGATCATCACACCATGCTACGTTTAATAATTTTCTTTAGTTCTTTGTTTTATGTTCCTGCCCATTAATTTGTTTTCCCAAGCTTTATTTCCCATCCGTATTCACAACTTTATCAACAACAATGTATACATTTTACTGTTGTCCATGCAATTTTCAGGATGTCCAGCTGGTTCCCAGGACATGAACCGAGAACGGCCTTGGACAGGTTTCAAGATTTGACATCACTGTGTCTGGCTTGTCATCATTGCGCCTGCGTAAGGAGTCATGTGCAGTGTAAACTTTAGCATCGTTCAGAGGCCCAAATATGAACTAATAGAGAGGTCAAAAGAAAAAGTATTAATTTCGAAATAAAATGATTTCACTGTATACCACCTATCTCTACTCTAATCCCATTTGCTTATAAAGACTTTCCCACATTAGCATTTAGTATATAACTCATTTTAATTTCAGTAAAGCAGATGCTTAGCATGTGAGTTTCCAAGCGGTCATTTTAGATGCATTTGTGCAGAAGCAGAATTTTCCCTCCAAGCGTAAAGATGTCATTTTGCGTAGATGCAGTTGACCCATGCGCAGTACAGTTTCCCGCATTAGCAGCCATTTTTAGTTCCACTCAGATTATTTGATAGTAAAATACATATGCAAGCTTCATCTAGCTAAAAAATATATATAATGCAGTGCATTTTAGCATCACAATACATTATTAATACTATGTTACAGGACTATATGAGAGGATTGCATCCGAGCAAGTATCTTTTATATGAGTCCTTGCTCCATGAATCCCCTCTCTGATGGCATTTATGCCATCATAAACTACCCGTACCCAACCAGATGGCAAGTTAACCATATCTCAATTCCCTTTCCTGTCTTTTCATTTTCCACTTCATCTTTATCTTTCACATTTTTCATTTTCTTGTACAATGCTCCTTTCATTTCTTCAAGCTTAATTTCTTCATATTTTCTTTTCTTTCCCTGTTTATTTACTTCATACCTTCTTCTCATTCTACAACATTTGCACCATATCATTTTTACTAAAGCTATTATCGTTATTCCAAGTATAGGTAGTATTATTTGGGCTACAACCCCTTTACCTATATTAGCAAACCAAGCCCCCTTCGATGTTATGCTATTTGTTAATTTCTTCCATACATTATCAACTTCCAGAGGTTTCAGATCTTCCTCCAGTTTTGTGATATTTTTATTGTGCCCTCCAATTTCTACAATTTCATCTGGAATATAAGTGCATCAATGTTGCGCTTTCAGAATTTTACAGACTCCACCGTCTTTTGCCAATAATATATCAAAAGCAAGTCGATTTTGTGTAACCATTGATCTAATTGCAACAAGTTCTGTAATGATCATAAGAAAACCTCCAGCAGTATCAGTTGATAAGCTATCAACTACTGTAGATAATTGACAAATTCTAGGTGAATTCAGAATTACTCCTACTGAAGGTATCAATGCACTAAATATGTCAACTACTATTTCAGTATTACCGATTAGTTCTTTATTGTTGTCATTGCTTCCAGTGATTCTTTTCACATGATAAACTTTAGGGAATACTATTCCAAAATAGCAACTCCCATACCATTTTGCGGGTAGCGTAAAATAAGCCTTATTCCCACATACATAGTAAATTCCAGGAAATACTGGATCAGTTCTCCCTTTTAATCCCCAACCTCCAAGAATCAAAAAGTTATGTTCCCATTCACTGGAACCAGTAAATGCGTTGTTACAGTCAGTCTTTAATCAATGGAGACAGATCTTCCCTTTCCTTTTTATATCTAGGGACATCGTAGCATGAGTCTTGCCAGCTGTATACATTTCTTCCTTCTCAGCCCATGGTGGAATATGGCTTTAATGTTCAGTGGCTTTCTTCTGAAAATCCTGTCTCCTTTCTTCTACTAAATTCCAAAATATATTTTCTTCTTCTTTTAATGAGGAAGTTAAATTATTCTTATGGGCTTCTGCTATATCTATTGCCTTTTGTATAAAGAAAAATTCACCCATGAACTGTGCAGCTTGATTAATAAGTACTGGATTCATATTCTTTCGAATAGGAACCTCTGAAAATATCACATCTAAATTTGAATATAATATTGTAGCTTTCCTGTTCTATAAAATAGGCTTGTTAATAAACTACATGAAATGCCATATGTTAGTGGTAAATGGTGATATGTGACACCTTCTGCTACTGAAGCCGGTAATTTCATATATACATAACAATCACTAATTTCCATGATGTCTACATATTGAAACAATAACCTGGTGAATACATTTAAAGAAGTGTAATTATCTGTCAATGTGTGATGTATTTCTAAATCATCTGGTGCTTCTAATTCTATGTTATCTCCTTTTATATCAGCTAACTTTCCATTTGTGTCAGTATTATTTTTCTTTCCTACATTCATTAAATAAGGAACTGCTATTGTTAAAAATAACCAAATTACAATCACTAACAAAATGCTACATATACATATTCTACAACATTTCTTTAAGCAATTTCGTTTGGTCTTCCAGCAACTCTATTCTCAGCCTTTTTAGTCTAGGAAGATTTCTCTTCTTTCTTTTACTTTATTTTCGTAATTTTCTTTTCTTTTATTAGTTCAAGGAGGTCTCACTTCTCCTTCATTCTGTTCTGCTAATATTTATTCATCACTTTCTTCATTTATATCTAAATTCTAAAGTTCTTCAAGAATCACATAGGTCAATTCAGGGCCTTTGAATTTATTATTCAATATTTTTAGTCTCTGACTTCTTCATCTGGGTTTCTCAATTAATTGTCCTGACTGACTAGTGACTTCATTCACTTGTTCTGGTTCCTCACTTATTCTCTTTAGGTGATATTTTAATCTTTTGAAACAACTTGGCCAGTTATCACCTTTTCTAACCCTTTTACCTTGCACTACACTTTCACTTTCCTCGTCTCTTTCAAAGGTTCTTTTTAGGTCTCGGCCTGCCAATGCGCTTGCGCATTGCTGGCGGAGATTATAGTAAGGGCAAAAGAGCAGTCTACCAATGGCGGATTAGCCATAGTTCATGTGATCTATGCCCGTGCAAAAACCAGACACGTCACAAACCACCATTTGTCTGTGCTCACATCACCCTTTAAAGGCTGCCACTCCCCGCGTGCCCATGCCAGCACTCTCCTACTTCACCTCCCACCTCCAACCACCATCCGCTCTTCCCATTCACACGCTCTGCAGGTCACCATTTGCCAGCATGCGGAGACTTCAAAACTTCAAGCTGTGGCCATAATCAGCCTCCTCTGCTTGCTGTAACCCGTCCCTTTCCCCCCTCCCTCCTGGTCAGCCTCGCTCTCCCAAGCACCTCGCTTAGGCACATACATACACCACTCGCGTGCATCCCCCCCTCCCCGATCACTTTCGCTTTCACATCCGTCCATCTCCCTAGATGTAGAACGATTACATGCAAAACAGAAAATGTATAGTTCAGCTGTTGATCTCCCAACTCAAGGCCGTATGTGCGACATCAAAGAGTTTAAATACCTATATTCCAAAAGGAGTGCTTGGTCTTGAAGACCCGCGTTAAGAAAATAACTCTAAAAGGATTGTATTTGCTTAGGGGTAAATCACAACTGCGATCAGAGACCTTTGTTGAGAACCCCTAAAAGGCTATGTGTTGTAGGAGATTCATGTTTCTACTTAGTCTCACAACTTGTCTCCACCAGCACGGACCGCAACTGCCCCTGGACGCTTCCTCTCATGTGCTGCCATTTCCGCTTCTCGCTCTGTTGGTTGTACACTTGTTTCCTCAGCATGTTTCAATAAGCCCAGTATGCCTGTCACACTCTACTCTCCATGTTACTGAATACACCAACCCAAATTTGGTTGGTGTATTCAGTAACACGCTGCAGGCCACACACTGCTGCACGCTTCACACTGCTGCATGCTGCAGGCCACACACTGCTGCACGCCACATACTGCTGCACGCCACACACTGCTGCATGCCATACACTGCTGCACGCCTCACACTGCTGCACGCTGCACACTGCTGCATGCTGCACACTGCTGCACGCCTCACACTGCTGTACGCTGCAGGCCACACACTGCTGCAAGCCACACACTGCTTCACGCCACACACTGCTGCACACCTCACACTGCTGCATGCTGCAGGCCACACACTGCTGCACAACACACTGCTGCACGCTTCACACTGCTGCATGCCACACACTGCTGCACACCGCACACTGCTGCACACCACACACTGCTGCACGCCTCACACTGCTGAACGCCTCAAACTGCTGCTTGCTACAGGCCACACACTGCTGCAAGCCACACACTGCTGCACGCCACACACTGCTGCACACCACACACTGCTGCACGGCACACTGCTGCATGCCACACACTGCAGGCCACACACTGCTGCACGCCTCACACTGCTGCATGCTGCAGGCCACACACTGCTGCATGCCACACACTGCTGCACGCCACACACTGCTGCACACCTCACACTGCTCTATGCTGCAGGCCACACACTGCTGCACTTCACACACTGCTGCACGTCTCACACTGCTGCATGCCTCACATTGCTGCACGCCACACACTGCTGCACACCACACACTGCTGCATGACACACTGCTGCATGCCTCACACTGCTGCATGCCTCACACTGCTGCACGCTGCAGGCCATACACTGTTGCACACCACACACTGCTGCATGACGCACACTGCTGCACGCCACACACTGCTGCACGCCACACACTGTTGCACACCTCACACTGCTGCACGCCTCACACAGCTCCACGCATCACACAGCTGTACGCCACACACCGCTGCATGCCTCACACAGCTGCACGCCACACACTGCTGCACGCCACTAACTGCTGCACGCCACACACTGCTGCACGCTGCACACTGCTGCACGCCACACACTGCTGCATGCCACACACTGCAGGCCACACACTGCTGCACGCCTCACACTGCTGCATGCTGCAGGCCACACACTGCTGCACGCCACACACTGCTGCACGCCTCACACTGCTCTATGCTGCAGGCCACACACTGCTGCATGCCTCACACTGCTGCATGCCTCACACTGCTGCACGCCACACACTGCTGCACACCACACACTGCTGCACGACACACTGCTGCATGCCTCACACTGCTGCACGCCACACACTGTTGCACACCACACACTGCTGCACGACGCACACTGCTGCACGCCACACACTGCTGCACGCCACACACTGTTGCACACCTCACACTGCTGCACACCTCACACAGCTGCACGCATCACACAGCTGTACGCCACTCACCGCTGCACACTGCTGCACGCCTCACACAGCTGCACGCCACACACTGCTGCATGCCACTAACTGCTGCACGGCACACACTGCTGCACGCCGCACACTGCTGCACGCCACACACTGCTGCACGCCACACACTGCTGCACACCTCACACTGCTGCACGCCTCACACAGCTGCATGCCTCACTCAAGTGCACGCCACACACCGCTGCACACTGCTGCATGCCTCACACTGCTGTACGCTGCAGGCCACACACTGCTGCAAGCCACACACTGCTTCACGCCACACACTGCTGCACACCTCTTACTGCTGCATGCTGCAGGCCACACACTGCTGCACAACACACTGCTGCACGCTTCACACTGCTGCATGCCACACACTGCTGCACACCGCACACTGCTGCACACCACACACTGCTGCACGCCTCACACTGCTGCATGCCACACACTGCTGCACACCGCACACTGCTGCACACCACACACTGCTGCACGCCTCACACTGCTGAACGCCTCAAACTGCTGCTTGCTACAGGCCACACACTGCTGCAAGCCACACACTGCTGCACGCCACACACTGCTGCACACCACACACTGCTGCACGGCACACTGCTGCATGCCACACACTGCAGGCCACACACTGCTGCACGCCTCACACTGCTGCATGCTGCAGGCCACACACTGCTGCATGCCACACACTGCTGCACGCCACACACTGCTGCACACCTCACACTGCTCTATGCTGCAGGCCACACACTGCTGCACTTCACACACTGCTGCACGTCTCACACTGCTGCATGCCTCACATTGCTGCACGCCACACACTGCTGCACACCACACACTGCTGCATGACACACTGCTGCATGCCTCACACTGCTGCATGCCTCACACTGCTGCACGCTGCAGGCCATACACTGTTGCACACCACACACTGCTGCATGACGCACACTGCTGCACGCCACACACTGCTGCACGCCACACACTGTTGCACACCTCACACTGCTGCACGCCTCACACAGCTCCACGCATCACACAGCTGTACGCCACACACCGCTGCATGCCTCACACAGCTGCACGCCACACACTGCTGCACGCCACTAACTGCTGCACGCCACACACTGCTGCACGCTGCACACTGCTGCACGCCACACACTGCTGCATGCCACACACTGCAGGCCACACACTGCTGCACGCCTCACACTGCTGCATGCTGCAGGCCACACACTGCTGCACGCCACACACTGCTGCACGCCTCACACTGCTCTATGCTGCAGGCCACACACTGCTGCATGCCTCACACTGCTGCATGCCTCACACTGCTGCACGCCACACACTGCTGCACACCACACACTGCTGCACGACACACTGCTGCATGCCTCACACTGCTGCACGCCACACACTGTTGCACACCACACACTGCTGCACGACGCACACTGCTGCACGCCACACACTGCTGCACGCCACACACTGTTGCACACCTCACACTGCTGCACACCTCACACAGCTGCACGCATCACACAGCTGTACGCCACTCACCGCTGCACACTGCTGCATGCCTCACACAGCTGCACGCCACACACTGCTGCACGCCACTAACTGCTGCACGGCACACACTGCTGCACGCCGCACACTGCTGCACGCCACACACTGCTGCACGCCACACACTGCTGCACACCTCACACTGCTGCACGCCTCACACAGCTGCATGCCTCACTCAAGTGCACGCCACACACCGCTGCACACTGCTGCATGCCTCACACAGCTGCACGCCACACACTGCTGCACGCCACTCACTGCTGCACTCCACACACTGCTGCACACCTCACACTGCTGCACAGTGTAGGCCAGACACTGCTGCACGCCTCACACCGCTGCAGACCACACACTGCTGCACGCCACACACTGCTGCATGCCACACACTTCTGCACATCACACACTGCTGCACACCACACACTGCTGCATGCCTCACACTGCTGCACGCTGCAGGCCACACACTGATGCATGCCACACACTGCTGCACGCGTCACACTGCTGCACGCCGCACACTGCTGCATGCGTCACACTGCTGCATGCCACACACTGCTGCACGCCTCACACTGCTGCATGCCTCACACTGCTGCATGCCTCACACTGCTGCATGCCACACACTGCTGCAAGCCACACGCTGCTGCATGCCTCACTCTGCTGCGTGCTGCAGGCCACACACTGCTACACACCACACACTGCTGCATGCCTCACACTGCTGCACGCCTCACACAGCTACACACCACACACTGCTGCACGCCTCACACTGCTGTGCACTGCAGGCCACACACTGCTGCACGCCACACACTGCTGCACCCCTCTCACTGCTGCATGCCTCACACTGCTGCACGCTGCACACTGCTGCACTGCTGCACGCCACACACTGCTGCATGCCACACACTGCTGCAAACCACACACTGCTGCATGCCTCACTGTTGGACTTGGCCCTTCTGGCAGGTTCACCCCTAAACTTTTTGCTTTTTGAATGTGAATTGGTGGTAGTGTTTTTCGGTTTCTGCGCACTTTCACTGTGTCCCAGTGGAAAGTGCGTGCGCACTCTGAGTGCATTGAGTAAAGTTGGCCTGCCCTCCCATAGGAATGCATGGGGAAAGTCTGTATCCCTGGTAGTTCCTGATGCGTGAGGTGTGCAGGCGCGAGTTTGGTATATGCGGACTCGTCTGATTGATTGCTGCACAATGATGTGTGTGGCGTGAATGTGTCTAGTGTGGAAGTGCTACTTCTAGACATGGGTGTGCGTGTGCAGTGAGTGTGCTGGCGTGTGATTGGCTGGAGCTGGCTGGTGAGCCTGGCTCCAGGAGTCTGGATGGGTCTGCCCCGGTGGTGAATGGAGAGATTAGCATGCTGATGTGAGGGAGGGGTGCACCTGGGTCCTGAATACGGCTGGGCTTTCCCCACACAATGCTGGCTCCGCCCCCTGTGGTGCATCTAATGTCCATAGCCCTGCCAGTGAATAGAGTGAGGGGCTGAGCACATCAAGAGTGCTCACAAACCAGCTGCGACTGGTTTATCCCCTCACCCTGAAGCCAAACAAAGGAATACTGTGTATAAAAAGGGGCTGTGTCCCCTTACAATCTGTTCTCTTCTTGATCCTATCTAGAGGGGGGCTGCTGCTGTGGCTGGGCGCCAGGAGGTCCGCCACTGGGGATTGCCTCCCTGCCTAGGAGGACCCTGTGAGCTGGCTCTGGGCCCAGCCTTGCCCCACACCTCCTTAAGGACGCTGTGCTGGACTTTAGGGGCATTAGCGCTTTATTTGTCCCTGCAGCTCCAAGTTGCCCTTCTCTGCCTCGAGGGATTCCCCGGCATGGGGATCCCCTTTATGCTTATTTGCGAAGCAGGTGCCCACCCTGCTCATTTGCCGCCATTTGCCCCATTTTATTATTTATTCAACGGGTGCCACCCCGTTTTATTATTTGATTATCGGGAGCCTACCCGGGATTACCCAGTGAGCCCCTCTTCTCCCCCTCCTCCAGGCCGCCGCGCTGCCTGCGACGACCCGGAAGTACTGCACCAAACCGGAAGTCCCGCCCTGGGAGCCGTGGCGCAAGAAGCAGAGTGGCTGCAGGTGCAGGCGGGTCTCCAGTGTCTGAAGGAGAGCCCCGCGCTGCTTGAGCTGTAGTGTGGTTCCTATATTCCCAAAAGGCTCTGCGCATTGGAATAACATAAACGATAGTTTAGACGTAGGACTGAGATCGACTAGGTCTCTATTGAATATGTTAGACTTAATTATGAATGCCAGCTAGCTCAGAGGTCACTAGAAACTTTCTCGAGTGAACAGGAAGGTGTTAACTATCCTGAATAGACAAGAAGGGATTAGTTTCTGACAACCGCAGAAACATGACAACTTTGCTCCCTCCAGAATAAGGAATATATCTCCAGAGTCGCGGAAACAATAGATAGTTATTTCA
The DNA here is from genome assembly GCF_964263255.1 of Lissotriton vulgaris. NCBI lineage: Eukaryota > Metazoa > Chordata > Amphibia > Caudata > Salamandridae > Lissotriton > Lissotriton vulgaris. Next base: position 452,543,340 of record NC_141700.1, read on the forward strand.
TTCAGTCAATCGTGCATGCTTAGTTTCACCAGGAGTGCAGAGAAATAGAGAGATGGGCGTTTTCAATAAAAGTTGTTATTTATTGAGCAGTCCTCTTTCTCATGCAAGAGAAGTGAATTGCCACAATTGCAATACTTGTCATAAAGTAAAGTGCGTACAGTAAAATGAGTATTATGAAATAATACTGTAAAAGCATTTATATGGTTTCTGAGCCATATGATACTTAAAACTGATAAAATACATACAATGATAAAAGTTGACTAAACGTGCTCAACTGGTGTTTCTAAAATACGCCTACCCCGGTGTACCTAACCTAAGCCTAGTACGTGGAAAGGAGTAGATGAGTTAAGATAGTTTTGCCAAGAATCTGAATCAAAAATTCTCTAAGGATCTAATCAGCTCCGTACCTTGGTTTAGAATGAAGGAGGTCTTGTATCTCTCTCAGGACTCAATCTCCCAGCAACCCGCAAGGTAAATTGTAAATTGTAAAATTGATACTTGTATAGCGCACTACTCACCCGCAAGGGTCTCAAGGCGCTTGTACGAATACCGCTGTGGAACTCATCCTGGCTTTCCCTGTGAGGCGCCCACTCCTGGGCATCCCCAAGGTGGAGGCCAGGCATCCTTAGCTTTGTGGGGGCCGTTGTGGAGATTAAGCAAGCTATTGCCCTGAGTTGCAGAGTGGGACTCCATGATTGGAATAGGCACCGATGCGAGAATTATTAGGTCCGTGGAATTTTTGAGCCCAAGACCCACCGAGGCGGGGAATTGAACCCTGGTCCCGGGCTAGACCTCTGCATCAGGGTCTGCCGCTCTAGTCATTGAGCCACACTTCTCCAAAGGTGACTGGAAACACTGGAGCTGGATTTCTCGGAAGGAGAAAAGACAGCGTCTCTCTCAGTGCATCAATGGGAGGGTCGGCTTCCTTCAGCACTCGCATCAGCCGATCTGCTCCAAACCACCGTGTGTTTGCTTAAGGCAAATGCTGGTATATTTATACCTGGAAGGTGCCAAGTTTGACGTAAGGTTGGACATAAGACGTCACTAAGAACTTACAGTTCTTTCTGGACTCCAGGAGTTCTTGGACAAATCAAAACAAAAGCAGGGGGAATTCCTGGGCTGCTGGAGGGTTGGTTTGTTTAAAGAACGCGTTGTACTTTTGTCACCTTTGGGTCACAAGAATGGAAGGAGCCAACACTGGAGGGCGACGTTTGAACTCTTTTTATTGAGTTTCTAAACCAAAAGATTTGTGATAACAAAAAACAATAAGGGTCCAGGATCCTTCCTTCGGGTCCTCAGCTTCAGTCCCTGGGGTGGAGGTCCGGGGTTTGCCAGCGCATGAAAGAAAAAGACAATGAGGCTTTTAGTGGGCTGGTCACTTCATAAGGAGCTGCAAGGAAGGGGAGTGTGAGGGAATAGCCAGAACCACCACCAACAGTAACTGCCTCTCGTGAATTGTGTTCGAGAAACGTGGTGCCCCAGGCGCTCCCTCCCGTCTCCTACCCGGTCCCGCCGTTCTTAAATCGCAATAGCGAACCCAAACGAGCACGCACCTGGAGAAGCCACGCGTCCTCCTTCGCGTGGCTGGGCGATTCGTGGTACCGTTGGCCTCCTGGCTGTTCAGCTGCCGGTGTCTGCTTCTCCTCCGGTTCCGTCCTGGCGCCTTCTCCACACCCTGTGTCGGTTCTCGCAAAGGGCTCCGCCGCCTTGGTCTCGACTCCTGGTTCCGTCGCGTTGGTCTCGGCTTCCTCGGTCCAGCTCGCGTTGTTCTCCTGGCGCTTCACGTCCTCCTCCCACGACGAGTTCTTCTGGGCCACACGAGACACAGCGTCTTCCGGGTCTTCTCTCATATGACGAGAGGTAGATCCTGATAGGCCGACAAAGTCAGGTGGTCCAGAGGCGAGGCCGTCCCCATGAAAACAAGGGCTGTTCTTAAAGGGCCCGTAGCAGTCCGCCTGTTGGTAAGATGGAGAATCAGTTAGCTCAGCCCGGGCCGAGCAAGGGACCCCCTGACACATCCCCCCCCCAGACTTTTCCCGTTCGGGGGAAAGTGGATAACGGGACAAGTAGTCAGCATTCGTTTGAGCAGAGCCTTTCCGGTGACACACTTCAAATTCATAGGGTTGTAAAGATAAGAACCAACGGAGGATGCGATCATTTCATCCTTTATTCCGTTGCAGCCACTGTAAAGGGGCATGGTCCGAAAACAGTGTAAAATGCCGACCGTCTAGGTAATAGCTAAGCTTTTCGATGCTCCATTTCACAGCCAGGCATTCCTTTTCTATCGTGGGATAGGCTGTCTCCCTAGGGAAAAGTTTCCTGCTCAAGTACAGGATGGGTCTTTCCCTCCCTTCCTGATCCTGCTGTGATAATACAGCTCCCAGCCCAATCCCTGAAGCATCGGTCTGTAAATAGAAAGGTTTGTCAAAGTCGGGAGTTATTAGGACTGGGGACGAGGAGAGAACATCTTTTAGGGCCTGAAAAGCAGCCTGGGCTTGGTAAGAGGGTTGTTTAAACTGGGTGGAAGTAGCTCTTTTCTTTAACAGATCTGTCAAAGGGGCGGAGAGAGACGCAAAGTGAGGGATGAAACGTCGGTAATAACCAACCAAGCCAAGAAAGACCCGGAGATCCCGCCTGGTATTGGGAAAACTCTGACATTGAATGGCTATTACCTTCTCTTGTTGGGGATACAATTGACCGTTACCCAATATGTACCCTAGGTATTTGACTTGGGAAAAGGCCAGGCGCGACTTTTTGGAATTTATGTGTAGACCCGCCTTTTCTAATGCCTCTTGGATCTGTCCCAAGTGTTGTAGATGGGTCTGCCAGTCCGGACTATGAATGACTATATCATCTAAGTAAGCCGCAGAAAAGTGGCAGTATGGGGCTAACACTGTGTCCATAAGACGTTGGAACGTAGCAGGAGCCCCATGCAGGCCAAAGGGTAAAACTGTAAAATGAAAGAGACCGTCTGGTGTGGTGAATGCTGTCTTTTCCTGATCTTGTGGGGAAAGGGGCACCTGCCAGTAACCTTTGGTGAGGTCAATGGTTGTTATAAATTGAGCCTCACCAAGGTGCTCTATCATTTCATCAACTCTTGGTAACGGATACCCATCTTGTTTGGAGACCTTATTCACTGCTCTGGAGTTGATACAAAACCTCTTACTTCCATCTGGTTTAGGTACTAATACTACTGGAGAAGACCAGTTACTCTTAGAAGGTACTATGATCCCTGCCTCTAACATTTTCTGTACCTCCTCTTTTATCAATGCCCGTCGGGCTTCTGGGACTGGATAGGGTTTTTGTTTTATAGTCACCCCCAGAATGGTCGGAATGTGGTGTTCAGCCAAGGTGGTTCGACCGGGCTGATCTGAAAAAATGGACTGATGTTTTAACAACAAGTCCTTCAGTTCTTTCTTTCTGGGTTTGGGAAGGTCGGGGTTCACGACCATATGGTCAATAGTATGTGCTGGAGTTGTAACTACGGACACCGATTGTTGGACAGGCCACATGAAGGGCCGCTCTCCCCCGGCCCAACCAGGCCTGAGTCCAGTCCCGCAAGTACCACACACCACCATTGCACGTCCCCCGTCCCCTCAGGGACCCCTGCACTCGAGCATGTCGACCTCGTGGGTCCGATCCACTGCCGGCCCACGCGCCCAGCCTGGGGCGCCATCTTGGACACTCCACCACGAGGCCGCCTGGCCCCCGATCGACCTCAACCCTGGGCCTGGGCCGGCCTCAGACATTCCGGCACCACCCTCCACCCAGGAGGTGAGCGGGCTACTTGGCAAGTCAATGGGAGAAAGAGGTGCCGATGGCTCTCCCCCACCAAGTGCCGCTCGCCCATCGCCTCCCCGGGCGCTGGCTCCACCCCCCTGCTGGGTGTCTGGACTCCCTCATCCCGGACCTCCCGACCTCCAAGTGCGAGGGTCCGGACATCAAAGCACGCCAGCCCTATAACTGGGGCAGCTCCAGAGCAGGAAGGCAGTTGTATCTTGGAGTCGAGAGACGTAAAGAGGAACTCATCCTGGACGGACTACTGGCGCTGCCGTAGCTCTGTCTTGTGCACCATCGTCCTGCCTGTTGGCGCTGCCACAGCCGTCGTAATCTTCATCACCTTCATCGTCGTCGGGACCTGCTGGCGTGGCCGCGGACCGTTGTAACCGCCATCTTCACCGGGACCTGCAGGCTCCGCCGCGGACCGTCGTTTTCCTTCGTCCATCTCGGGACCTGCCTGGCTCCGCCGCGGCCCGATCATCTAGAACGCCGAGCTCGAGGATTGAGAGCTATTTTCCACTCGTTGGTAACAAAGACTGTCCCGCTACCCCTTTCCTAAACCAGAGACTAGAACCGAGGGGACCCCTGAGTCCAGACCTCCTTGTATCCATCATCGTAACCTAAGAATTGCATATAAAGTCTCGTTAACCTTCAACCTTGTGTGGTGTCCGTCTGTGGGGGGGGAAGTTGCTTATCTGTACAGTCGTTGGAGACGGCTCTCCCTGGAGACCTCTCCCCGTAACCTCGGCCGACCCTCCCGGTCCGTCTAACATTGGTGGCCAGCGGCGCGATCCGAATCACCGCATAAACGTACAGAGAGTAGCTCACCCCACGACGAAGTCACAATGACCACGAAAGAGAGCGGATCAACCGAGAAATTCCAAATGGAGAAATTGGAGGAGTACAACCATCGTGAACTAAAACAATTCTGCATCGAACTGGGTATCGCTACCACCGGACTGAGTACCAAGGACGATTTTAAGCATGCCCTAGAATCTTGGGCAGAGACCGGGGCTGCCGGAACCCCTGATCAAAGCACCGTAGAAAAAACGACCACGGCCCCTGAAGGGCAAAGAACGGGTCTCTCGCAAGACGAGATCCAGGAAAGAGAAAGGACCCGACTACACGAACTAGAAATGGCCCGACTCAAAATGGACGTTGAACTTAAGTTGGCCGAACAAAAAATCAACTTAGAGCACCTGCGTCTCCGAGAAGAAAGAGAGGAGAAACAGAGACAAAGGGAGCTCGAGGAAAAGAAACTAGCGTACGAACACGAACGGAACCTAGCCGAGATCAACCTACGCAAGCAGAATAAAGAAGCAGGGGTGCCCGAGCGACCCCCCACCTCCGGGGCCACAGACAAAAAGGTACACATCCCCAAGGATGTTGTCCGAGAATATTTCAGAGAGGACGACATCCAGCAATGGTTTAAAGCCTATGAAATCGCTATGACTGCACACCGGATCGATAGAAGCGACTGGGGAGCCGGTCTCTGGGGAAGATTTCTCAATGAGGGCCGCGACACCCTGCTACAGCTCCCGGACCACCAGATGACCTCCTACGACCATATGAAAGCGGCACTCCTCACCCGCTATGGTCTCACACCCGAGATGTACCGTCAGAGGTTCCGAGACTGCACCCGCATCCCGGGTACAACTTGGGTGGACTATGTAACATACTTTAGCCGAGCCTTCGAGGGCTGGATCCGAGGAAGCAACGTCACGACCTACGAGCAACTATTTAATCTGATGGTATGGGAGCATCTGTCGAACAATTGCTTCATTGAACTCCGCCAGCACCTCCTCGACAGCAAGTTAACGGATCCCCGGCAGCTCGCAGCCGAAGCTGACCGGTGGGAGATCACCAGAGTGGGCCGGAATGGGTCCTACGAACAGAACCGGAACAACAATGGTCAGCACCGACCCAGAGGAGGAGGAGGGGGCCAAGGGCGAGGAAGAGACAACGCCCCGGTCGCCCCCGCTACCAACACCACCCCCCCGGCCAACCGGGGCAGCACCCCAGCGCGACCGGGGTACAGAGCCAATGTCACGTGTCACCGATGTCAACGAGTCGGCCACTATGCGAACGACCCAAACTGCCCGCAGTACCAGAGCCCAAGACCCCGCCAAGTGGCCGCTGCAGCCCTAGGGGAAGAACAGATCTCCGAGGAACAGGAAGAATACGAACAAGAGCATCAAGAGTGGGAGCCAGCCGCCATGACTCTAGCCTGCTTAGGGGGGAAAGACATGGTCCCGCGGGTCCCCCTACCCGCTAACACCCAGAAGTACAGCCAATGGGTGAGCATCAATGGACGCCAGGCCGAAGCCCTTCGTGACACCGGGGCCAGTGTAACAGCCGTCCGCTGTCACCTGGTGGCCCCAGAACAGTATCTACCGAACATTCTCTGCCCTGTACGATCAGCCGATAACTCGGAAAGCCTGTGTCGGATGGCCTGCGTCCCCTTCGAATGGGGGGGGGTCTCCGGCATGTTGAAAGTAACGGTCCGAGACGATGCCCCCGTAGACTGCCTCCTGGGCAATGACCTGGAAAGCTCTCCGTGGGCCGCCGTGGAGCGAAAGGAACACCTGGGGATGTTGGGCGTCCCGGACTGGGCGTGCGTCACCACCCGTTCCATGGCCGCCCGTGCCAACCACCGACCAGAAGAACCCGAATGGCCGGCGCCACCGCCTCCGGTCGCCCCAGCCGAAAACACCGACCGTAACATTCCCTCCGAACCAGCTCAACCTACCGACCTCGCTAACCTCGACCAGTGGCCTCAAGAAGGGGGGCCCACGCAAGAACAATTTCGCCAAGAACAGAAGACCTGTCCCTCCCTCGAGGGACTCCGCCAGCAAGCGCTCGCCCAAAGCGCAGGGGATACCTCCGGAACTCATTGGGTCTACTGGGACAATGATCTGCTGTACAGCGAGCAAAGAATCGCCGAGCTGGGGAGCAACCGAGTACTAGTGGTACCCCTCCGTTTCAGAGACTTCCTGTTAAACCTGGCCCACGATGTCCCCCTGGCAGGACATCTGGGACAAGATAAAACCTACAGTCGCCTAGTGACCCACTTCTTCTGGCCCAAAATGAGGAACGATGTGCACCAGCATTGCCGATCTTGCCCCACGTGCCAAGCCAGTGGAAAGAGCGGCCGCAAACTAAAGGCCCCCCTGCAACCTTTTCCCGTGGTCACTACCCCGTTTGAGAGAGTCGGAATAGACATTGTGGGGCCCTTGGACCCACGCACAAAACAAGGCCCTCGATTCATCTTGGTGCTAGTGGACCACGCCACCCGCTACCCTGAGGCTGTTCCTCTGCGAACTGTGACAGCCCCGGTAGTCGGCCGGGCCCTGATGGGGATCTTCTCCCGTGTGGGCTTCCCCCGAGAAGTCGTCAGCGACAGAGGCACGAACTTTATTTCCAAATACATGAAGTCCCTCTGGCAACAGTGCGGGGTTACCTACCGATTCACAACCCCCTATCACCCTCAAGGGAACGGACTCGTTGAGCGGTTCAACCGCACGCTAAAGGGAATGATCGGGGGGTTGGAAGAGCCCCTCCGTCGCCAGTGGGATGTGCTGCTGCCGTGCCTCCTCTTCGCGTATCGAGAGGTCCCCCAGAAATCCCTGGGCTTCAGCCCGTTTGAACTGCTATATGGACACCCAGTGCGAGGGCCGCTCAGTCTCGTCAAAGAAGGCTGGGAGATGCCTCCGTTAAAGAACCCTCCAGATGTCTTCCGGTACCTCCTCACCCTCCGCAACCAGACCCGGCGGTTCAGAGAACTAGCGAAGGCCAACCTAGAGGCCAGTCAAGAGGACATGAAAAAATGGTATGACCAGAATGCCTCATCCATTGAATTCGAACCTGGCCAACAGGTATGGGTGATGTCCCCCACTGAGCCATGCGCCCTACAAGACAAATGGACGGGGCCCTTCAAAGTAATAGAGCGCAAGGGTCCTGCCACCTATCTCATCGACATGGAATCCTCCCGGAACCCTCTCCGGGTCCTCCACGCTAACAGACTAAAGCCCCACTTTGTGCGAACAGAGCTCAGCCTCCTGATGGCCACAGACACTGGGGTTGAAGAAGACTCCGAGCCTCTCCCTGACCTCCTACGGACTCAAGAGCAAGACGGCTCCGTGGATGGGGTCCGGCTCTCAGAGGCCCTCACCAGAGAACAACGCCAAGAGTGTCAAGCCCTCCTATCACAGTTCGCCAGCCTGTTCTCCCTCACCCCAGGTGTCACTTCCTGGTGTGTGCACGATGTGGACACCGGGGACAGCCCCCCTATCCGCCACCGGGCCTACCGCGTGCCAGACCGGGTACGGGCCTGCATCCAGGAAGAAATAGCCAAGATGCTCACGCTCGGGGTCATCGAGCCCTCAGACAGTCCCTGGGCCAGCCCTGTCGTACTGGTCCCCAAAGCAGCTGCCCCCGGCACCACACCAGAACTCCGGTTCTGCGTCGACTACCGGGGCTTGAATGCGGTCACCAGAACAGACGCGCATCCCATCCCCCGGGCAGATGAACTAGTCGACCGAATGGGAGCTGCCCGCTACCTCAGCATCTTCGACCTGACAGCAGGCTATTGGCAGATCGGCCTCACACCCCGGGCGCAAGAACGTTCTGCCTTCTCCACCCCCGATGGCCATTACCATTTCACGGTCATGCCCTTCGGCATGAAGAATGCCCCAGCAACATTCCAACGGCTCGTCAATCAGGTCCTGGCGGGGCTCGAAGGATTCAGCGCCGCCTACCTAGACGACATCGCTGTCTACAGCCACCATTGGACCGAGCACCTCCACCACCTCCGAGCAGTGCTGCAAGCCCTTCAGCGAGCTGGCCTCACGATCAAGGCCAGCAAGTGTCAAATTGGGCAAGGGTCTGTAACCTACCTCGGACACCAGGTGGGAAGCGGCCTAGTGGCCCCTCTACAGCTGAAAATTGCCGCCATCCAGGCTTGGCAGCCCCCCATCACCCAAACCGAGGTACGAGCCTTCCTGGGCCTCACGGGCTATTACCGAAGGTTCGTGAAAGACTATGGTACCATAGTAGGGCCCCTCACGGAACTCACGTCAAAGAACCAGCCCAAGAAAGTCGCCTGGACCCCAGAGTGTCAAACTGCATTTGAACAATTGAAGGCCGCCATGTGTTCCGCCCCTGTGCTCCAGGCCCCAGACTACAGCCGGGAGTTCGTCGTCCAGACGGACGCCTCCGACCAGGGCATTGGGGCAGTCCTGTCTCAAGTGAATACCGAAGGCCTTGATCAACCGGTGGCCTTCATCAGCCGGAGACTCCTACCACGGGAGCAACGCTGGAGCACCATAGAGAGGGAAGCCTTCGCTGTGGTATGGGCCCTCAAGAAGCTCCGGCCCTACCTTTTTGGCACCCACTTTCGGGTGCAGACCGACCACCGACCCCTGCAGTGGCTGATGCATATGCGGGGGGAGAACCCAAAGTTGCTACGCTGGTCCATCTCCTTGCAAGGTATGGACTTCACAGTCGAACACCGGCCTGGGCCAGATCACGCCAACGCGGATGGCCTGTCCCGGTTTTTCCGCCTCGACGAGGAGAGTCCCCAAGAGGATGGGTAACTCTCCCCGCCTTCAGCTGGGGGGGACGCATGTTGGACAGGCCACATGAAGGGCCGCTCTCCCCCGGCCCAACCAGGCCTGAGTCCAGTCCCGCAAGTACCACACACCACCATTGCACGTCCCCCGTCCCCTCAGGGACCCCTGCACTCGAGCATGTCGACCTCGTGGGTCCGATCCACTGCCGGCCCACGCGCCCAGCCTGGGGCGCCATCTTGGACACTCCACCACGAGGCCGCCTGGCCCCCGATCGACCTCAACCCTGGGCCTGGGCCGGCCTCAGACATTCCGGCACCACCCTCCACCCAGGAGGTGAGCGGGCTACTTGGCAAGTCAATGGGAGAAAGAGGTGCCGATGGCTCTCCCCCACCAAGTGCCGCTCGCCCATCGCCTCCCCGGGCGCTGGCTCCACCCCCCTGCTGGGTGTCTGGACTCCCTCATCCCGGACCTCCCGACCTCCAAGTGCGAGGGTCCGGACATCAAAGCACGCCAGCCCTATAACTGGGGCAGCTCCAGAGCAGGAAGGCAGTTGTATCTTGGAGTCGAGAGACGTAAAGAGGAACTCATCCTGGACGGACTACTGGCGCTGCCGTAGCTCTGTCTTGTGCACCATCGTCCTGCCTGTTGGCGCTGCCACAGCCGTCGTAATCTTCATCACCTTCATCGTCGTCGGGACCTGCTGGCGTGGCCGCGGACCGTTGTAACCGCCATCTTCACCGGGACCTGCAGGCTCCGCCGCGGACCGTCGTTTTCCTTCGTCCATCTCGGGACCTGCCTGGCTCCGCCGCGGCCCGATCATCTAGAACGCCGAGCTCGAGGATTGAGAGCTATTTTCCACTCGTTGGTAACAAAGACTGTCCCGCTACCCCTTTCCTAAACCAGAGACTAGAACCGAGGGGACCCCTGAGTCCAGACCTCCTTGTATCCATCATCGTAACCTAAGAATTGCATATAAAGTCTCGTTAACCTTCAACCTTGTGTGGTGTCCGTCTGTGGGGGGGGAAGTTGCTTATCTGTACAGTCGTTGGAGACGGCTCTCCCTGGAGACCTCTCCCCGTAACCTCGGCCGACCCTCCCGGTCCGTCTAACACCGATACAGGGGTTTTAGGAGGGGGACCCAACCACTTCTTTAATATATTAATGTGGTAAATCTGGGTTTGTGAAGGAGACAACTTCAGTGCATAAGTAGCCCTACCTATTTTCCTTACTACCTGAAACGGGCCTTGCCACTCCTTGCGGAGTTTGTGTGTAGAAGTAGGAAGAAGAACAAGAGCCCATTCACCCAGGTTTAACTCTCTCCACTTCTTACCTTTATCATAAAAGGTCTTTTGTTTTCCTTGTGCTTTCTCTAGTGTTTCATAGGACAAGGTCCTTGACTTGTGTAACCTAGTTTTCAGCTGCTGGGAGTAGTCTAATAACTCTTCAGCGTCTTGGGACCCTGTCTTCTCCCAACTGTCTCTGGTTATTTTTAACAGCGTACGGGGTTTCCTTCTAAACAGTAACTCGAAGGGTGAAGTTCCTAGACTACTTTGTTACTGGCTTCTTAGTACATAAAGGGCCAACGGAAGTAGTTGATCCCACTGTTTGCCATCTCCCGACAACAGTTTTTTTAAGGTGGTCTTTATCAAACCGTTGTATCGTTCTACCAGGCCATCGGTTTGTGAGTGATATACCGAAGTGCGTAGATGTTTTACATTTAGTAGAGCACATACTTGCTTCATGAGACGCGACACGAACGGTGTCCCCTGGTCTGTGATAAGATCCTTGGGGAATCCCATTCTAGCAAACAATTCCACCAGCTTTTGAGAAATGGCACTAGTAGTAGCTGCCCTTGAAGGAAACGCCTCAGGGTAACGCGTCGCATAATCAACGACCACCATGACATATTGATACCCTCTATGTGACTTTGGTAAAGGCCCTATGATATCTACGCCTGTTCTTTCAAAAGGCTTCCCTATGATTGGAAGAGGGACAAGAGGAACTTTAGGAGGAATGTAAGGATTTCTTTTTTGACAAATCTGGCATTCCTGACAGTATTTCTTAACTTGAGCATACACCCCTGGCCAATAGAAATGCTCTATGATGGAATTAGTAGTCTTCTCTGCACCAGAATGACCTGCCAAAAGGTGAGCGTGAGCATAAAACATTACTTGTTCGCGAAACACGGTTGGTACAATTAACTGGGGAGTGGCCTGGTCTTGTCCTACTCTGTATAAGAGGCCGTTTTGCTCAATAAAACAGGGATAGGTTAGTTGATTCTGACCTTTGTTATCCTGTGCATTCTGCCAAGCAGTTGCCAAGGAAGCGTCGTTTATCTGAGCCGCCCTGAAGTTAGAATCGGTGGACCAGGGTTCTTCAGTTAACAGTCCCTCCCGGACCCCAGTATTACCCTGCTTTCCTAAGACTTCCGACATCAGGGTGGAGAACCACTTATTGTCAGTCCCTATAATAAGGGGTTCAGGTAGCTCTGGGAGAACTCCTAACTCGCATTGTAATTGGGTACCCTTTTCTGTTGTTAAGGTGATTTTAGCTAGAGGGTAAGTACGCACATCCCCGTGTACACACTTAATCCGAACAGTACGGTCCAAGAGTACAGAAGAAGCGGAGAGTGTACTTTTCTTTACCATGGAATGGCGACAACCTGAGTCCAACAAGGCACAGGTTTTCTTATTGTCTAATAGGACACTTACATAAAATGCTGGTCCTGTCTCTTGGGCGTACAGGATGGCACGAGGCGCATACCCGACCTCCATGGGTTCTTCTTCTTTTTCTTTCTTTTTGCGGCAGTATCTTGCAATATGTCCCCACTCACCGCACTCATAACATTGTGGACCCGTAAAGACTGGTGGTTCTACCTTCACGGGTTTAGGCTTAACAGGAGGGGGTTCATTTTGTGTTTTGTATGGCTTTTTGTCAGTTTTTATGAGGTTTTTGTTGGTAACAGGCTTTTCTGGTTCCCGGAAAACAGGCCGGGTTTGAGCCCGAGCGTATGAATTAGCCATTTCAATGGCATGTTCTAAGGTCAACCCTGCATGCTGTTGGAGCCACCGCTGGGTACCATAGGGCAGTGCCTCAAGAAATTGTTCCAGGTAGATTTTGTCCATGACATTCTCCATATTACCTTCTTGTGGTTTTAACCATCTATCTGCTGCATCTTTCAATTTGTAAAAAAGAGTCTTGGGAGCGTCATTTGGGGTTCCTCTTTCTTGTCGGAAACGTATTCTGTGAGTCTCATCGTCGACCCCCAGTCTATCTAGCACTATTTGCTTCACATGTCCATAGGCGGCTGTTCCATCCTTATTGGCCAACTGGTATGCGGCCTGTGCTTCCCCAGTTAGGAGAGGTGCTAGGTAGAAGGGCCATCTCTCGCCTGGCCAGGCGCTAGCTCTAGCCGCCCTTTCAAAATTCAAAAAAAAAGAAACAGGGTCATCTCCTGCAACATACTTCTGGAGGAGTACTACTGCTCCAGGAGGAGCCGTGGCTCGACTTTGTCCTAAAGCAGCCAATAGTTGTGTTTGACCTTCTGCAAGTTTAGTGAGGTGGTCAGACTGCTGTTGTATAGCTGCGGTGAAAGTAGCTCTATCACTGTCTGCTTGCTCATTAGATCGCCCAATTGCCCACTCCAGTTTGGACTGTCCTTCACTCATTTGATTCAACCAGGCCTCCATCTTGTACTGTCAGATGGAAAGCTCCTGGCTGGCTCGCCACTTGTCACCTTTGGGTCACAAGAATGGAAGGAGCCAACACTGGAGGGCGACGTTTGCATTCTTTTTATTGAGTTTCTAAACCAAAAGATTCGTGATAACAAAAAAACAATAAGGGTCCAGGATCCTTCCTTCGGGTCCTCAGCTTCAGTCCCTGGGGTGGAGGTCCGGGGTTTGCCATGCATGAAAGAAAAGAAGACAACGAGGCTTTTAGTGGGCTGGTCACTTCATAAGGAGGTGCAAGGAAGGGGAGTGTGAGGGAATAGCCAGAACCACCACCAACAGTAACTGCCTCTCATGAATTGTGCTCGAGAAACGCGGTGCCCCAGGCGCTCCCTCCCGTCTCCTACCCGGTCCCGCCCTTCTTAAATCGCAATAGCGAACCCAAACGAGCACGCACCTGGAGAAGCCACGCGTCCTCCTTCGTGTGGCTGGGCAATTCACGGTACCGTTGGCCTCCTGTCTGTTCAGCTGCTGGTGTCTGCTTCTCCTCTGGTTCCGTCCTGGCGCCTTCTCCACACCCTGTGTCAGTTCTCGCGAAGGGCTCCGCCGCCTTGGTCTCGACTCCTGGTTCCATCGCGTTGGTCTCGGCTTCCTCGGTCCAGCTCGCGTCGTTCTCCTGGCGCTTCACGTCCTCCTCCCACGACGAGTTTTTCTGGGCCACACGAGACACGGCGTCTTCCGGGTCTTCCCTCATATGACGAGAGGTAGACCCTGATAGGCCGACAAAGTCAGGTGGTCCAGAGGCGAGGCCGTCCCCATGAAAACAAGGGGTGTTCTTAAAGGGCCCGTAGCAGTCCGCCTGTTGGTAAGACGGAGAATCAGTTAGCTCAACCCGGGCCGAGCAAGGGACCCCCTGACAACTTTCTAGGAGTCTAGGGGAGTAGCCTTGCCGTATTTGGACTGCATTGGCTATGACTAAATATGGATATGATTCTTATGCCTTTATAAGGATATGATTTGTAATAACCACATAAGGGCATGAATCAGGAATTTTTAAATAGGGTCCTAGATATGTTCACAACACCCACTTTACGTATAATGTCCATCATTACTAAATACTAAGCAATACTAAACATATAACGATGCATGTGTTTTCCAACCTTCCCTAAAATACATAAAAAGTGCATTTGAAATGGTATATACACGAAAATTAGTATTACACTGTACGCTTTCGAGCAGTGATATCATTCAGATAATACATATATAGTACGTTGAATTATCGGCTGAATGATTTGCGAACATTACATTTATGAAATGGCTCTTAATACAGAAGAGAAGGTCGAGACCATTTCATCACATATTTATACAATACTGTACATGTGCTAGAGACTAAGTCAAAATATTGTCTCTAAAAATAGAAGTTCTGTTCTCTAAGAATAGTTCTACTTTAAGCAGAGTACCATGTGCCAAAAAAAGTAAATATTTTGGGAATGGAAAAATAATTTCACTTACAGGGGAAAAAAATTGTTCCAATGTTTTCAGTAGTGTTGTTTATCAAAAACTGAAGGACGAATTCAGAGCTCTGGGAACGCTGTGTGTTCGCTGTTTCAAAAGCTATTCTCGTTGTTAGGATAGAACATTAAATCAGACAGGCTGCTGAAAAATTTGTCTACAACAGTAGGTGAAAGTGTGACCAAGTTTGAAAAAGCTGAAATAGTGCATATGTGAGATTCATTGCCATCATCAATGTCAAGATCAGCAACGTTCACAGAAGGTTGTACCTGTGTGGTGCTGCTTTCATCTCGTACTTCACCGCCACCTAATCGTAATGGTGAAGTCTCAACGAATGCCGTCATCAGAATAGGTAGCCGCTGGGGACTACACGTTGCATGAGCCGTTACCGAACCAAGCAAAGTATCGATATCCATAGGTACTGCTGATGGTAGTGTAAGACAGACGTCCAACACGCATTCTTCTCCGCATAGCAGACATCGTAGCACAGGTAAGATGCAATCTTGCCAGATTGGTCTGAATGAAAGAAACCAGGTAGTACTCAGATCTCTTAGCCGGGCAAAGCCGAGGACATTAGTGATCCGTTCTCGGTATCCTATGGCCAGGATCGTTTCTTGAACTGTAGCATGAGTTTTGTCTGTGACTTGACTTGCCATATCGGAGCAGAAGGAACAAAAATAAAATTCCTGCTACAAGTCCCAATATGAGAGGCAGGCCGCCGAAAACATAATGCACAAAATTCGGGAAGATGCCCAGAACTGTGTCAAAGGGTGCTAACAGTACCGAAAAAATTGTCTTAAATACATGTGCGATGCTACTGGTATCAGACATGTTTAAGATTTGGCTTAACATTTCTACGAAATGCACGGGGCAATTTGTCAATATTAGGGTATGTACCTCTGCCGCTGCCCTTGCAACTTGCAGATCATACGTCTCTTTGGACGAGGTTAAAGGCACAGTTGTCTGTAAAAGAATGGACTTAATTCTGCTTAAAGTATCAATTCGAATAGAAGAGATATTCAGAGAAGGCCATATTGCTGCCTCCTTGTCTGGTTTGCTGTTTGGATACAATATTTGCATACAGCAAATGACCCTGGAAGTAACGCTCACGAGGTAGGCTTTTCCTGGCACCATGCTACAACAGCTGTGGTCACTTATTATAACGTAGCTACCGTTGGAAAGCTGTCTGAAAAAGGCTCTATCTGTGCTACAGGGGTGCCGTGCAGGTGACATGAAAGGCTATTTGATGACCTTCGCAGGCTCCATGCAAGTTAATACCTTGACACAGAAGTGTACCGCTTAGTGAATTTTTACAGTTGCTACCACTAAGAAATACCTCTTTTTTCCCTTCACTATAACATCTATGTGTATAAGGTAAATTCCAGGTTGACTTGATGTATCCTTTACCCAACCTTTCATACAGGCCTGCTGGTCTAAACTTTTGGCAATATTGAAACTGAAAAGTTGTTATCGGAATTGTAATTGTACCATGTATTATCCATTCAATGACAGGTCTTTCTGACATTGTCAATGGTAATCTCTCAAGTTTTTCAATACCATGGCGCGTAGCCTGAACGCAGGTTTTGCAACGTCCAGCCTAGCTGTACAATAGAACGCAATTGGGACTGGCCATGTTGTAACATTAGTAAATCCTGCTCTATTATATCAATAGCAGATGATACAATGCTGTCCAGTGAATAAATTCTGGAGGACAGAGTCGTTAACCCATTGTCCACTATAGACAGTGATTTTTCCAAATTAATACGATCAATTTCTCGTATTTTTTCAGCAGTTTCAATTTGTGTCACTTTCCAAGCTTCGTTGTGAGCAGCGTATATTCCAGCGTATATGAAATGTTTTTGACGCTGTTTGCGAGGTCCCAATTAGAAATCTCACAAGTCAGCACCTTCTTTAAGTAAAGTCAAGTGTTGCTTAATCTCAGGCAGTGTGGATTTCTGTAGCCACTGAAGGCATAGTTTTCCTACACTATATGTTGTTATTATCCCTGGATGTTGTCTCTGGGAATATTTTGGGTCTGGCCTGTTCTGTTTGAACCCCTGTGTTTTTTTCAGCAATCTATCTTAACAGTTATTAGTGTCTGTGGGCCAGATCAACCATTTTTTCCAATCAGGATTAGTTCTGTTTTGGTGTAAAATATGGGATACGTCTATCTCCAAATCTGTAGTGCTATTACTATCAGGTATGGGCTTTGGAATAGACGGTTTGTTTAAGTCTTTTATCTTGGCTAGGCCAAGACAGGTTGTTTGTTGAATGGTGTCATTCAGGAATATTATCTGTTCTGGGATCATGCAGGCTCTAAATAATGATTCTAAACCTTGTACCTGCCAGTCTTTTGTACCCCAGATAGCTTTTGTCTCAATGTTGTTTTTCCAAAATTCAAAACCAAATGTAGACATTTTTTCATAAAATGTTTCAGAATAAATTAATTTAGTATTTGTCAACATGTTTTTCATTCCTGTCTTATTTAACATTTTGAAATAAAACGTTTCTGGATTAGTGTTGTTAAACCCTGAAAAGTATGGGAATTTCTCATAAAATGTTTTCAAGCTGCCTTTTGGCGGTGTTGGACAATGTTCCCATTGATTGTAAGTAAAAACATTTCTAGGATTAGCAGATTTGTGCAAATAGTGATGCCCATAATGATTCAAGCAATACATTTCTTCATAATTTGATGAACCCTGTAAATAATCATGTTCTGTAAATTTTGCTGACATTTCTAAATCTATTCAGAAAAGGGGGTGGTGATGGACAGAGTTTCTGAATTAAGCAGAATACTCCTACCCAGTCTACCAAACTACCAAGCCAATTCTTTCACTGGGAAGGAAACAAACTTCCGGGGACCGGTTTCTGGCATTACAGCCGTCATCGGCCCGGCTTGCTTGAATCCTGATGGTGCAATGAGCAAGGGACTCACATCTGAGTATATCCTTCCACGCTTATGGTGGACAAAACGATTCAGAAAAGGGGATGGTGATGGACAGAGTTTCTGAATTAAGCAGAATACTCCTACCCAGTCAACAGATCAGGGCTTGATCCATTACCGTTTTTTAGCTCACTGCACCATCCCAGCTCAGAACCTGGCTACATGCAAATTAGTCTGTCCCTGTCCCAGTGCATCATGGGAACAGGGCAAACCAAACTACCAAGCCAATTGGTAGTTCTGAATCGTTTTTGGCCACTATAGGTGTGGCAGGGTATACTCAGACATGAGTCCCTTGCTCACTGCACCATCAGGATTCAAGCAAGCCGGGCCGACGACGGCTGAAATGCCAGAAACCGGTCCCCGGAAGCTTGTCTCCTTCCAGTGAAGAATTGGCTTGGTAGTCTGGTCTGCCCTGTTCCCATGATGCACTGGGCCAGGGACAGACTAATTTGCATGTAGCCAGGTTCTGAGCTGGATGGTGCAGTGAGCTAAAAAACGGTGATGGATCAAGCCCTGATCTTTGGACTGGGTAAGAGTGGTCTGCTTAATTCAGACACTCTGTTCATCACCACCCCCTTTTCTGAATCGTTTTTGGCCACTGTAGGTGTGGCAGGGTATACTCAGACATGAGTCCCTTGCTCACTGCACCATCAGGATTCAAGCAAGCCGGGCCGACGACGGCTAGAATGCCAGAAACCGGTCCCCGGAAGCTTGTCTCCTTCCAGTGAAGAATTGGCTTGGTAGTCTGGTCTGCCCTGTTCCCATGATGCACTGGGCCAGGGACAGACTAATTTGCATGTAGCCAGGTTCTGAGCTGGGATGGTGCAGTGAGCTAAAAAACGGTGATGGATCAAGCCCTGATCTTTGGACTGGGTAAGAGTGGTCTGCTTAATTCAGACACTCTGTTCATCACCACCCCCTTTTCTGAATCGTTTTTGGCCACTATAGGTGTGGCAGGGTATACTCAGACATGAGTCCCTTGCTCACTGCACCATCAGGATTCAAGCAAGCCGGGCCGACGACGGCTGAAATGCCAGAAACCGGTCCCCGGAAGCTTGTCTCCTTCCAGTAAAGAATTGGCTTGGTAGTCTGGTCTGCCCTGTTCCTATGATGCACTGGGCCAGGGACAGACTAATTTGCATTTAGCCAGGTTCTGAGCTGGAATGGTGCAGTGAGCTAAAAAACAGTGATGGATCAAGCCCTGATCTTTGGACTGGGTAAGAGTGGTCTGCTTAATTCAGACACTCTGTTCATCACCACCCCCTTTTCTGAATCGTTTTTTGGCCACTATAGGTGTGGCAGGGTATACTCAGACATGAGTCCCTTGCTCACTGCACCATCAGAATTCAAGCAAGCCGGGCCGACGACGGCTGAAATGCCAGAAACCGGTCCCCGGAAGCTTGTCTCCTTCCAGTGAAGAATTGGCTTGGTAGTCTGGTCTGCCCTGTTCCCATGATGCACTGGGCCAGGGACAGACTAATTTGCATGTAGCCAGGTTCTGAGCTGGGATGGTGCAGTGAGCTAAAAAACGGTGATGGATCAAGCCCTGATCTTTGGACTGGGTAAGAGTGGTCTGCTTAATTCAGACACTCTGTTCATCACCACCCCCTTTTCTGAATCGTTTTTGGCCACTATAGGTGTGGCAGGGTATACTCAGACATGAGTCCCTTGCTCACTGCACCATCAGGATTCAAGCAAGCTGGGCCGACGACGGCTGAAATGCCAGAAACCGGTCCCCGGAAGCTTGTCTCTTTCCAGTGAAGAATTGGCTTGGTAGTCTGGTCTGCCCTGTTACCATGATGCACTGGGCCAGGGACAGACTAATTTGCATGTAGCCAGGTTCTGAGCTGGGATGGTGCAGTGAGCTAAAACACGGTGATGGATCAAGCCCTGATCTTTGGACTGGGTAATAGTGGTCTGCTTAATTCAGACACTCTGTTCATCACCACTCCCTTTTCTGAGACATTTCTAAATCTGACATCATATTATTAATATTTTCAAAGTCCCAATCATCAGAGAAAGTACTAGGTGATACAAAGTCACTTAAGGAAACCTTGAATTGATGTGGATATTTCAAGAGTTCAACCGGGCCATAGATTTCGTAATCAGTTTTGTCCCATGTTATACCACCAGGTATAGGATTGGCTGTGATGTTCACTGATGACAGTTCTCTTTTTTTCGATGTGAGAAGATCTGTGAGGATTTAGGACCAAGTTGATGTTCTGACTTGCTGTGCCCATTGTACTATATTTTCCATCAATAAATCTAGCCAAACACAAAACTAAAATCAGCCAGAGCAGGAGGAAAAGTACACCTAACACAATCCATAATTCAATCCATGGTGAAATCAGATATGTTTCTCCAAGTTGATGAAAGAGTTCTGTAGTTTTTTCTTTGAAAGTTTTTGTTGCTGGCGTTTCTTTATGTTCACTTGGATCATCAGAAAAGTCATCAAAATTGATGAAGTAGCCAGATGCAGTTCTGTCAATTGTTGGAATTGCTTCCGGATTTTCATTAGTCTTTGGATCTTTCTTTGTTTCATTAGTATAATCAGAGGCTATATCATTGTAGACAGGTGTTTCTTGACTGTTAGATCTGGGGTCTCTAATTGGCAGAGGTAAGTACCTTAGACCAAGTAGGGACCCTTGCTTTTAGTCAGGGTGAAGAAGTACACAAAGTAGATAACCCCTGCTCACCCTCTAGGTAGCTTGGCTCGAGCAGGCAGGCTTATCCCCAAGGCAATGTGTAAAATAAATGCACTTTACACAAACAATGACCCCCAATCCACCACAAACTGAGACCACACAGGTAAGTATATTTATAAAAATATAACTTTATCTAGTTGCAGCAATTAAAAATCAGCAATACACAATGGTTGCTTCTTTGAGAAAAGGTTGCACTTAATCTTGATGGTTGCACTTGTATTTAGGAAGTTCTTATGATAAAAGAATAGTCTCTAGTCTCTGTAAATCAATATTAAAAATGATACTTCAAATCAGCTCTTTAAATGAGTTGTCAAAACAATGCCAGCGGGTAAATAACTTATTAATCTGGCCCTTCAAAACTACTGAGCCCCAGCAATGCGAACGCGCCTCACCGATGATTGCTAGCACCTTCGCGCCGATCAGAGCAGACTTTCACTTAGCCCTGCTGGTCCTGGCAGCCCTCCGCCCGCTCTCAGCACTCCAGGGAGCGGCGGGGAGCTAGCTCGGCTCTCCAAGCAGGGGCGACAGGCCAGGGGCAGAGATCGCTTCTGTGGCTCCCTCGGCGAGGTCGCGTCACTCTTCCCCAGCTTCGGTGGCAACACACGGCTTCGGCGGCGTCCTTAGAGGTCCCGGTTATGGGGACCAATCAATGCACGACTCGGCAGGTGAGCCTCCTAGGGGACGATGCAGCTCCCAATCACATTGCTGCCTTCGCGGCAAGCCTCCTTCTTCACCCGGGAGTCAGCCAGTAGCAGCGCGGCTCCCGGGGCAGGCCCTCATTCACAAGGCAGCTTTGGCGACCAGGCAGCCAATCAGAGCGCGGCTCTGGATATCGATCGACCAATCAGTTGCAGCCCCTTCGTTTCTCAATCCGCGGCTTTGCGGAGCGGGAAAACAGCTGCAGGGCTCTCTCAGGCCCCCGGGCCGCGGCGGTGAATTACGGGCTGATGATTTCCAAGGCCACAGGTCGCAGTTGAGGCGTTTCAAGCCAGCAGATCATCGGGGGTGATTCTGCACGCAGGGAGGCACCACGGGCCTCCTCTCACCCCTGATTTTGTGCCGATGAGCACAACGATCTTCCCTCACAGCTGGCAAGTGGAAACACACGTTGGGGCCAAACACCACACGATCTCCTCAGCAGTTTTGGCAATGCTTTAGGAACCTTTTAACCCTGGGTTCCAGAACAGGAGGCCAGCTCTTCTCAGGCCCTTGGAGATTCAGGTAGGAGACACAGCACACAGCAAAGTCTCTGGGGATCAAGCAAGCAGGGTCACAGCACACAGCAAAGTCCCTCTTCTCCTCAGCTTCAGTTGGTCAGCATAACAGGTCAGCCCTTAGAGCAAACAGCAAGGCAATCTTCCTTCAGTTCTCCAGCGGTCCTTCTTCCAGCAGAGGTTCCTCTTGATTGTAGAATCCAATTTTCTGTTGTCAGGGGTCCTTCTCTTATACCCCAAAATGTCTTTGAAGTCTTTGTGCAAGTGGGCCCGAGCCCGGTCTAAACCAGTTCTGGGTGTTGCTGGAGCCCTTGGGCTTCCTGGCTTCCTTCTTTCTTTCAGTATCAGGGACAGAGGTGACAGTCGCCCAGCGGGAGGTGGAGCCAGCATTGTGGTCAGGCAGGCACAGCCCTAGTCACTCCCAGGTGCTATCTCCTCCCACTTCCCTGGCAACAGATGCAGCTTTTCATCCACGGGCTGACTCAGACAACCTCCTGGGGGCTCTGCAGCCCCTGTCACCCTCAAACCAGACAGTCAATCCACAAGCAGTCCTAGGCACACAGAAAGGTTTAGACAAGAGAACAGCCACTTTCTAAAAGTACTATTCTCAAACACAGAATTTGAAAACAACCTTTCCTAAAAGATGTGTTATTAAATTCTGAGTTCAGGGATATCAATCACTTATGTCCCATCTTGTTCCTATGGGAAGATAGGCTGGTATCCATTGGGACCAGCCTCCCCATGTTAATCTATGGAGTAAGATAACCTTGCAGCAGTGAGCACACAAAGTGGCTGCTGCTCACTACCAGAGCATGTTACCTGCACTAGTACATGCTCTACCTTACCCATACACTGCACCCTGCCCAGGGGGGTACCTTGAGCCTTCCATAGGGGTGACTGATGTGCACAGACAGGGAAGGGTTAGGCCCAGCCAGTGGGGACACTGGCCAGGGGGACATGGCAGTCCACTGACTGCACACAGGCACTGCGCTGGCAGGCCTGAGACACCATTTTAGGGCTACCTATGTGGGTGGCACAATCTGCACTGCTGGCCCACTAGCAGCATCTGTCATCACCAGCCCTGGCACACACAGTGCACTTTACTAGGGACTTCATGGTGATACAAATATGCCAATCAGGTATACCAATCAATATGACAATTTACATAGGGAGCACTTACACTCTGGCACTGATCAGCAGTGGCAGAGTGTCCAAAGCATCTAAACCAGCAAAATCGAAATCCAGCACAGCATCAAAACTACAGGAGGCAGAGGCAAAAATATGGGGGAAAACCACGCCAAGGGTGTCAGGTCTAACACGTGTCCCCTCCAGCTGAAAGTTGGGAGAACTACCCTACCTCTTGAGAGTCCTCATCACTAAGGCGGACAAATCTGGACAGACCATCAGCATTGGCGTGTTCTGTACCAGGGCGGTGCTCCACCATAAAGTCCATCCCCTGTAGGGAAATGGACCACCTCAACAGTTTTGGATTCTCACCCCTCATCTGCATTAACCATCTGAGGGGCCTGTGGTCGGTCTGAACACGGAAGTGAGTCCCAAACAGGTAGGGCCTCAGCTTCTTCACGGCCCAGACCACAGCAAAAGCTTCCCTTTCAATCGCACTCCATCTCTGTTCCCTGGGGAGTAGCCTCCTACTAATGAAAGCCACTGGTTGGTCTCCGCCCTCATCGTTGATTTGTGAGAGTACTGCTCCCACGCCTTGCTCAGAAGCGTCAGTTTGCACAATGAACTCACTGGAAAAGTCAGGTGCCTTAAGCACCGGTGCTGTGCACATGGCAGTTTTAAGGGCATCAAAAGCAGTTTGACAGGCCTCGGTCCAATTCACTTTCTTGGGCTGATTTCTAGATGTCAGTTCTGTCAAAGGGCCGACAATGGTGCCATAACCTTTGACAAACCGTCTGTAATACCCGGTGAGACCTAGAAAGGCTCTCACCTCAGTCTGGGTCTTGGGGGGGTTCCTGAGCCAGAATGGTATCAATCTTTGCCTATAAGGGCGCCACCTGGCCGCTCCCCACCTGGTGTCCCAATAATACCACTGATCCCTGCCCTATCTGGCACTTACTGGCCTTGATAGTGAGGCCTGCCTTCTGCAGAGCCTTCAACACTTCGCAGAGGTGTTGCAGGTGTTCCTCCCAAGTGGAGCGGAACACAGCAATGTCATCCAGGTATGCTGCGCTGAATTCCTCCAGCCCTGCTAATACCTGGTTGACCAATCTCTGGAATGTGGCAGGGGCATTTTTCAACCCAAAGGGCATGACACGAAACTGGAAGTGCCCCTCTGGCATTGAAAATGCTGACCTCTCCTTGGCCCCCTCAGTTAAGGCAATCTGCCAGTACCCTGAAGTCAAATCAAAGGTGCTCAGGTACTGGGCAGCTCCCAACCGATCCACAAGCTCATCAGCTCTGGGGATGGGGTGTGCGTTAGTCTTGGTGAATGCTTTGAGCCCACGGTAGTCCATGCAGAAACGGAGTTCTGGGGGGCCACCGGGGGTAGCAGCTTTCTTAGGAACTAAGACCACTGAGCTAGCCCGGGGGCTGCTGGAGGGCTCAATTACCCCTAGCGCCAACATCTTGGAAACTTCTTCCTTGATGCTAGCTCTGACCTTGTCAGCCACCCTGTAAAATGTCTGTTTCACAGGCAGGCTATCTCCAGTGTCCACATCGTGGACGCACCAGTTGGTGACACCTGGGGTCAGGGAGAACAGGGGGGCGAACTGACCCAAGACCTGGCGACAGTCCTTCTGCTGCTCTGGGGTCAGAGTGGGTGAGAGTATCACACCATCCACTGACCCGTCTTGCTCCTTGGTTGCCAGGAGGTCAGGGAGAGGATCACTATCCTCCTCCCCTCCAGCATCTGTAGCCATGAGCATAGTCACTTCAGACCTCTCAAAGTGGGGTTTGAGGCGGTTCACATGCAACACTCTCAGGGGTTGCCTGGGAGTCTTCAGGTTAACCAAGTAGGTAACCTCGCACTTGCGCTCCACCACCTCATATGGCCCGGTCCACTTGTCACAGAGCACACAAGGCTCCACCGGCGCCATCACCCAAACTTTCAGACCAGGGTGGAACTCAACCAGAGACGTGTTCTGGTCGTACCATCTTTTCATTTCCTCCTGGCTAGCCTCCAGGTTCTCTTGAGCGAGCTTCCTGAAGCGCTTGGACTGGTTGCGGATGGCCAGCACATAGCTGAACACAATAATATACAGCAATGCCCTCGCACACAACAATCAAGGTGTAAAAAATAGTAGTTATGTAATGAACAACATTCTATGCATAGAGCCACTCATTCAGACACTTGCAATTCAGTTCCGTTTCTTGGAAGATGGATAAAAGTTTATTAGTTCCACAACCAGCCGACACGTGTTTCGTCGTGTGGGAAGCAAATCACTGCGACTCCTCAGGGCTGGGAAAAAACATAAAAGTATAGGTATGGAACAATTGATCGAAATATAATGCATATAAACACAAAAAAAACTTGCGATCTTCACATGCACAGCATGGAGAGCGGTGAGTATCAGTAGTGATTAAAGTGTAAAATTACAGAAGAAGGTGCCAAGGCTCCCACGAACCATCAATGAAAGTATTCAAGCAACCGTGACTGTAATGGCGGTATGGAGAACAGTCCTATTGGTGGTGAAAAAAGGCTTATGCCCATCCTTATTTTCCCCATAACTAAAATGTTGGTCACACGTAAGACAATAGGAAATTGTATGGAGAACAGTGATATTCCCGGTGACCAAACATTTGTGGCCAAATTGCGATCTCCATGATGTAACACATCAGTCAACAATGATAGTAGGGGATATTAAAAAGTAACCTATGATCACAGGTGAAGTACTACATGCAACAAAGAGAAAGGAACACCACAAAAGAAGGTAAGTGCGGTAGCGTGACAAGCACCTTGAGTAATTAATCATGTCTGTCTCGTGAAGTCAGTGCATGCACGCCCTATAAAGAGTAGAAAACGGAAAAGAGTTTATAAGTTAATGCAATTCGCATACCTTAAGACTGAACCTACATTCATGTAGGATGTGGTGATATTTCCAGAGAATTCAATCACTGTATTGTGAAAGAGAAAATAGAGAGGGGGGGCCGGGTATTAGTTGAAGGGGAGGCACAACCAGGAGACGAAATAAGAGGGAAAACAAACATAAACAATCATGTTTTTCCCCCGATATTATGTATATATTTCGTCCTAGATAGTGATCGAATGAAAATTACAGGTCAGACATGGTATTATGTCGACGCATGTATGTAGAATGAACTCTCACCGTATAAGTATATTGGTTCAACCCGTCTTAGCCGGGTACGTTTGTCTTTGAGGAGCGGAGAAGAATAACTGATAGAAGCGTCTTTGGTGGTTCCAGGAGTGGTGGTGCCCTCCTATATAGGACGAGAATGTGAGCAAGTGTTTTAGCGGGAGAGCTAGTCCTATATAGTTAACCCTATTTATTAAGTGGCATTGTCATGCTTCAACTCACCACTCACCGTCAATCAGAATGGTAACTGAAGCAGGGTTATCTCAATCTTCACGTGGTAAACTTTCTCACGGAATATACAATCATGAGCACACGGAATCAACTTGCTGCAAGCATCGGACGTGATCGGAGGAAAAGATTATAATAATTTACCCGTTGTTCGGGGTGATGACCAAGTGTTTTGAGAGTCAGCATAACGTGAAAAAATATATATCACCATTTTCAGTAATTCTTTAAAAGATAAAAGTCGGGTACCTTAATAAGTGTACATATTAAGCTTCTACCGGGAGGGGATCCACGTGCAGGTTCCGGTTCGCGTGGGTGCACCTCGAATCTGGAAGTATCTGCATACATAAAGCTGAGTAAAGCGGCATCAATGAACTATTCTTCAAATATTATCCTTAATGTCATATCATCTGTACATTTGAGTCTAACTACGCCAGGAAACTTATCACGAACGTAGCGTCCCCCCTCCTATGGTTCCCGGTTGTCGTTTACCAAGTACGGACACGTGACCGTAAGGAAGCTAGGAATACATACGTTTCTTTTTGGGAAGACTAGACTGTCAAATTACCAATATATGGTCTGCCAAAACAAAAGCACCTCATATCGAATACCAAGGCAGCCGCAGTACTGTCCTCGGTGAGAGTTAGTAAAATTAAAATCCCCGGTTCTTCCACTTTAAAATATTGTAATTAAATGGGAGTTGTAACTTTACAACAACAGTGACCTAATTATCCGGTCCAACTACTTTTGACTCACGAGATCAGCCATGCCTGTAAGCACGAAGTACCGTTAGTGTGATAGAAAAATACGAAGAGCACACACCTCCAAGTGACTTTGTAAATTCCATAAACTGGTAAACAAAACAGTTATTGTAAAAGTACAAAGAAGTGTTCATATCACAAAATCCGTTTCTTTCATTAAAAAATACAGTATCACTTAATGAATGCAATGAAAGATGAACTAAATACATGTACAATTCTAAACAGTTTGATTCAGAAATGGTCTCTTAATTGGAAATAGGATTATTTAAGAGAACAGGTTCCTATAAAAGTGGTACAATGTGAGCCATAAGGTATAAGGTAATGCATGTTACTTGATCACAGCCATTAACACAGAATTCCATGCGTACCCCTGATGCCCAAATAACTGATTCTTTCAATCACCAAGAAAAGTTTTTAATTCTGGATCAAATTTGAGCCCGTGTTCTGTACAATGTAAGCGCATTATCCACATTGCTTATTTACGCCTCAGTGTAAGTTCACGATTTCCACCTCTGATACTCAGAGGAATAACATGAATGCCATAGAAGCGAACCTTAACATCGTCTTCCAAAGGCTGGCAATCCGCAATATGTAACGCCACTGAGTATTTTGGGTACCTTTTCTGTAAGGCTCTTATGTGTTCTGCCATTCTGTCTTTAAGCCAAGTAACAAGACGGGTCTGGCGTAAGGCACAGTAAGGCTGCGCCAATTCTATAGTCAACAAAACAATATGCCAGTACTGTGCATTCATTAAGAGAACTCAATGTGAAAGAGCTTTCAATCTCTCCTTCACTAATGACCACTCTTTCAGTCAAGGAGAACAATGGAAAAAATTTTGAAAAGTTTTTATGTTAGTCTTTATTTATTGATTTTAAGTTTAAAAAAAAAAAAAATAGTTTATTATTTTTCTTGTATTTTTGTTTTCAGCTATATACAATAATAAACATCATTAGACAATTCGGAGTTGCAATCGAATATTACAATCAATGGCCAACACAGCCACAAAAGTGGCGTCCACTGACAACTAACACCTTGGTCGACGCGTTTCGAATCCTAGCAGAATCGCGATCGGTAGTGTACGCGTACACTACCGATCGCGATTCTGCTTGGAGGAGAGAGACGCCCAGCCTCAGATTGAATCAAGAGGCCCCCCGCCCTAAAAATCAGCCGATTATCCGTGCTTGTTGGAATTTTCCACTTGGATTAGGACACGACATAAGAAGCTACCATTCACCGCACGTTCAAGCCCGAGATAAATCTTTGACAGATTTAATTTGTTTTGGTCCTGATGAGAATCCTTTGAACAAACTAGGATTCGAAACGTGTCGACCAAGGTGTTAGTTGTCAGTGGACGCCACTTTTGTGGCTGTGTTGGCCATTGATTGTAATAATTGGAAACTGCAAAACTTTACATAAAAGAGGTTTTGGCTTTTGTTACTTATCTGAGGTTTAGAACTCATTAAGTGTTTTTTGATATTTCCTATGATTGTAAATAGGTTCAACCTTGCATTGGATAATAACAAATTTGATTTTTCTTGAACAAACTGTCAAAATCACGCCACCAACTACCACCACCCTTGTCCCCCGGTTACTGATCAGTGTCTAATTGTTGTCTGGTGTAAATGTCCTTTGTCAAGTCTTTGTGTATATGTTGTACAAATTCACTCCATTGATTACTTCCCCAGTCTATGAATCTGCCTCACTCCTCCGAATTGTCTAATGATGTTTATTATTGTATATAGCTGAAAACAAAAATACAAGAAAAATAATAAACTTTTTTTTTTTTTTTAAACTTAAAATCAATAAATAAAGACTAACATAAAAACTTTTCAAAAAATTTTCCATTGTTCTTGACTGAAAGAGTGGTCATTAGTGAAGGAGAGATTGAAAGCTCTTTCACATTGAGTTCTCTTAATGAATGCACAGTACTGGCATATTGTTTTGTTGACTATATTCTGTCTTTAAGAGCCCTAATGGTGCTGCCCACATAATATTTGCCGCAGTGGAATTCTATAATGTAAACAACAAATTTGGTCAAGCAGGTGATGTTCTGTTTGATGTTAAATGTTTCCTTATTGAAACCTGTAAAAGTTCTAGTCCCATGTTTGCCCCATCTACACATTGAGCAGAAGCCACATCTAAAAATCACCGTGCTGTGTTTTGTCATCCAATTATTGACAGTGGGGTTGCAGGGGACAGTAGGACTAAGTCTGCTTCTCAGTGTTTGTCCTTTCTTGTATGTTATTGCTGGCGTGTCTGGAATCCATTCTTTTAATGCTGGATCTGTTTTTAAAAGATTCCAGTGTTTAAAAAAACCTATTGGTGGTGAAAAAAGGCTTATGCCATCCTTTTTTCCCCATAACAAAATGTTGGTCACACGTAAGACAGTAGGAAATTGTATGGAGGACAGTGATATTCGTGGTGACCAAACATTTGTGGCCAAATTGCGATCTCCATGATGTAACACATCAGTCAACAATGATAGTATGGGATATTAAAAAGTAACCTATGATCACAGGTGAAGTACTACATGCAACAAAGAGAAAGGAACACCACAAAAGGAGGTAAGTGCGGTAGCGTGACAAGCACCTTGAGTAATTAATCATGTCTGTCTCGTGAAGTCAGTGCATGCACGCCCCATAAAGAATAGAAAACGGAAAAGAGTTTATAAGCTCTCTGATAATAATGTCGGAATTGTTGCTCAAAATTGAAAGTGCTAACTAAGGGGGAACGCATAGCACTTTCAGTTTTGAGCAACAATTCCAACATTATTATCAGAGAAGCAGATAAAGGGGGCAACATCGTGGTGATGGATCTCGTGGACTACAACAATGAGATTCTAAACCAAATGAGCGATGATTCCTGTTATAAACAATTGGCACAGAACTCCATGGGCCCTTTGACGTTGCTTATTAATGAGAAACTTCTGAATTGGAAGCAATCTGGCCTTTTAAACAATGATGAATACCTTTACCTCAAAGTATCCAGACCATCTTTACCTTGGTTATACACACTACCCAAGTTACATAAAGATCTCCCTTTCCCCCCTGGTAGACCCATTGTCTCTGGGATAGGGGGACCCACAGAAAGGTTGGCGGAATATGTGGACCTCTTTTTGGGACCACTTGTGAAAAATCTGCCCTCATACATACAAGATTCAAAACACATACTGGGTATAATGACAGACATGGAATGGCATCAGGGCACCACACTGGTAACAATGGATGTGGTGTCCCTTTACACCAGTATCAACCCCAAGTTGGGTATGGAAGCTAGGAACAAAATACTTTCCAACAGACCAGCCTCACTTTGGGCACATACTAACATGTTACTATCCATGATGGACCTCATCCTCAGTAACAATTTCTTCTTGTTCGACCGTAAATGGTACCAACAGAAGAGAGGGGTGGCCATGGGCTCCAAATTTTCCCCCTCCTTCGCGAATCTCTTTATGAGGGCTTTGGAGTCAGACCTTATTTGGGGAACAAAAGGATCACAATATATCGACTCCATCATCTATTGGGGTCGGTATACTGATGATTGTATACTACTATGGTCTGGGTCTGATGAATCATTACAATACTTTTTCAACTACCTTAACAGCAATACGTGGGAGATTAAGTTCACGATGCAACACAGCAAAACTAAGATAGAATTCCAAGATTTTGAATTCTATGTGAAAGAAAATGCACTGCACAGCAGACTCTATAGGAAACCTACCTCGTGTAATGCCATTCTACACGCAAATAGCTCGCATCCACTACATCAAATACGTTCTATTCCCTATGATGAATTCCTTAGAGCTAGACGTAACTGTAGCGAACAAGCGGAATTCAACAATTGCATCGTGAATATTAGCAATAGATTCTCAAAAAGGGGATTCTCTGAGGTAACCTTAAATACGGCTGAAAAGAGAATAAGAAAAATTAAGAGACCAGACAGTCTCAAGAAACGCACAGAGCCTAAGTCCGCGAACAACACAGTGAGACTCATTACTGAATAAAGCGCATTACATCACACGGTGAAAAAAAGTTTCTATAAACACTGGAATCTTTAAAAACAGATCCAGCATTAAAAGAATGGATTCCAGACACGCCAGAAATAACATACAAGAAAGGACAAACACTGAGAAGCAGACTTAGTCCTACTGTCCCCCGCAACACGACTGTCAATAATTGGATGACAAAACACAGCACAGGTTTTTTTAGATGTGGCTTCTGCTCAATGTGTAGATGGGGCAAACATGGGACTAGAACTTTTACAGGTTTCAATAAGGAAACCTTTAACATCAAACAGAACATCACCTGCATGACCAAATTTGTTGTTTACATTATAGAATGCCATTGCGGCAAATATTATGTGGGCAGCACCATTAGGGCTCTTAAAAACAGAATGGCAGAACGCATAAGAGCCATACAGAAAAGGGACCCGAAATACCCAGTGGCGTTACATATTGCAGAATGCCAGCCTTTGGAAGACGATGTTAAGGTTTGCTTCTATGGCATTGATGTTATTCCTCTGAGTATCAGAGGTGGTAATCATGAACTTACACTGAGGCTTAAAGAAGCAATGTGGATAATGCGCTTACATTGTATAGAACACGGGCTCAATTTTGATCCAGAATTACAATTTTTTCTTGGTGATTGAAGGAATCAGTTATTTGGGCATCAGGGGTACGCATGGAATTCTGTGTTAATGGCTGTGATCAATTAACATGCATTACCTTGTACCTTATGGCTCACATTGTACCACTTTTTTAGGAACCTGTTCTCTAAAATAATCCTATTTCCAATTAAGAGACCATTTCTGAATCAAACTGTTTAGAATTGTACATGTATTTACTTCATCTTTCATTGCATTCATTAAGTAATACTGTATTTTTTAATGAAAGAAACGGATTTTGTGATATGAACACTTCCTTGTACTTTTACAATAACTGTTTTGTTTACCAGTTTATGGAATTTGCAAAGTCACTTGGAGGTGTGTGCTCTTCGTATTTCTCTATCACACTAACGGTACTTCATGCTTACAGGCATGGCTGTGCTCGTGAGTCAGAAGTGGTTGGACCGGATAATTAGGTCAATGTTGTTGTAAAGTTACAACTCCCATTTAATTACAATATTTTAAAGTGGAAGAAACCGGGGATTTTAATTTCACTAACTCTTACCGAGGACAGTACTGCGGGCTGCCTTGGGATTCGATACGAGGTGCCGCAGTTTTTGGCAGACCATATATTGGTAATTGACGGTCTAGTCTTCCAAAAAAGAAACGTATTTATTTCCAGCCTCCTTCAGGTCATGTGTCCGTACTTGGTAAACGGCAACCGGGAAACATAGGAGGAGGGACGCTACGTTTGTGGTAAGTTTCCTCGCGTAGTTAGACTCAAATGTACAGATTATATGACATTAAGGATAATATTTGAAGAATAGTTCATTGATGCCGCTTTACTCGGCTTTATGTATGCAGATACTTCTGGATTCGAGGTGCACCCACGTGAACCGGAACCTGCACGTGGATCCCCTCCCGGTAGAAGCTTAATATGTACACTTATTAAGGTACCCGACTTTTATCTTTTAAAGAATTACTGGAAATGGTGATGTATATTTTTTCACGTTTTGCTGATTCTCAAAACACTTGGTCATCACCCAGAACAACGGGTAAATTATTATAATCATTTCCTTCCAGCATGTCCGATGCTTGCAGCAAGTTGATTCCGTGTGCTCATGATTCTATATTCCGTGAGAAAGTTTACCACGTGAAGATTGAGATAACCCTGCTTCAGTTACCATTCTGATTGACGGTGAGTGGTGAGTTGAAGCATGACAATGCCACTTATTAAATAGGGTTAACTATATAGGACTAGCTCTCCCGCTAAAACACTTGCTCACATTCTCGTCCTATAAAGGAGGGCACCACCACTCCTGGAACCTCCAAAGACGCTTCTATCAGTTATTCTTCTCCGCTCCTTAAAGACAAACGTACCCGGCTAAGACGGGTTGAACTAATATACTTATACGGTGAGAGTTCATTCTACATGCATGCGTCGACATAATACCATGTCTGAACTGTAATTTTCATTTGATCACTATCTAGGACGAAATAGATACATAATATCGGGGGGAAAACATGATTGTTTATGTTTTTCCCCTCTTATTTTGTCTCCTGGTTGTGCCTCCTCTTCAACTAATACCCGCCCCCGCTCTATTTTCTCTTTCACAATACAGTGATTGAATTCTGTGGAATTATCACCACATCCTACATGAATGTAGGTTCAGTCTTAAGGTATGCGAATTGCATTAACTTATAAACTCTTTTCAGTTTTCTATTCTTTATGGGGCGTGCATGCACTAACTTCACGAGACAGACATGATTAATTGCTCAAGGTGCTTGTCACGCTACCGCCCTTACCTTCTTTTGTGGTGTTCCTTTCTCTTTGTTGCATGTAGTACTTCACCTGTGATCATAGGTTACTTTTTAATATCCCATACTATCATTGTTGACTGATGTGTTACATCATGGAGATCGCAATTTGGCCACAAATGTTTGGTCACCACGAATATCGCTGTCGTCCATACAATTTCCTACTGTCTTACGTGTGACCAACATTTTGTTATGGGGAAAATAAGGATGGCATAAGCCTTTTTTCACCACCAATAGGACTGTTCTCCACACCGCCATTACAGTCACGGTTGCTTGAATACTTTCATTGATGGTTCGTGGGAGCCTTGGCACCTTCTTATGTAATTTTACAGTGTAATCACTACTGATACTCACCGCTCTCCATGCAGTGCATGTGAAGATCGTAAATGTTTTTTGTGTTTATATGCATTATATTCGACCAATTGTTCCATACCTATACTTTTATGTTTTTTCCCAGCCCTGAGGAGTCGCAGTGATTTGTTTCCCACGCGACGAAACACGTGTAGGCTGGTTGTGGAACTAATAAACTTTTATCCATCTTCCAAGAAACGGAACTGAATTGCAATTGTCTGAATGAGTGGCTCTATGCATAGAATGTTGTTCATTACATAACTACTGTTTTTTACACCTTGATTGTTGTGTGCGAGGGCATTGCTGTATATTGTTGTCTCGTAGGTCTGGTGACAGATCTACTCTGGAACGGTTAAGGGGTCTTATCCGCTCGCCTGTCCGCACCACGCCATACTATAGCTACTTTGCATACATTAATGTTCACACTAGGTAGTGCGCTCATACTTATCAGAAATACTAAAAACCCTGTCTGTTGTATTGTACTGTTGGATTCTGATAGGTCGCATCCACGTTTTTTTCTATATTTTTTCTAATTTGACGTATTGTAATCTTTACAGAAACACCTCATTGAATCTTACCGATGAATAGAGCTAAGGCAGCTGCAGAACTTTTTGACAACTTGGCCAAGGGCATGCCCACTCATAAAGCATCAGCGAGTGCGGGTCCACCATGCAAAGAAGGCCTTAAAGATAAGTTTATTAAGCAAGAAAAACTTAAAAAACAAGAAAATTCCCGATGGTGGGATGGAACCACCTTAAAACAGTATATTCGTCTTAAACAAATACCTAGGGGACTACGCTCCCAAGTCTTCCCCACTTATGACGACTTAGATGCAGACCTCATGTCCAAATGGGAAGACTCTCTTCATAATAACTCCATGGTATTAATGGACATTCTAATTTAAAGTGCAGATCGTAAGACAACTAAGTTACAGACTGAAATATCCATTTTGGAACAAAAAATCATAGACCTCAATCTACCCGAGGCAACAGTCAAAAATTACACTTTACTAGATGAGATCCTTTTAAGACATCAAGCTGAGATCAAGAACAGAAAGGCACGCCAATTAAAAAGGGATGAGACAGACTATAGAGATGGCAGGGTCTTCACCTACGCACGTAAATATGATTCTATGATCCCCAGTAATAAACAGGGGATGCAAGTAGGAAGATCCACCACTAATAGCTCCACAGCATCTAGTACTACATCCTTAAGTACAGCGGGACTCAGTGAATCAGAGAATGAGCCACTGGATAATACTGGCGCCACTAGCTCGGCTTTTTTAGTGGAAATGCAGCGCATCAGGAAAGGCAACAGGATACCACCACTAAGAAACGTACAAGACCCAAAACCCACAGGGGGAAGCGGAGTAAACCACGAAGATTACCGCAAGAAATTGAGGTCAGGTACCACGAGGAATTGATTACTGCTAACCAAGAAGTACAGGTTATCAACCTCTCCTCTTTTCCTTTAAGTGCGGATATGATCTCTCTGCTTATTAAGGGCCTTCGTTACAATCCATACTCTACAGGAGACATTTGCCAAACTAAAATTGATGTATTTAAATTTGTTCGTAACCTAAAGCTAAAAAAACATTTTGCAGGACTACAAGAAACTAATAGACATTCTAAGAATATTCCTACTGTTTTTGATGAAGAGCTTTTGACAATAAAGGATGTGCAATCAACACACTTGCTTCTTTCCTTGGCTGACCGTGAAGAGAGTCCTTATGACATGGAGATGCTTCTTGAGGAGCTTGCTGTAGAGACGAACTATGGGATGGCCAGTGGGCTTAAATGTAAATCCAAATGGGCCCCCACACTACCTGGGGGTAACGTTATTGACAACTTTCATAGACACATCTTAGAGGATCTAGATAAGGTCAACACGAGAAATCTAGATTCTACTTTCAAATACAAAGACAACCTCACTAAGGGGGAACGCATAGCACTTTCAGTTTTGAGCCTCAATTCCCACATTATTATCAGAGAAGCAGATAAAGGGGGCTACATCGTGGTGATGGATCTCGTGGACTACAACAATGAGATTCTAAACCAATTGAGCGATGATTCCTGTTATAAACAATTGGCACAGAACCCCATGGGCCCTTTGACGTTGCTTATTAATGAGAAACTTCTGAATTGGAAGCAATCTGGCCTTTTAAACAATGATGAAAACCTTTACCTCAAAGTATCCAGACCATCTTTCCCTTGGTTATACACACTACCCAAGATACATAAAGAGCTCCCTTTCCCCCCTGGTAGACCCATTGTCTCTGGGATAGGGGGACTCACAGAAAGGTTGGCGGAATATGTGGACCTCTTTTTGGGACCACTTGTGAAAAATCTGCCCTCATACATTCAAGATTCAAAACACATACTGGGTATAATGACAGACATGGAATGGCATCAGGGCACCACACTGGTAACAATGGATGTGGTGTCCCTTTACACCAGTATCAACCCCAAGTTGGGTATGGAAGCTATGAACAAAATACTTTCCAACAGAGCAGCCTCACTTTGGGCACATACTAACATTTTACTATCCATGATGGACCTCATCCTCAGTAACAATTTCTTCTTGTTGGACCATAAATGGTACCAACAGAAGAGAGGGGTGGCCATGGGCTCCAAATTTTCCCCCTCCTTCGCGAATCTCTTTATGGGGGCTTTGGAGTCGGACCTTATTTGGGGAACAAAAGGATCACAATATATCGACTCCATCATCTATTGGGGTCGGTATATTGATGATTGTATACTACTATGGTCTGGGTCTGATGAATCATTACATCACTTTTTCAACTACCTTAACAGCAATACGTGGGAGATTAAGTTCACGATGCAACACAGCAAAACTAAGATAGAATTCCTAGATTTAGAATTCTATGTGAAAGGAAATGCACTGCACAGCAGACTCTATTGGAAACCTACCTCGTGTAATTCCATTCTACACGCAGATAGCTCGCATCCAATACATCAAATCCGTTCTATTCCCTATGGTGAATTCCTTAGAGCTAGACGTAACTGTAGAGAACAAGCGGAATTCAACAATTGCATCGCGAATATGAGCAATAGATTCTCAAAAAGGGGATACTCTGAGGTAACCTTAAATACAGCTGAAAAGAGAATAAGAAAAATTAAGAGACCAGACAGTCTCAAGAAACGCACAGAGCCTAAGTCTGCGAATAACACAGTGAGACTCATTATTGAATACAGCGCATTACAGCACACGGTGAAAAAAAGTTTCTATAAACACTGGAATCATTTAAAAACAGATCCAGCATTAAAATAATGGATTCCAGACACGTCAGCAATAACATACAAGAAAGGACAAACACTGAGAAGCAGACTTAGTCCTACTGTCCCCCGCAACACCACTGTCAATAATTGGATGACAAAACACAGCACAGGTTTTTTTAGATGTGGCTTCTGCTCAATGTGTAGATGGGGCAAACATGGGACTAGAACTTTTACAGGTTTCAATAAGGAAACGTTTAACATCAAACAGAACATCACCTGCTTGACCAAATTTGTTGTTTACATTATAGAATGCCACTGCCGCAAATATTATGTGGGCAGCACCATTAGGGCTCTTAAAGACAGAATGGCAGAACACATAAGAGCCATACAGAAAAGGGAACCGAAATACCCAGTGGCGTTACATATTGCAGATTGCCAGCCTTTGGAAGACGATGTTAAGGTTCGCTTCTATGGCATTGATGTTATTCCTCTGAGTATCAGAGGTGGAAATCGTGAACTTAACACTGAGGCGTAAAGAAGCAATGTGGATAATGCGCTTACATTGTATAGAACACGGGCTCAATTTTGATCCAGAATTACAATTTTTTCTTGGTGATTGAAGGAATCAGTTATTTGGGCATCAGGGGTACGCATGGAATTCTGTGTTAATGGCTGTGATCAATTAACATGCAATACCTTGTACCTTATGGCTCACATTGTACCACTTTTATAGGAACCCGTTCTCTAAAATAATCCTATTTCCAATTAAGAGACCATTTCTGAATCAAACTGTTTAGAATTGTACATATATTTACTTCATCTTTCATTGCTTTCATTAAGTGATACTGTATTTTTTAATGAAAGAAACAGATTTTGTGATATGAACACTTCCTTGTACTTTTACAATAACTGTTTTGTTTACCAGTTTATGGAAATTACAAAGTCACTTGGAAGTGTGTGTTCTTCGTATTTCTCTATCACACTAACGGTACTTCATGCTTACAGGCATGGCTGTGCTCGTGAGTCAGAAGTGGTTGGACCGGATAATTAGGTCACTGTTGTTGTAAAGTTACAACTCCCATTTAATTACAATATTTTAAAGTGGAAGAAACCGGGGATTTTAATTTCACTAACTCTCACCGAGGCTGCCTTGGGATTCGATACAAGGTGCTGCGGTGCTTTTGTTTTGGCAGACCATATATTGGTAATTGACGGTCTAGTCTTCCAAAAAAGAAACGTATTTATTTCCAGCATCCTTCCGGTCACGTGTCCGTACTTGGTAAATGGCAACTGGGAACCATAGGAGGAGGGACGCTATGTTCGTGGTAAGTTTCCTCGCATAGTTAGACTCAAATGTACAGATGATATGACATTAAGGATAATATTTGAAGAATAGTTCATTGATGCCGCTTTACTCGGCTTTATGTATGCAGATACTTCCGGATTCGAGGTGCACCCACGCGAACCGGAACCTGCACGTGGATCCCCTCCCGGTAGAAGCTTAATATGTACACTTATTAAAGTACCCGACTTTTATCTTTTAAAGAATTACTGGAAATGGTGATATATATTTTTTCACGTTGTGCTGATTCTCAAAACACTTGGTCATCACACAGAACAACGGGTAAATTATTATAATCTTTTCCTCCCAGCACGTCCGATGCTTGCAGCAAGTTGATTCTGTGTGCTCATGATTGTATATTCCGTGAGAAAGTTTACCACGTGAAGATTGAGATAACCCTGCTTCAGTCACCATTCTGATTGATGGTGAGTGGTGAGTTGAAGCATGACAATGCCACTTATTAAATAGGGTTAACTATATAGGACTAGCCCTCCCGTTAAAACTCTTTCTCACATTCTCGTCCTATATAGGAGGGCACCACCACTCCTGGAACCTCCAAAGATGCTTCTATCAGTTATTCTTCTCCGCTCCTTAAAGACAAACGTACCCGACTAAGACGGGTTGAACCAATATACTTATACAGTGAGAGTTCATTCTACATACATGCGTCGACATAATACCATGTCTGACCTGTAATTTTCATTCGATCACTACCTAGGACGAAATAGATACATAATATCGGGGGAAAAACATGATTGTTTAAGTTTTTTTCCCTCTTATTTCGTCTCCTGGTTGTGCCTCCCCTTCAACTAATACCCGCCCCCTCTCTATTTTCTCTTTTTCACAATACAGTGATTGAATTCTGTGGAATTATCACCACATCCTACATGAATGTAGGTTCAGTCTTAAGGTATGCGAATTGCATTAACTTATAAACTCTTTTCCGTTTTCTATTCTTTATGGGGCGTGCAGGCACTGACTTCATGAGACAGACATGATTAATTACTCAAGATGCTTGTCACGCTACCGCACTTACCTTCTTTTGTGGTGTTCCTTTCTCTTTATTGCATGTAGTACTTCACCTGTGATCATAGGTTACTTTTTAATATCCAATACTATCATTGTTGACTGATGTGTTACATCATGGAGATCGCAATTTGGCCACAAATGTTTGGTCACCACGAATATCACTGTTCTCCATACAATTTCCTACTGTCTTACGTGTGACCAACATTTTGTTATGGGGAAAATAAGGATGGGCATAAGCCTTTTTTCACCACCAATAGGACTGTTCTCCACACCGCCATTACAGTCACGGTTGCTTGAATACTTTTTTTTGTGGTTCGTGGGAGCCTTGGCACCTTCTTATGTAATTTTACACTGTAATCACTACTGATACTCACCGCTCTCCATGCAGTGCATGTGAAGATCAAAAATGTTTTTTTTGTGTTTATATGCATTATATTTCGACCGATTGTTCCATACCTATACTTTTATGTTTTTTCCCAGCACTGAGGAGTCGCAGTGATTTGTTTCCCATGCGACGAAACACGTGTCGGCTGGTTGTGGAACTAATAAACTTTTATCCATCTTCCAAGAAACGGAACTGAATTGCAATTGTCTGAATGAGTGGCTCTATGCATAGAATGTTGTTCATTACATAACTACTGTTTTTTACACCTTGAGTGTTGTGTGCGAGGGCATTGCTGTATATTATTGTCTCGTAGGTCTGGTGACAGATCTGCTCTTGAACGGTTAAGGGGTCTTATCCGCTCGCCTGTCTGCACCACGCCATACCATAGCTACTTTGTATACATTAACGTTCACACTAGGTAGTGCGCTCACACTTATCAGAAATACTAAAAACCCGTCTGTTGTATTGTATATAGCTGAACACTTCCTGAGGGGTTTTCCCACGGGATTTCTCCCACCCCTCCTTCACCAGAGTGAGAGGCCCTCTGACAGGGTGGCCATACAGCAACTCAAAGGGACTGAACCCTAAGGATTTCTGAGGCACCTCCCTGTAGGCAAACAACAGCCATGGTACCAAGACGACCCACTTCTGCCTCATGGGCTCCTCTAGGCCCATAATCATGCCCTTCAGGGTGCGGTTGAATCTTTCAACCAACCCATTTCCTTGAGGATGGTAAGGAGTGGTGAACTTATATGTCACCCCACACTCCTCCCACAGAGACTTCATGTACCTAGAGATGAAGTTTGTACCCCGGTCGGAGACCACCTCTCTGGGGAACGCCACACGGGAAAAGATCCCCATTAAGACACGGCCGACCACGGGGGCTGTGACTGTCCTGAGAGGGACTACTTCCGGGTACCGGGTGGCATGGTCCACCAAGACCAGGATAAACCTGTTGCCTAAGGCTGTCTTGGGGTCCAGGGGCCCCACAATGTCAATGCCCACTCACTCAAAAGGGGTGCTCACCACAGGAAAGGGTTGGAGGGGTGCCACGCACTTCCCTCCGCTCTTGCCACTGGCCTGACAAGTTTGGCAAGACTTACAAAAGGCAGCGACGTGCTTCTTCATCTGGGGCCAGTAAAAGTGGGTGACAAGCCTGTGATAGGTCTTGCCTTGCCCAAGATGTCCTGCGAGAGGCACGTCATGAGCCAGACCCAGTAGGAAGTTCCTGAAGCGCTCGGGTTCCTACCAGCACACGGGCTGCACCGGGCTCAGCGAACTTAGGCTCACTATAAAGTAAGTCATCCTCCCAGTAAATCAAATGTTCCTTGGACCCCAGGCATGCTGCCTGGTCTGCAGCCTGCTGCCGCACACCAATGAGGGAAGGGCACTCCTCTGAGCCTGGCAGATTTCCTCCCTGGAGGGACCACCATCTTGCTGCCACTGGGACAGCTCAGGCAATTCCACCAGTTCTGCCACCTGTTCCCCTGTAGGTTCCAGGGCATCCCCCTCAGGTTCTGCTTCCTCCTGGACAGTGGGAAAGGTGGGGGCTGGTTTCCCACGCCCTCTACCCCTTCCTCTCTTGGCAGGTCCCTGGGCCATTGTTCCAGGCTCCAGTTCTGCTAATCCACCCTTACTGGCTCCCATTGCACATGTGGTCACACAGATCCATGCAGGCAAGCCCAACATTTCCAAATGAGTTCTGTGCTCCACATCTTTCCATGGAGAGCTCTCCAGGTCATTACCTAATAGACAATCTACAGGCAAGGCATCACTTACAACAACTTCCAAAATACCAGAGACTCCTCCCCATTCAAATGGAACACGTGCCAACTTGCAGAGGCGCACTGAACTGTCAGCTGCCACCACAGGACGGAGTACATTGGGAATGATCTGCTCTTCAGACACCCACTGACACCTGACAGATGTCCCACTGGCCCCTGTGTCTCTCAGAGCTTCTATCTCTTTTCCATTGATGGTCACCTTCTGCCCATATTTTTTAGTTTTTAGGGGCAGCAAGGTTTCCTGGGCCATCTCTTGGTCTCCTAAAGAGACAAGGGTCATCACTGCTAACCCCTCCTCCCCACTGGAAATCAAATCCCCTCCCAAAGCTACACTGGCTAACCCCGGGGTTGGAGCACCAGTGGGTGTGGAGGTTTGTTTGGACATTTGGGGGCAATGTGCCCCACCTCCCTACATGAATAGCAAGTAGGCGGGGACCTGTTGTCCTGCTTGCCCTTATGGGGCCAGGGCTTCTTAGACTTGGGGGGTTGA
Organism: Lissotriton vulgaris; assembly: GCF_964263255.1. NCBI lineage: Eukaryota > Metazoa > Chordata > Amphibia > Caudata > Salamandridae > Lissotriton > Lissotriton vulgaris. The sequence goes on from NC_141700.1 coordinate 452,585,039, forward strand.
GACTCCTTCTCCTGTTAACTATTTTGGGGCCCTTTAGAAGACTCCTTTTGATTACCCTTGTCCCCCCCACTCTTCTGCTGGGGACCCTGTCCACCTTTGGCTGGGGTACTTACCACCCCCTTGTGGACCCTGGTGCTAGTCCAGCGGTCCGCCTCTTTAGCAAGCTCACTGGGGTCAGTTAACTTGCTGTCTAAAAGATGCTGGCGCAGCTCTGGAACACATAAACTACTCAAGTGCTCCCAACTAATCAAGTGACACAACCCCACATAATCAGTATCTTTGCTGCCCTTTATCCAACCTTCCAGTGCACGCGTGTACATACTCACACACTCCACCCAAGTACTAGAATCAAGCTTCTTGAAGTTCCTAAACTTCTGGCGGTACTGTTCTGGAGTGAGCCCATACCTGAGGCATAAAGCCTCCTTCATAGCGGGGTCGGATAAAGTACCTGCTGCTTCTAAGGGTGATAAGACATCCCTCAGAGAGGCCTCAAAATGCTTCCACAAACCTGCCCCCCTTTTCTTCTCAGGCACTTCATTCATCTTCAAGGCAAGCTCATACGATCTAAACCACGCATAAATATCCTCACCCATCTGATAATTCTGTACCAGATCTTTTGGTATGTATACTTTACCCGCCTGTACTGGTTGTGCTCTGCCACCATTAGGACTGGACTCCACCTGTTTAGCTTTAATGTCCAGCTCCCTCATACTCAACTCATGAGCCAACTGGAGTTTCTTCTCTTCAAAAACAAGAGCATTCCTCCTCTCCTCCGCCTTCTTTTCACTTTCAAGGCGCAGACTCCTCTCTTCTGCTTGGGCTTTGAGTTTAAAAAGCTCAATCTCATGGGCCCTAGCTCTCTGATTATCCTCCAGCTCCTCTGGAGAAATAACCCTACTGGAGTGGTTGCTGCCAACCCTAGATGCTGGCCTATTCATTGGCAAATCACCGGATTCAAAAGCATTCTGCTCTGTGCCTCCCTCTCCAGTATCATCTTTTGAATCAACATGTTTGGCCTCCCACCAGGACCTTAGAGCTTTCTGTAGCTCTTCCTTGTTTGAGCTGCCCTTCACTGGGCATCCAAGCTGTTTGCAGAATTGCTTTAGCTGCTCCTTTTTATAGATGAGCAACTCCTGAATTTCAAATTCCAATTCTACTACTTTGCTTGCTGCGTTCTGAGACATGATGCCTCCTAGACTTTGAAAAATAGGTTTCACCAAAAAGAAAAAATCTTGTACAATCTGTGCTGCTAAACTAGACTAGTGATGTACAAGAAATCACTGCAGGTCAAGTGCAAATATTAGTTCAAAATCCACACTGCTGTCCAACAATGTTAGATCTGGGGGTCTCTAATTGGCAGAGGTAAGTACCTTAGACCAAGTAGGGACCCTTGCTTCTAGTCAGGGTGCAGAAGTACACAAAGTAGATAACCCCTGCTCACCCTCTAGGTAGCTTGGCTCGAGCAGGCAGGCTTATCCCCAAGGCAATGTATAAAATAAATGCACTTAACACAAACAATGACCCCCAATCCACCACAAACTGAGACCACACAGGTAAGTATATTTATAAAAATATAACTTTATCTAGTTGCAGCAATTAAAAATCAACAATACACAATGGTTGCTTCTTTGAGAAAAGGTTGCACTTAATCTTGATGGTTGCACTTGTATTTAGGAAGTTCTTATGATAAAAGAATAGTCTCTAGTCTCTGTAAATCAGTATTAAAAATAATACTTCAAATCAGCTCTTTAAATGAGTTGTCAAAGCAATGCCAGCATGTAAATAACTTATTAATCTGGCCCTTCAAAACTACTGAGCCCCAGCAATGCGAGCGCGCCTCACCGATGATTGATAGCACCTTCGCGCCGATCAGAGCAGACTTTCACTTAGCCCCGGCCGGTCCCGGCAGCCCTCTGCCCGCTCTCAGCACTCCAGGGAGCGGCGGGGAGCTAGCTCGGCTCTCCGAGCAGGGACGACAGGCCAGGGGCAGAGATTGCTTCTGTGGCTCCCTCGGCAAGGTCGGGTCACTCTTCCCCGGCTTCGGTGGCAACATATGGCTTTGGCGGCGTCCTCACAGGTCCCGGTTACGGGGACCAATCAATGCGCGACTCGGCAGGCGAGCCTCCTGGGGGACGACGCAGCTCTTCCTCTCTTGGCCCAATCACGTCGCTGCCTTCGCGGCAAGCCTCCTTCTTCACCCGGGAGTCAGCCAGTAGCAGCGTGGCTCCCGGGGCAGGCCCTCCTTCACACGGCAGCTTCGGCGACCAGGCAGCCAATCAGAGTGCGGCTCTGGATATCGATCGACCAATCAGGGTGCGGCCCCTTCATTTCTTTCTCCGCGGCTTTGCAGAGCGGGGAAACAGCTGCAGGGCTCTCTCAGGCCCCCGGGCCGCGGCGTTGAATTACGGGCTGATGATTTCCAAGGCCACAGGTCGCAGTTGAGGCGTTTCAAGCCAGCAGATCGTTGGGGGTGATTCTGCACGCAGGGAGGCACCACGGGTCTCCTCTCACCCCTGATTCTGTGCTGATGAGCACAACGATCTTCCCTCACAGCTGGCAAGTGGAAACACGCGTTGGGGCAAAACACCACACGATCTCCTCAGCAGTTTTGGCAATGCTTTAGGAACCTTTTAACCCTGGGTTCCAGAACAGGAGGCCAGCTCTTCTCAGTCCCTTGGAGATTCAGTTAGGAGATACAGCACACAGCAAAGTCTCTGGGGATCAAGCAATCAGGGTCACAGCACACAGCAAAGTCCCTCTTCTCCTCAGCTTCAGTTGGTCAGCAGAACAGGTCAGCCCTTAGAGCACACAGCAAGGCAATCTTCCTTCAGTTCTCCAGCGGTCCTTCTTCCAGCAGAGGTTCCTCTTGGTTGTAGAATCTAATTTTCTGTTGTCAGGGGTCCTTCTCTTATACCCCAAAAAGTCTTTGAAGTCTTTGTGCAAGTGGGCCCTGAGCCCGGTCTAAACCAGTTCTGGGTGTTGCTGGAACCCTTGGGTTTCCTGGCTTCCTTCTTTCTTTCAGTATCAGGGACAGAGGTGACAGTCGCCCAGAGGGTGGTGGAGCCAGCATTGTGGTCAGGCAGGCACAGCCCTAGTCACTCCCAGGTGCTATCTCCTCCCACTTCCCTGGCAGCAGATGCAGCCTTTCATCCACGGGCTGACTCAGACAACCTCCTGGGGGCTCTGCAGCCCCTGTCACCCACAAACCAGACAGTCAATCCACAAGCAGTCCCAGGTACACAGAAAGGTTTAGACAAGAGAACAGCCACTTTCTAAAAGCACTATTCTCAAACACAGAATTTAAAAACAACCTTTCCTAAAATATGTGTTATTAAATTCTGAGTTCAGGGATATCAATCACTTATGTCCCATCTTGTTCCTATGGGAAGATAGGCTGGTATTTATTGGGACCAGCCTCCCCCATTTTAATCTATGGAGCAAGATAACCTTGCAGAAGTGAGCATACAAAATGGCTGCTGCTCACTACCAGAGCATGTTACCTGCACTAGTACATGCTCTACCTTACCCATACACTGCATCCTGCCCAGGGGGGTACCTTAAGCCTTCCATAGGGGCGACTAATGTGCACAGACAGGGAAGGGTTAGGCCCAGTCAGTGGGGACACTGGCCAGGCGGACATGGCAGTCCACTGACTGCACACAGGCACTGCGCTGGCAGGCCTGAGATACCATTTTAGGGCTACTTATGTGGGTGGCGCAATCTGCGCTGCAGGCCCCCTAGCAGCATCTGTCATCACCAACCCTGGCACACACAATGCACTTTACTAGGGACTTTATGGTGATCCAAATATGCCAATCAGGTATACCCAATCAATATGACAATTTACATAGGGAGCACTTACACTCTGGCACTGATCAGCAGTGGCAGAGTGTCCAAAGCATCTAAACCAGCAAAAACGAAATCCAGCACAGCATCAAAAATACAGGAGGCAGAGGCAAAAAGATGGGGGAAAACCACACCAAGGGTGTCAGGTCTAACATTGACGAACTGTTGCAATTTGGGTTTCAAGAGGCACAAGTTCCATGGCTTTGTTGCATAGTCCTTTTTTGTTCACTGCAGGTTTATCACAGTGATTAGTCTCTCAGTTTGAACCTCTTGGATTGTAGCAAGATTTGGTCTTCTGCTATTTCTTGGGAGTCCACTGGGCCTACTACTTATTATTGGCCACATGATTGTGGTTTTACCGGGTCAATGGATACAACTCTGTTCTCCTTTTTACCAGCAAGGGGCGGTAGTACTACTGATCTTGTTCCGCTGAAAAGCTAAGACAGGTACTGCTTTTCTTTAAGAAGGCCCAAATTCCTTCTTCACCGCGATCTTTTCTCTGACCAGATCCCCAATCTTTGGAATCCAGACAGATCTCGCTGGGACAGGTGGGTTTTCTTCAGTGGCCGTTGGCTTTAGCTTTTTGTTACTTAGACTTCTTCTTGTTTCATTTAAGTCCTGTAAAACAGCCAAACGATCTTTGATATCAAAAGTTTTTTGTTTCACCACTGAAGTGTGACAATCGAGATCATGAATGATCATTCTTGTACCAAACAAAAGTTCGTACGGAGTGATACCTCCTAGAGAATTTCTTGGCAGATTAGTACGACTACGTTGGACACTTATTAGATGTTTGACCCACCCGTCACCCGAACCTAATACCCTTGCTGTTATAGATTGCTTTATGTCACGTTTTTTTCTCTCCACTACCGCATTTCCCTCGGGGATGGAATGGACTAGAGTACCTCAATACAATACCCATGCTGGCCATGGTCTCCTTGTAAGCTCAAGAGCTAAACGCAGGACCCTGGTCAGAATGTAGCATGCCAATTGCGTATGTGCCAATAAAGGCTCGCAAATCTTTTATAACAGTTCTGGCGTCAGGGGCCACATCTAAATTAATCTTGTCTCAATAATTTTGGGATCGCATTTCTCCGTCTGGATTTCTGCGTATAGATAGCCTAATGCTGTCTAATAGAGGTGTCCGGGCAGGTGTCTGGTCCGGTTCACAACTGCGATCTCTATTGCAGTTCTCACAATTCATTGCAAAGTTATAAATTTGCACGCTCATACCCGGCATCCAGTACTCCGATTGTAATTCTATTAGGGATTTCAAGATCTCTTGGTGCCTCAGACCCATTCCCATGTGTGCTTCTTGAATCAAGTAAGCCCTCCGGTTCGTGTTTGGAATTACTCTGTCCCCCACTCCAGGGATTCGAGCAAAAGGAACGGAGTTTACATCAATTATGTATGTATTATTGAGTGGATAGTTGAGAGGTAATGCTGCATAGTCGCCTTTTAATGAGGCTTTTACTGCCAGCATGGTTTCTCCATCTATTTGTTATTTAGAACGCTTTTTTGTAGCTACGGAAGCCGGTTGAACAGCTGCCTCTGTGGCTCTGTTAGCCAATGAATTCCCTGCAACGTGAACGCCATCACGTCGATGACTCAGTGTATGTATCACGTGAGTCTTTTGTAGTTCTTTCTGTAAAAGAACTACTTGTTCCCATACCTTTTTTTGCTTTATTGTGGCACCTGTCTCATCTTTGTAACCGTTTTTAATCCAGGTCTGCATGCTATTATTGTAAGACTGGACGCAGTAATGCGAATCGCACACTATTAGAGTGGGTAATTCGCGATCTGCATTTTCAAGTGCCATCTTTAAAGATCTTATTTCAGCTCACTGAGCTGTACAATTTCTGAGTGATTCAGTTTTAGTGACCATCGGTCTGACTTTACCTAAGCGCCAGCGACCTTTGACAATCACGCGCGCTGCATTGTAAATTTGTTTTTCCACACGTAGTGTTGTGCAAATCTGTCTGTGTAGATTACACAGGTGTATTGTTCGAGAGGCAGAATTTCGATTGACAGAGGATATTCGTATTCGTATTCTAGATCTTCTAGTTTTTTTCATTTTCGGATCAAAAGCGTGTTTCACGTCTGTTGCAGTAAGAGAATTTTCCCATTCTATCCATTTTGGATCTAATGCCACAGCATTTGGATTGCGTGGTCTTGTTACTGCCTCAAGGGCTGATACTGCTGTTAAAACAGATATGCTCTTCCCTTGTGCTAGGGCTCTTTCTTTTGCTACAGCAGTTTGAACCGCAGTCAGAATTTTTTCTGTAGAGCTGAATTTCATTTCAGCTTGTGTGTACAAGTGTGATTTGTAAGCTATTGGTACCGTTTCTCCCTCATTAGAGGTCAGGTATGTGAATTTGCATCTTCCTGGGATGACTCGGATTACAAGGTTGCGTTCGTTTGCGCGTTTGCAGTTTTGTTTTAGCTAACATGTCTGTTTGTGATGATCGTAAAATTTCTGTGTGTTTCTGAGTCCAATTAATTGGTTTGAAATCAGGTTTTATTAATTCGTAGAGAGGTTTAACCCTCTCTGCATAATTTAGAATGTATGTTCTTCCGAAATTCAGGAAACCTAGAATTGGTTGTAAGTTTTTCAGCGTTTTTGGAGCTTGGAGTACTGCACACTTCTCTAAGAAGTTGTCTGCTAGGCTTTTGCCTTCACTTGATAATTCATATCCTAAAAACAGGACAGTTAGGTGGGCAATTCGTGACTTTTTAAAGTTGAATTTGTACCCTTCAGCTGCGAACCCAAGTATGATGGTGTTCACTCTTTTCAAGTGAGTCTCCAGGTCACGTCTGTGAGATAGATGTCATCAACATAAGATAATGCCTCATCATCATATATTTGTAGTAACTCTGTTACCCTGCCTGAAAATAATCCTGGGCTATTCTTGAATCCCTGTGGGAGACAACAACATTTTTTTGGGGCCCCCATACTTGAGAAAGCGGTCAAATACCTGCTTTCAGGTGCTATGTTTTGACAGAAGAAACCATTTGAAATATCTAATGTCATTTTATATTTTTTGCGCACAATGTTATTCATTAGTGCTGCACTGTGTGAGTTTTGTACTGCAAATGTTTTGCAGCAGGATTTTAGGTGTCTGTAGTCCAAAACTAGACAATATGAATCGTCTGGCTTGGAGACAGGAAACAAAGGATTGTTCAATTGTGAGGTGCATGTTTCAATTACCTCCTGATATTCAAGTTGATCTAAGATCTACCTGAATTGTTTTTTAGCTTCCTGCTTAACAGGATACTACCTTTGTGCAGTGGATTGATTTGTTAACTGAATTTTATGGTGAGGAGAATCCTCATCCCATCCTACATGATTTTTAGGTTTCGCCTGGGGTCGGAGCTTCTAGCTCCGCCCAGGAGAAATCTATTGTCCCTACAGTGTACTGCTTAGTCCCGCCCTCTGTTCCATTGGCTAGCTCCATAAATGGAGGCTAGCCATTGGAAGAGATTGGCTGTCAATCACGCTTTCCCCGTGAAAACGCGATTCGGGGGCGTTTCTGACTCTTTTTTTAAGTCCCGCCCCTTGTCCCAGGCCGCGCTGTGATTGGCTGCCGGCCCGGGACACCCCCGTGACGTCATTCCCCGGGCCGCGCTGTGATTGGCTGCCGTCCCGGGACCTGACTTGTTTATGATTGTTTCGGATAAATATTGGAAATACATATATGCAGAACATAACCGCTTACTGTACGTGCAAGGTTATGAACGGTTGTTTGGAATATAACAAAACAGCGTGAAATATTTGAGTGTGAATTACAACCCTGCAGTAGTACTTGTGCTATATGTATTTCTAGACGTGTTCCCAACAAGTGGGTCGTAGAGCAGCCCATTCCAAAATGGTCTCACTTTATATTGAATTGAATGAAACTGACAGTACCTAATACCGGCAACAAATGGTGCAAATTCCCGTAAACCTGTTGTGAAACATGCACCACGCATTTACAGTGCCATAATTCGAATCGTAATTTATTGTTGCATTACTTGCATACAGGTAAATTGCACAGATTTTCACCTTATGTTACATTAATTATGTATTCAAATAGTCTTCTTTTATTTTACTTAAACATATTAGCAATATTTGAAGAATAACAATATTCCAATTAACTAGTGCGATTGAGCGAGTACAAGTATTAGGTGCATGCACAAGGTATGCCCGTGATCTTTTTGGCTAATCTCTTGCGGTAATGAAGGTGTGGTACCACACTAAGATGGCTGCCGCTATCTGCCGTACGGGGTTCGGAAGAACGCTAGGGAGCTTGTCCGTCAACTGTATCTACAAGCTGCAGCTGAATTCTGCCTCTGTGGGTTTGCACTCTGGGTGGCTGGGACATACAGCTTCACCGGGTGTGCACACACCTGAGCCCCGCAGCCGCTGGGACAGCGCCGGTGCTCGCTGGCTTAGGGGCTCAGGATGGAGTTCGGCGAGTTGATCAAGACCCCCACGGTGGATAACGTGCAGCTGCACCGGCCCTTCCACCCGCCTGTAGAGGGAACCCTGTGCTTGACTGGCCACCACCTCATCCTGTCCTCCCGGCAGGACAAGACCGAGGAGCTGTGGCTGCTACATGCCAACATCGACTCCATAGAGAAGAGGTGAGGATTTGCCCTACCTCATAAACATTGCTTTACTGACCTGTATCTTTGCCACTGTATCCCGGAAATTACGTTAAGCTACCATAAATGGATGCGGAAATGATGTCTCAATACCATAACTGTGTACATCTTCCACTCCACTATTGAACTGAAGTTGCATGTATGTGCTCGTTTCTTTATTGTCTGTTTACGACCAAGACCCAGCACTGAAATGCAGGTCAAGCCTTTATTCTCCATTGTATAATTTTATATTTCTGAAGGGTGTTATGATATTATGTTCTGTCATAATGATGCTCTACCTTAATAGAAATGTATGATATTCCTCCTTAAAAGAATTGCACGTAATGCGTGCAATATGCTTATCAGGAATGTTATGATTCAGAGTGATGTGGTTGGAGGATATATAGTTGGTGGGCAGGGAGAGCTGTTGATTGTAGGGCTGCTGACTGGGGCTGAAGTTTTAATTCATCTTTTTTGAAAATACAGTCAGGTTCCAGCTGTTACTTCTAAAGAAAGGGAAACTATTTCTTCCAGAAAGTAGTCCTACCAGATTGTTGTACTTGCTGCTCAGCCAGTGTGAATGTGGTGTGGAATGTTGGAGCGTGGTGATACTGTCGAAAGTTGGATGAGTGAGGTTGGCAGTTAGTGTATGCGCTGAGCAGCAGGAAGGCTGCTCCTGGTGGGGATCTTCATGATATCTTATCTCAATAAATCTACTTATCTAATCTACCTTGGAACTGGCCTTCATCATTGTTTATGTCACAGATTCCACACTGGCACCCATTAGGGGCTTCCTAATCACTGCAGCACATCTCGTCTGGGGGCCTGAAGAAATATCTCACATCACCCCTAGCCTGATGGCTCCCCTTCTCAGCCTTTATCAAAACCACTTGCATCATTTTCAAAGCCATTACAATCAGCACCCCCTCTTAATTTACTGTTTGAACTGTGCTTGTTTGTTTATGGGGATCCAGAGGAGTTCCTTCGGGTGTGATATGTTGTGCATTATGCTTCGGAGGTTAAGGGTGAGTCTGGCTGCTGCGTTCTGCATGGTTTGACATCTTTTAGTGAGTTGCTAGCTGATTCTGACATAGAGGGTGTTCCGATAGTCCAGCTTTCTCTTGGTGAGGGCGAGTGCCATGATGGAGATTTTTGCAGTACTTAAGAAATGACCACCAGCTTGATCAACGGACAACATCTCTGTTAGGGCGATAGAGTAATTAACTCAGGTGCCCTGGTGGAGAAACTGACGAAATTTAAATCTGCACCTAAGTCTTTGCAGTCTCATGCAGGTAAGTCACACACAGTCTCAGGTGTGCACTGGCTGCTCTGCACCTGAATTGAAACCATGCGTTTAAGTTGTAATAATTTGTTTTGTTGCACAACTTGCACTTCATGGTCACCGTATAGCCCTAGATATATGGGGCAGGTTATTTTGCATAAGACTAATAATAAACACACTGCACTGGATTTTATTCTTCTCCTGCTTACTTAGTGAGGGTATGAATGTGTTAATTTTTCTTACACTGGCGGAAATTCCCCAGCACAACAGCTATGTGGGTTAATGCACCTGCAGCACCCCTTTTTGTACAACGTGTAGATTGCCTTTTTAGAGGGCTTTTAGGTCTCGTGGCGTTAACCGCGGTCTTGCCAGAGACCTATAGTGAGCGACTCAGCTTTCCAGGAGACATGAGCTGGCCACGCACATCTTCCAAAAGGCGATCGGAGCGGGCCGCGCGTGCGAGAACGCTGTGGCCATCACACCACACCCCCCCCCGCCGTCGTGCGCAAATATACACACACACACGAGTGCACCGAGACCCCCTTCCGCCTCCTACAACTAAGGGCCACTTACCGCCACTCCGGACTTCAGCCGCCACCGCGGGGCTCTCCCTCGGGCATGGGAGCCCCGCGTCACCACTGCTCCTCTCCTGGCTAGCCACTCAGTGGGCGAGAGCTTCCAGCACGAAACAGAAGTCCCGCCCCACGGTAGTTTTCGTCACGAGCACGTCTTCGTTTTTTTTCATCTTGCACTTGTTTAATGAAGTTCGTGTTTAATTTTCAGATGGGACGTGGTCTTTGAATGCATTCAAATTTTTCTAATTTTACCTTCTGCGGGGCTCTCTTACAAAACATGATGGCTCATCTCCGCGCCAGAATCCCAAAGGAGACCTAGGTGTTTCTTAACTTCGAGGAGCTGGTTTTGCACCAGCTCATGTTTCTGATTTTGCTCTGGACTGGCTGGATTAGATTACTCTGGACTAGCTGCATTAGATGTTTGAGTGCACCGGAGTTCACTCATTAAAGCTCAGACCCAGAACCTGCCAAAAATCCTTCATGACACAGAAGGGATGATGACTGAGACGGTCATTGCAGCACAGGCCTTGCTGCGTGGTAAAGTTAAAATTAATTCCTATATTGTAGATCACGATGACCTCCTTTGTGTAGTAATGTGTGTGCGTAACGCTAAGAGCGCGGGCTTGGGGGTAGAAGCCACCAGGGCAGGACAATGCTGAGGGCTGTGATCGGGACAGTGGAGAGAGCGGGCACAGGTGGGGCAGTGGAGGGGACACAACTCTGAGGGACAAGACAGGATGGGACACCAACGGGCATTCCCTCAGAAGACGTGGATGATATAGCGGTAGTATGTAGTTGCATTGATATAGTGCCTTATACCCTACTGTGGGGTGCTGAAGCGCTTTATCAGATACACCACAGAGAGTGCTTTGTTGGAGGGTGTTAAACTTGCTGTGAGCCTATGTAGGAAACGTTTTGGTGTCATGCACAAGTGGCGAGAGTGATGTTCCTATAGTGCCTTGGGCCGTAGCGCTTCGCTGTGTGATGGAGGAAGGTCTATCACTGGTGAGAGGCAGCATTCCCAGACTATATTAGGTGTCTGTTAGAGTTTACTCTGTATTTCTCATGTTGACTTTATGGTGTTTGCTGAATATTTTCAATTCACCTCCTATGCTGTATGTAGACTTAGTCACTTAGACTTTTAATCTTGTGGGTCTGGGAGAGATGGGGCAGGGAGAGGACAGACTGAAGAGGGAGGAGGCATTGGGTTACATTTGAAGTTGGAAGGGCGAGCCAATGGAACTGTGTGTCACAAATGGGGGGCAGAGGAGTAGTACACCACAAGCCCCACGCTTTCTATGGCCCGTTCACCCCCAGCAGCATTTTTTTTAAACGATTTTATTGCAAGCAAGCCAGGTGTCTTAATTAATAATGGAGCAGCTTGTGCTGACAGGCAGCTAGAAGGTGCCAGACGCCATGTTTTCTCCTGAGCCCCCCCACCCGGTTTCTTACCTCAACTCTGTTGTGCGTTCGGCCTGCGAGGACCCCCCCACGACAACAAAGCGCTCTGAAGGCGCCGCCTTGACAACAAACCGCGCGCGAGACAAGAGCCATGATGATGATCTACAGGTGTGCAGGACACACGGTTTGTTACAAGTACCCATGACAAGGCACATGGAACTGTTAGATTGTGTCACTGCGTATTGCGCAGCCTCGCAGTGAAGCGTGGCCTACAGAGTCCAACCGAGAGAGGAGTCAACCTGGACCATCACACACAGGAAAGCCTCAGTATTGAACTACGAGGCATCATCAAAGCTGTGTGAATAATAACAGCTGTGAGCCCATGCCTGAGGTGCATCATCAGAGGTGTGTGAATAATAACTGCGTCAGCCCCGTGCCTGAGGTGCATCATCAGAGCTGTGTGAATAATAACAGCTGTGAGCCCCGTGCGTGAGGTGCATCATCAGAGCTGTGTGAATAATAGCAGCTGTGCGCCCGTGCCTGAGGTGCATCATCAGAGCTGTGTGAATAATAACAGCTGTGAGCCCGTGCCTGAGGTGCATCATCAGAGCTGCGTGAATAATAACTGCGTCAGCCCCGTGCGTGAGGTGCATCATCAGAGCTGTGTGAATAATGACAGCTGTGAGCCCGTTCCTGAGGTGCATCGTCAGAGCTGTGTGAATAATAACTGCGTCAGCCCCTTGCGTGAGGTGCATCATCAGAGCTGTGTGAATATTAACAGCTGTGAGCCAGTGCCTGAGGTGCATCATCAGAGCTGTGTGAATAATAACTGCGTCAGCCCCTTGCGTGAGATGCATCATCAGAGCTCTGTGAATAACTGCGTCAGCCCCGTGTGTGAGGTGCATCATCAGAGCTGTGTAAATAATAACTCTGTCAGCCCCGTGTGTGAGGTGCAACATCAGAACTGTGTGAATAACAACTGTGAGCCCGTGCGTGAGGTGCATCATCAGAGCTGTGTAAATAATAACTGCGTCAGCCCCGTGCGTGAGGTGCATCATCAGAGCTGTGTGAATAACAACTGTGAGCCCGTGCGTGAGGTGCATCATAAGAGCTTTGTGAATAATAACAGCTGTGAGCCCGTGCCTGAGGTGCATCATCAGAGCTGTGTGAATATTAACTGCGTCCGCCCCGTGCCTGAGGTGCATCATCAGAGCTATGTGAATAATAACTGCGTCAGCCCCGTGCGTGAGGTGCATCATCAGAGCTGTGTGAATAATAACAGCTGTGAGCCTGTGCCTGAGGTGGATCATCAGAGCTGTGTAAATAATAACTGCGTCAGCCCCGAGCGTGAGGTGCATCATCAGAGCTGTGTAAATAATAACTGCTTCAGGCCCGTGCGTGAGGTGCATCATCAGAGCTGTGTGAATAAAAACTGTGAGCCCGTGCGTGAGGTGCAACATCAGAGCTGTGTGAATAATAACAGCTGTGAGCCCGTGCCTAAGGTGCATCATCAGAGCTGTGTAAATAATAACTGCGTCAGACCCGTGCGTGAGGTGCATCATCAGAGCTGTCTGAATAATAACTGCGTCAGCCCCGTGCCTGAGATGCATCATCCACATTGCTCAGGTCACCCAAATTCCTGCACTTTCTACCACACTGCTTTCAAGAACAGCATACTCTTGCACACACTATCACTGCTCACCAATTCAAAGTTTGCTAAAAATTGTATGCAACGCATTGTCATACACAATGCCAATAACTCAAACTTTGTTTGCGAGACCTATTGCATTGTAATTAAAAATGGCCGATGTGTTGCAGTGATGTAATTGCTGTCTGCTGAGCTCGTCCGTAGGGTACAATAGGTCTCGCATTTGCGAGAGATTAAGCTAATGGCAATGTAAATGACAATGCCATTTATTTACCTGTTTTCAAAACCAACACATAAATACAAATTTTGTCATTTACAATGCCAATAGCTCTAACTTTTCCAAAGGCGAAACCGTTGCATTGTAAATGCTTGTTATATAATGCAGGGGCTTGGGCCACTGCCCATTTTCTAGAAAATGTGTATTTTTTATGAATTGGAATTTGATTTGAGAAGGCAGGCATAATCATTTCTTTGCCATGTGGGCACTCCCTGACAAACTCTGGTGGCCAGTCTTTTTCTGCTAGAAGGATATCATAGCCTTTAGATAGGTTATCCTCATCATTGAGTTCCTGAAATTCACAGGTAATTCTATATAACAGAGTCATCTACAAGCTCCGAACAAATTGATAAATGAAAAGTGATGCTCCAATTAACAGTCACTCCCTGTTATTTTGTGCCCCTCCCAGAAAGGAATTTCACATTTTTGACTTGGTAGACCAGAGCGTCTTTTCCATGATCTACTATATGAACCCAAAACACCTCCAATTAAAACGAGAGGAGTAATTAAGCGTCTGCAGGTATGCATAATGGATTATCCTTCTAAAAGCTACCTAACACTGACTTAAAGTCACATAGTCAGGAACCTGAACGTATAGCCTACTGTAACTCAAATGCCATCTTTATTAAACAAATGGAAAAGTAGACTTGTGTAGAAATATGTATAAGACTCTCTGTAATTATGATCAGTGCCTTGATAAATGTAAAAGAAATGCGCTTTTTTAAACAAGTGCTTAGGATGCATCTAATTGTACGCTTTCTTTGTATAGAATTGTTTGTCCTTATGAAGGTGATATTGTAATACACCGAAACGCTGCGTCGACAACCTTGACAACTCTGAATTACGTGGATCTGATTATCTTGACAATTGTGAATCTGATGGTTTTTATCTGTTACATATTTGTATAGGCACTTTTAAAAAATAACATATGTTAACTTTTTTAATTATATGGCACTGTATTGTTGTTATGCATTAATGATTTTATTGATTTGTAATAAATTGTTCAACTTTTTAACAAACAAATAATGTTTTATTAATTTACAGCAATTTTTCTGTTTTTATTGCATGTCTTACATGGTACACGCTTCTATTCAGTTGGCACTTTGAGTTATGAGGGTAATATACAAAAAGGGTTTTCAAGAGTTGATTACCGGGACTTGTTAAGTTCTTCACTCATTTTCTCCTTGTCCCCTATTGGACTATTAAGGAGGCCTCCCTTCTTTTTTACTTGTGACTCACGGTTGGTTAACCGGGGAGGTGTTTTCTACACCTAACAAAGCACAGCTGCCAATATGGAAGTGTTAGACCTGTCTGCCCTTTGAGTAGCCCTTCTGTTAATTATTTATTTTGTCCCCTTTTTGCCCCTCAAAACCTTTTCAATCTTTTTGTGTCCACTGGATTTTTGTGGTGTTGGCAGGGGTTAGATGCTCTTTTGCCCTCATAGTTTTTTTTTACCTGAGGCCTAGGTGTCTTTCCTGACCAAAATCTTGAAGGGACCCAAAATGGTGGCCATTAACTGCCATAACTGCCAACCTCTGAGGAAGTCCCATAGGGTAATACAGAGACCTTCCAGAACCTTCTGGACTTTGCTGGACCTCTAGAGGGGAACCTATATAAGGAAGGATGCGAGGCAGCCATTTTGTGTTGACCAGTGATTACTAGAGAGTGGAACTGGTGAGGAGGGAGGCGACTCTGAGGGAGAGGACAGCGCTTGTCCAGGAGCGGAATTGACCTGTGGGCAGACTGAACTCCTGTATTGACCTGTACCCACCCATGTTGACCAAACCCTACCAGGGTAGCCATTCCTAAAATCCTTGTACAACCTCTCCAGGACATACTGAAGTCCCTGAGGTCTCTGAGAAGAATCGCGCTTGTAAGAAGGGGTGAACCCCAACCCTGAAGGATCGCTCTATCTACTGCGGCGCTGGGTGCTTTTCCCCTAAGGCAGAGGTCTTCAAACTTTTTGATGCCGAGACCCCCTTGTAAAACCTTTTTAGGGGTAAGGACCCCCTTCTGACAAAAGTTTCTAGAAACTGGTACTCCTCATCATCATCTTTTGACAACCATAAATGCGCCTGTTAGACCTCATCACATCCATCCATCATTCATCCACCCACACTTTCACACATCCATCCATCCTTTCATCCTTCCATCCATCCATCATCCATCCACCCTTTCATCTTTCCATCCACACATCCATCCTTTACCCATCCACCCTTCCATCCATCCACCCATCATTCATCCACCCACCTTTTCACACATCCATCCATGCAACCTTTTATCCATCCATACATCCATCCACCCTTTCATCCTCCCATTCATACATCTATCCATCATCCATCCACCCTTTCATCCATCCACCCACCCTTTCATCCATCCATCCACCCTTCATTTATCCCCCCACCTTTTCACACATCCATCCATGTATCATTCATCCATGCAATCTTTTATCCATCCATACATCCATTCTTCATCCACCCACCCTTTCATCCATCCATCCACCCATCATTCATCCCCCCACCTTTTCACACATCCATCCATGCATCATTCATCCATGCAACTTTTTATCCATCCATACATCCATCCATCCTTCATCCGTCCACCCTTTCATCCTTCCTTCCATCCATCCACCCTTTCATCCATCCATCCTTCATCCATCCACCCTTTCATCCTTACATCCATACATCCATCCTTCATCCATCCACCCTTTCATCTTTCCATCCACACATCCATCCTTTACTCATCCACCCTTCCATCCATCCACCCATCATTAATTCATCCATCCATCCACCTTTTCACACATCCATCCATCCATCCATCCATGCAACCTTTTATCCATCCATACATCCATCCACCCTTTCATCCTCCCATTCATACATCTATCCATCATCCATCCACCCTTTCATCCATCCACCTACCCTTTCATCCATCCATCCACCCATCATTTATCCCCCCACCTTTTCACACATCCATGTATCATTCATCCATGCAATCTTTTATCCATCCATACATCCATTCTTCATCCACCCACCCTTTCATCCATCCATCCACCCATCATTCATCCCCCCACCTTTTCACACATCCATCCATGCATCATTCATCCATGCAACCTTTTATCCATCCATACATCCATCCATCCTTCATCTGTCCACCCTTTCATCCATCCATCCATCCACCCTTTCATCCATCCATCCATCCTTCATCCGTCCACCCTTTCATCCTTACATCCATCCTTCATCCATCCACCCTTTCATCCTTCCATCCATACATCCATCCTTTACCCATCCACCCTTCCATCCATCCACCCATCATTCATCCACCCACCTTTTCACACATCCATCCATCATTCATCCATGCAACCTTTTATCCATACATACATCCATCCACCCATTCATCCTCCCACCCATACATAGATCCATCATCCATCCACCCTTTCATCTATCCACCCACCCACCCACCCTTTCATCCATCCTCCCATCATTCATCCCCCCACCTTTTCACACATCCATCCATGCATCATTCATCCATCGTTCATCCATCCACCCTTTCAACCATCCATTCACCCATCATTCATCCACCCATCTTTTCACACATCCATCCATCCATCATTCATCCATGCAACCCTTTATCCATCCATACATCCTTCATCCAGCTACCCTTTCATCCTTCCTTCCATCCACCCTTTCATCCATCCATCCTTTCATCCATCCACCCTTTCATCCATCCACCCTTTCATCCACCCATTCATCATTCATCCACCCATTCATCATTCATGCACCCACCTTTTCACACATCCATCCATCCTTCATCCTTACATCCATCCATCCACCCATCATTCATTCACCCACCTTTTCTGTGCCTTTCTCATGGGGGAGGGGGGGTCAGTATCTCTCTGCGTGTTTTTCCTTCTTTCCCGATCATGGGAGGGCATCTCTGTGCCTCCCTGCTGGTGGCGGGGGATGTGTCACGGGACCCACAGCTCCAGGCGCCGCAATATCCATTGACCTCAAAGGGCAGGCTACACTACAGCCTGCTCCCCCAGCCCCCCTCCCCGACTTCCCCCAGCTCGAAACGGCTTCAGGGACACACACAGACACACCCGAGTACTTGACAAGTCTTTTACTTGTTAATGAGGCTTCGATGTTTTTCACACCTCGGTGTGAATTAGGCCTCGCCATGAGCACCCTCATCAGCCCAAGCCAGGGACAGAATCTGCGACCCCCTTCAAAGGACTCCACGACCCCCCTGGGGGTCACGCCCCACAGATTGAAGACCTCTGCCCTAAGGCATCTAAGGAGCCAGCGCATCCTTCTTTAAGGTCTCACCGTGAACCGGAACCCGGCGTGTCCAGCTGACAACTCTGCGTAGGGGTACGGGCTCTGTCCGGCACCGACTTCCCCTGCGAGTTGGTGAAGTGCTGGAGGGTGTCCGAGGAAGTGAGACAGTGACGGAAGAGGCGGATCGAGAGAGGCGGGACCCCGGCGTGTGGAGACAGCGAAGGGGGAGCAGCCAGGCAGAGCGTCTGAAGAAGTGCAGCTGCGACGTCTTCTGCACATGCCCAGCAGTCTGAAGAAAAATCGCCAGGGGTAGTACCACAGTGTCGACGGCTGCACAGACCCAGAGGTGCCGTTCACTGAGGAGAGTATCGGGCGGTGAAGTCTGTGTGCATCGATCACTCCGAGGGAGGAGCATCTCGACCCGAGACTGAGACGGCAGGAAACCAGAGTGCTGATAAGTGGCTTGTGACCCCAGGTATCGGCGTCTCAGCAACCTAACCGGCAATCCGCATCTGTGTCAAGTAAGCCGGGGCCGCATTACTGGAGGGAGGTGGGGTCCGTCACGGGGAGTGTGACGAATCGGCAAAGGAGATCGGAAATTACTCCTCAGGCAGCGAACTGGCTCCCGAGTAGGAGTATAGTGAAAAACTCATTGCCCTTGGTGTCCGGATTCTTCTCCGCCCAAACGAGGCTAAGCTCTAGTGTCTACCTAGTCCAGATTCCCAGGAAGACAAGGGCCGACCTGGGGGTAAAGAAAGGGTGTAGGTGCTGCAACTGTCCTGGAAACACAGCGCTCTATGAAAGGGGCCACATAGCCTAAAGAGGGTCTAGGGACAACTTGAAGTAGCCCTGAATCAAAGGAAGTAACTACCAATCTTCCCCTTTTTGGGTTACACATAGTACAACAAGTACATTATATTACCGAAGCTGGAGTTGTAAGCTGGAATGTCTTGTATGAAATATCTTTGAGACTGTAGTGGTAAAGTTCAGCTTCTTGGTTTTGTAAAAGAGCTTGTCAATTTCAGAAACTTGATCTAGAGCTGAAGTGTGTAGAAAATGTATTTAAATTACAGGAGCATATCCTAGAAAGGTTGCTAATGTCATAAATATGTAATGTAAAGTAATAATAACATGTGAGATTATATGATGTATTGAAACCTGACAATAAGTCGTCAAATCAACAAAGAGTTTTTTTTATAAAACAGCTCGTATTTTTCCAACTTTGGTGTGGTGTAGTTTTTGTGTGGAAGTGCATTGAGTTACTGCTGGGTAGTGCACAAACTTTACACTTGTGCTTCTAGGAACTGACTGTCTTACCCTAGGCCAGGCTACCCTATGTGACTTGGTAACTCTAATTCCAACATATTGGTGTCTAGCGGTGGGATGAGAACTGTGGTTGCGACTACTCTGCAGTAACTAAGTGTAATCCACTGACCTACACCAGGAGTTTTCTCCTGGCGGACTTCCCAATTACTACTTTTGCTTTTTCTAAATTCATTCCTGGTGGTGGGTGGAGGTAGCTTCAAATAGCCATTGTGAATCTATTCTTTTTGTGTGCTTGTCCCTACCTTGCTTTTCAGCAAAATGGAATTTGCTTTGGAAGAACTGGACACTTTTTCTGTAGCCCAGCTTAGGGACTTTTGTCAACAGATGGGAGTGTTCTTTAAGCGTGGTGCCAAGAAGGGGGAACTCCAAACCAGTTTGAGGGCTTGGGTGGCAGCACATGGAGAAGGGAAGGAGGAGGAATAGGGGGAGGACCGGGACACAGTCATAGGGGTAGAGGGATTGTTCCATCCTGAGATGGGAATCCTACTCCCAGGACCAATGACCTACTCGAGGAGGGGCAGTAGTGTCTCCGGAGGAAGCTTGACCGAAGCTGAACTAACAGACAGGCGGGAGAAAAGGCAGCTGAAGTGTGAGTTAGCCAGGTTAGAACAGGAGAGGGAGGAACAGAGGATGGCTCGTGAGCTTAAACTAAGAGAGCTAGAACTTAAGGCCCTACAATTCGGACCCTCCAACTCTCCGAATGGTGGCAGCGAAACAAGAGAACCAACCAGGGAGTCCAGACCCTACCTTTCCAAAGACATAGTTGCCAGCTATAGCCAAGGGGATGATATAGCCAAGTGGCTGGCTGCCTATGAGGTCTCTTTAAGAGCCCATGGGATCCAGGAGAAACACTGGGGGGTGGGTTATATAAGTATATGCCTCCCACTGGTCGGGACACATTATTGGCCCTAGAACAGGAGGAGCAGACCCACTACCCCACCATGAAGGTAGCGTTAATCAAAAAGTTTGGGCTAACCCCGGAAAAGTATCGCCAAAAGTTCAGGGGGAGCCACAAGTTAAGCACCCAAAACTGGGTGGATTTCCTGGATTATGCGAGGAAGGCATTGGAGGGCTGGGTACAGGGCAGCGAGGTGAAGGACTATGAGGGGTTATATGACCTTTTTCTTAAAGAGCATCTACTCGAGAAATGTTTTCCCGAGCTGCGCCAACACCTGGTGGACAGCAAGCTGACCAACCCTCGGAAGCTTGCAGAGGAGGCGGACATCTGGGCAAGTACCCGGGTGTCCTCAAAGGGGACTGGAGGGGATTCCCAAAAGGCCAGACAGGGCGGCCCTCAGAAGAAGGAGGGGGGAGATAAAAAGCGGGAGTTCTCTAAAGGTCCCCAAAACAGTTTCCAGGGAAAGGGAACAGGTTCCACCCCTAAGGCTAACCCGCCCAGAAACCCTCATCCTGGCCAAAGCCAGCAGCCAAGGGTTGTTCACTGCTTCGAGTGTGGTGGTGTTGGACATTATAAGGGAGATGTCAAATGCCCAAAGAGACCACCCCCTCCCACTGGAGGAAAAGCCCCAGGAGTAGCTAGTGTAGCGCTCAGGGAGGAGTTGCCCTTAGATAAGGGGGGTAAGTGGGCGGGTGTCACCTTAGTGTCCATGGGAGATCAGGAGATGGTTCCTAAGATCCAGGTGCCCCCAAATACTACCAAGTATGGGCAATGGATCACCATCAATGGCCAGAGAGGGGAGGCTTTGAGAGATACAGGAGCCAGTATGACTATGGTAAGGAGTCAACTGGTGTCTCCAGAGCAGGTGATTCCCAATGTACTCCACCCTGCCGCGATGGCTGACGGCAGAATGGGCCACTACCCTGTGGCCGAGGTTCCCTTTGAGTGGGAAGGGGTTGCAGGTTCACTTCGAGTTGCTTTAAGCCCTGCCGTGCCAGTCGATTGCCTGCTGGGGAATGACATGGAGCACAATGCTTGGAGAGAGGTGGAATACCGGACTCATTCGGAGATGCTGGGTACACCTGACTGGGCCTGTGTAAGCACAAGGTCTGCGACTGCCCGGAGGGGGAGTTCGCCCGGGTTGGAGCCTGGAACAATGGCCCAGCCCGCTGCCAAAAAGGGACAGACCCGAAGACAGGAGAAGCCTGCTTCGGCTTCCACGCCCCATGTGACAGATCGGCCACCTGCGGTGGTGAGCCAGGAGTCCGTGGAGGGGGAAGTAGTCTCTCTGGAGGACCTACCCATCCCTGCTGAGTGGCATGTGGAGGGAGGGCCAACCAGGGAGGAGTTCTGTAAGGGTCAGAAGGAGTGCCCTACCCTTGAGGGACTGAGGCGACAGGCCGAAGCCCAGGCAGCAGGGAACTTTGCGGGACACTACCACATTTACTGGGAGGACGGACTCCTCTACAGTGAACCCAAGGTACCCTTACCCGGTTCATCAAGGGCCTTGGTAGTCCCACAACGATACCGAGCCTTTCTGTTAGAATTAGCTCATGAAATACCCTTGGCAGGACACTTAGGTCAGGACAAGACTTTTGCTGGGCTTGTCCCCCACTTTTACTGGCCTCAGATGAAAGTGGCGTCTGATACCTACTGTCGGACATGTGTATCCTGTCAAGCCAGTGGGAAAACAGGGGTGAAGCTGAAAGCTCCTGTGGAACCACTACCTGTCGTTAGCACCCCCTTTGAGAGGGTGGGCATCGACATTGTGGGGCCATTGGATCCACCGACTACAGGTTTATCCTGGTTCTGGTGGATCACGCCACGCGGTACCCAGAGGCAATCCCTCTGAGGACTGTCACTGCACCTGTAGTGGCTAGGGCCCTGATGGGGATCTTCACCCGGGTGGGTTTCCCCAAGGAAGTTTTGTCTGACAGGGGGACCAACTTCATGTCAGCGTATATGCGGGCAATGTGGAAGGAGTGTGGAGTGACCTACCGGTTCACCACTCCCTATCACCCCTAGTCCAATGGACTGGTAGAAAGGTTCAACAAGACCTTGAAGGGCATGATCAGATGTCTGCCTGAAAGCCTGCGGTGGAAATGGGACGTCCTCCTACCCTGTTTGCTATTCTCCTACAGGGAAGTGCCACAGAAGGGAGTGGGCTTCAGCCCCTTCGAGATTCTGTATGGGCACCCTGTACGCGGACCTCTCAGCCTGGTGAAGGATGGATGGGAAAAGTCTCCCAGGAAGCCCCCCCAGGATGTGGTGAGATACCTGCTGGCATTCAGGAGCCAAATGGCAAAGTTGTGGAAGCAAGCTTCTGACAACTTGGAGGCCAGTCAAGCTGTAATGAAGGAGTGGTATGACCACAACGCTCACCCGGTGGAGTTGGAGTCTGGCCAGAAAGTGTGGGTGATGGAGCCTGGAGAGCTAAGTACCCTCCAGGATCACTGGACAGGCCCCTTTGAGGTGTTAGAAAAGAAGGGTAAGGCCACATACCTGGTGGACCTTAAGACCCCTCGACAGCCCCTACAGGTGCTACATGCTAATCGCCTCGAACCCCACCATGAGAGGCCCGAGGTCATCTTAATGATGGTGACTGATGGAGGAGAGGAAGCGGAAAGCGAACCTCTCCCAGACTTGTTTTCGTCTCAGGAAAAGGATGGCTCAGTGGAAGGAGTGATTCTCTCCCCAACCCTAACTCCTGAACAGCGGGAGGACTGCCGCCAGATACTGGAGCAGTGCTCTACGTTGTTCTCCCTTGTCCCGGGAAGGACCCACCTGTGTACCCATGATGTGGACACAGGAGACAGCCCACCAGTGAAGTCAAAGACCTACCGGCTGTCAGACAAGGTGAAGGCCAGCATCCACGGTGAGGTTACCAAGATGCTGGAGCTAGGAGTTATTGAACCTTCTAGTAGCCCCTGGTCCAGTCCGGTGGTTCTAGTGCCGAAAGCAGCTCCACCAGGCACCACTCCAGAACTGAGGTTCTGTGTGGATTACCGGGGACTGAACTCAGTTACCAAAACTGATGCTCATCCGATCCCTAGGGCGGATGAATTGATTGACCGGCTGGGAGATGCCCAATACTTGAGTACCTTTGACCTCACTTCAGGGTACTGGCAGATCTCCCTTGCAGATGGAGCAAAGGAAAGGTCAGCTTTCTCCACACCTGAGGGACACTTCCAGTTCTGTGTGATGCCCTTTGGGCTCAAGAACGCCCCTGCCACTTTTCAGCGGCTGGTGAATCGGGTCCTCTCCGGAATGGAGGGTTTCTCCGCTGCTTACCTGGATGACATTACTGTCTTCAGCAGCAGTTGGGAGGACCATTTGCAACATTTGCAAGCAGTTCTCCAGGCCCTGAAACAAGCTGGCTTGACCATCAAGGCCAGTAAATGTCAGATTGGGCAGGGGTCGGTTGTGTACCTAGGTCACTTGGTGGGTAGGGGAACAGTGCAGCCCCTCCAGGCAAAGATTGAGGCAATCATGGCCTGGGAACCCCCCAAGACCCAGACTGAGGTCCAAGCTTTCCTGGGCCTTACAGGTTACTACCGTCACTTTGTGAAGGGGTATGGCACTATTGTAGCGCCCCTCACAGAGCTTACCTCAAAGAAACAACCTCGACGGGTAGTCTGGACAGAGGCTTATCAGCAAGCTTTTGAGAAATTGAAGCAGGCAATGTGTGCAGCACCGGTCCTGAGGGCCCCAGACTTCTCCAAGGAGTTAATTGTCCAGACAGACGCATCCGAACATGGCATTGGGGCAGTGTTATCGCAACTCAATGAAGAGGGTCTGGATCAGCCTGTAGTCTTCCTATCCAGGACACTGCTTCCCCGGGAACAGAAGTGGAGTTCCATTGAGCGGGAAGCTTTCGCGGTGGTGTGGGCTCTGAAGAAGTTGCAGCCATACCTGTTTGGCTCGCACTTCCTGGTTCAGACTGACCACCGACCTCTTCGTTGGCTGATGCAAATGAAGGGGGAAAATCCCAAGTTGTTGAGATGGTCCATCTCCCTACAGGGAATGGACTTCCGGGTGGAACATCGGCCTGGAGTGGACCATGCCAATGCAGACGGTCTCTCTAGGTATTTCCGCCTTAGTGATGAGGACTCCCAAGGGGTTGGGTAGCTCTCCCCACTTTCAGCTGGGGGGGACGCGTGTTAGACCTGTCTGCCCTTTGAGTAGCCCTTCTGTTAATTATTTATTTTGTCCCCTTTTTGCCCCTCAAAACCTTTTCAATCTTTTTGTGTCCACTGGATTTTTGTGGTGTTGGCAGGGGTTAGATGCTCTTTTGCCCTCATATTTTTTTTTTACCTGAGGGCTAGGTGTCTTTCCTGACTAAAATCTTGAAGGTACCCAAAATGGTGGCCATTAACTGCCATAACTGCCAACCTCTGAGGAAGTCCCATAGGGTAATACAGAGACCTTCCAGAACCTTCTGGACTTTGCTGGACCTCTAGAGGGGAACCTATATAAGGCAGGATGTGAGGCAGCCATTTTGTGTTGGCCAGTGATTACTAGAGAGTAGAACTGGTGAGGAGGGAGGCGACTCTGAGGACAGCGCTTGTCCAGGAGCGGAATTGACCTGTGGGCAGACTGAACTCCTGTATTAACCTGTACCCACCCGTGTTGACCAAACCCTACCAGGGTAGCCATTCCAAAAATCCTTGTACGACCTCTCCAGGACATACTGAAGTCCCTGAGGTCTCTGAGAAGAATCGCGCTTGTAAGAAGGGGTGAACCCCAACCCTGAAGGATCGCTCTATCTACTGCGGCGCTGGGTGCTTTTCCCCTAAGGCATCTAAGGAGCCAGCGCGTCCTTCTGTTAGGTCTCACCGTGAACCGGAACCCGGCGTGTCCAGCTGACAACTCTGCGTAGGGGTACGGGCTCTGTCTGGCACCGACTTCCCCTGCGAGTTGGTGAAGTGCTGGAGGGTGTCCGAGGAAGTGAGGCAGTGACGGAAGAGGCGGATCGAGAGAGGCGGGACCCCGGCGTGTGGAGACAGCGAAGAGGGAGCAGCCAGGCGAGAGCGTCGGAAGAAGTGCAGCTGCGACGTCTTCTGCGCATGCACAGCAGTTTGAAGAAGAATCGCCAGGGGTAGTACCACAGCGTCGACGGCTGCGCAGACCCAGAGGTGCCGTTCACCGTTCACTGAGGAGAGTATCGGGCGGTGAAGTCTGTGTGCATCGATCACTCCGAGGGAGGAGCATCTCGACCCGAGACTGAGATGGCAGGAAACCAGAGTGCTGATAAGCGCCTTGTGACCCCAGGTATCGGCGTCTCAGCAACCTAACCGGCAATCCGCATCTGTGTCAAGTAAGCCGGGGCCGCATTACTGGAGGGAGGTGGGGTCCGTCACGGGGAGTGTGACGAATCGGCAAAGGAGATCGGAAATTACTCCTCAGGCAGCGAACTGGCTCCCGAGTAGGAGTATAGTGAAAAACTCATTGCCCTTGGTGTCCGGATGTTTCTCCGCCCAAACGAGGCTAAGCTCTAGTGTCTACCTAGTCCATTTTTTAGCAGAGCCTTCGACGGGTGGGTCAAGGGCAGCAAAGTGACCACCATGGAAGAACTAACTGACCTTATGTTGTGGGAGCATCTGTCCACAAACTGTTTTGTGGAACTACGCCAGCATCTGCTCGACAGCAAGCTCGCAGACCCGAGGAAAATGGCCGTCGAGGCGGATCGCTGGGTGAACACCCGGGTCTCCCGGGGCCCCATAGGGGATTATCCCCGCACCAATCAAGGGCCACCCCACCAGAGAGGAGGGGGAAACCAAGGAGGACCCAGGGACGCCCAGTCTGGTCCCCAGCGTAACCCCCCGGGAAGTGCACAGTCTAATTTCCCCGCACCTCCACCCGCCACTGCCAGTCCCCCGGGTAGGCCGCACCAAGTGACCATCACTTGTTTTAGATGTCACCAGTCCGGTCACTACGCCAGTGATCCCCTGTACCCCATGGCCCCACGTATCCCTACCACCACTCCCCCGGCTAAGCAGATAGCGAATGTAGCCCTAGGGGAGGGGTTTGAGCACACCGAGGAATGGGAACCTGCTGCCATGGCCCTAGTATCCCTGGGAGATAGAGAGATGGTCCCCGGGAATGCCCTGCCCCCCAACACCAAGAAGTACCGCCAGACAGTAATAGTGAACTGTCACCGAGTGGAGGCCCTCCGTGACACCGGAGACAGCATCACTGGTGTCCTTAGACATTTAGTGCGAGAAGACCAGATCCTTCCCAATGTCCTGTGCCCTGTGATCTCAGCCGATAACTCTGAAAGCTTGTGTAAGGTAGCCCTGATACCATTTGAATGGGAAGGAGTAGCAGGCAAAATAAAAGTAGCAGTACGGACCTCCCAACCTGTGGACTACCTCCTGGGGAATGACCTGGAAAGTTCTCCATGGAAGAAGGTCGAGCGCCGAACCCAC
The DNA here is from genome assembly GCF_964263255.1 of Lissotriton vulgaris. Classification (NCBI taxonomy): domain Eukaryota; kingdom Metazoa; phylum Chordata; class Amphibia; order Caudata; family Salamandridae; genus Lissotriton; species Lissotriton vulgaris. The sequence goes on from NC_141700.1 coordinate 452,611,620, forward strand.
CTCGGGATGATGTGTCTTCCCGAGTGGGTGTGCGCCACCACCCGATCTATGACAGCCCGACTGCCCCCCGACAGAGAAATCAAGGATGACACCGCCAGCCTTCCCCCTGTGGCTGGTGACCGGGCCGATCCAGCCGAGGCCCCCGACCTCTCCCCTCGAGGAGAGGATGTCGCTAACCACAAAGCCATACACCCAGACCCCGCACAGATCACCGAGCTGGGTGATCTGCCCGAATTGGTGCAGTGGCGCCACGAGGGGGGCCCCTCCCGAGAGGAGTTCTGCCGGGAACAAGCTATCTGTCCGTCCCTGGCCAGGCTCCGGCGACAGGCCGAAGCCCAGGCAGCGGGCGACCAATCTGGAACGCACTGGTTGTACTGGGAGAATGACATCCTGTACAGCGAACAAAAGTCAGCAGAGCTAGGGTCAGCCCGGGTGCTGGTGGTACCCCTACGCTTCCGCAACTTCCTCTTGGGCTTGGCCCACGATGTACCCCTCGCAGGCCACTTGGGCCAAGACAAAAAGTATAACCGCCTGGTCACGCACTTCTATTGGCCCAAGATGAAAACGAACATAGAAGCCCACTGCAAGTCCTGTCCCACGTGCCAGGCTAGTGGAAAAAGCGGAGGGAAGCGCAAGGCTCCCCTCCAACCATTCCCCGTCATCAGTACCCTCTTTGAGCGGGTCGGAATTGACATTGTGGGGCCACTGGACCCCAAGACATCTCAAGGTCACCATTTCATCCTCGTGCTAGTGGACCATGCCACGCGATACCCAGAAGCCATCCCCCTACGCACCGTCACGGCCCCCGTGGTAGGCCGGGTGCTGATGGGAATCTTTTCCTGTGTAGGATTTCCCCGAGAGGTTGTGAGCGACCGCAGGATGAACTTTATCTCCCGGTACATGACCTCCCTTTGGCAGCAATGCGGAGTGTCCTACGGTTCACCACTCCGTACCACCCCCAAGGAAATGGCTTAGTAGAGCGGTTCAACCGGACTCTAAAGGGGATGATCATGGGCCTGGAGGAGCCCCTCCGGCGTAAGTGGGACGTCCTCCTCCCCTGCCTCTTGATCGCCTACCGGGAAGTACCCCAGAAGTCCTTGGGGTTCAGCCCGCTCGAATTACTGTACGGACACCCTGTCCGGGGGCCCCTCAGCCTGGTCCGAGAGGGTTGGGAGACGGCACCCCGCGAACCTCCTCAGGAGGTGTTCCGGTACATTCTGACCCTCCGAAATCAGACTAGAAAGTTCCAAGAACTGGCCGAGGCCAACCTGGAGGCGAGCCAGGAAGAAATGAAGCGCTGGTACGACCAGAATGCCACTCTGGTCGAGTTCCAGCCAGGCCAGCAGGTGTGGGTCATGGCCCCAGTAAAACCTTGCGCCCTTCAAGATAAGTGGACAGGACCCTTCAAGGTGATTGAGCGGAAGAGCCAAGTCACCTACTTGGTGGACGTCCAGTCCCCCTGGAACCCCCTGCGGGTCCTGCACGTGAACCGCCTCAAGCCTCACTTCGTGAGGACGGAGCTGAGCCTGCTACTGGCCACAGCTGACGGGGCGGAAGAGGAGACAGAGCCTCTCCCTGACTTCCTGTGCACCAAAGAGAAGGATGGCTCTGTGGAAGGAGTGAACCTCTCTTCCTCCCTCACTCCCCAGCAACGCAAAGACTGCCGCCACCTCTAGGGGCAGTTCTCAGGCCTGTTCTCTCTCGTCCCCAAGGTCTCCGACTGGTGTGTCCACGACGTGGACACCGGAGACAGCCCGCCGGTGCGCCATAGAGCCTACCGAGTCCCTGATCGAGTCTGGTCCTGTATCCAGGCCGAGGTCTCGAAGATGTTAGCATTGGGGGTGGTCGAACCCTCAGACAGCCCCTGGGCCAGCTCAGTGGTGCTGGTCCTGAAAGCCGCGGCCCCTGGTGTTGCCCCTGAACTGAGGTTCTGCGTGGACTACCGGGGGCTCAATGCAGTCACCCGAGCTGACGCTCACCCTATTCCCCGTGCAGATGAGCTTATTGACCGCCTCGGGTCGGCTCATTTCCTCAGCAACTTCGATTTGACCTGCGAATACTGGCAGATTGCGCTCACAGAGGGAGCCAAGGAGCGGTCCGTCTTCTCCACCCCGGACGGACATTATCACTTTCGCGTGATGCCCTTCGGGATGAAAAATGCCCCGGCCACTTTTCAGAGACTGGTAAATAAAGTCCTGGCCGGGCTGGAAGAGTTTAGTGCCGCATATCTGGACGATATCGCGGTTTTCAGTTCAGAATGGAGCAAGCACCTCTGACACCTCCGGAGAGTGTTGATGGCCCTGCGCCAGGCAGGCCTCACAGTGAAAGCCAGCAAGTGCCAGATCGGGCAAGGATCGGTAGTCTCCCTGGGGCACCAGGTCGGAAGTGGGCATGTCCCCTCTGCAGCCTAAAATCAACGCCATCCAAGCCTGGGAACCACCCACCACCCAAACAGAGGTCCGAGCCTTTCTGGGCCTCACCGTCTACTACCGGAGGTTCATCCGAGGGTACGGCAGCCTCATAGGTCCCCTCACAGAGCTAACGTCCAAAAAGCAGCCCCCGAAAGTGCAGTGGACTCCCGCCTGCCAAGAGGCGTTCGACGCCCTCAAGAGAGCCATGTGTACTGCCCCCGTGCTACGAGCCCCTGACTACTCAAAAGAGTTTGTGGTACAGACAGATGCTTCGGAACACGGCATTAGGGCCGTACTATCCCAACTGAATGAGGAAGGTCTAGACCAGCCCGTAGCCTTCATTAGCCGGAGGCTACTCCCCAGAGAGCAGAGGTGGAGCACCATCGAACGAGAAGCGTTCGCCGTAGTCTGGGCCCTCAAGAAACTATGGCCCTACTTGTTCGGAACCCATTTCCGCGTCCAGACGGATCATCGACCATTGCGGTGGCTGATGCAGATGCGGGTGAGAACCCAAAACTGCTGCGATGGTCGTTCTCCCTCCAGGGGATGGATTTCACTGTAGAGCACCACCCTGGTACCAACCACTCCAACGCTGACGGCCTCTCCAGGTTCTTCGGCTTCAGCGAGGAGAACCCCCAAGAGGATGGGTAGTTTTCCCCGACTTTCAGCTCGGGGGGACGCATGTTAGACCCGGCCTCGTGGCATGGTCCTCCCTGACCCGTAGCAACACCCTTCCAAGCTTACCCCACAACGAACCCCTGAGTTCCCCAGCCTAACCGACCCTTTCCTCCATGTTACCCATGACCATTCCCGGACTTCCCCATCCAGGCCTCCATCTTCCCGGCCCGTCTCACCTGTGTGCCCACTTCCCGGCACCTAAGATGGCCGCCGAGCCAGCGCAGCCTAGGCCAAGAGGCGCCACCCTGGCTGGAGAACCGAGCACCCCTCTCGAGGGACAGAGGGAGAAGCAGTATCGTTCACACCTCCGATCTCTCCTTAAGAGTGGGTTTCGATTGCCCCTCCGGCCACCTGGAGGTCTGGCTCCACGCCTGCTGTGTGTCTGGGACTCCTCCTGAACCTGACATGAATGGATCAAAGAGCCGTGTGGCAGGAAACCCCAACAAGCGGCTCCCAGGTGCTAAAACCCCTGCAGACCAGAACTCCGGAGATCAAAGGGGAACAGCCCTATAACTGGGGTTGCCCCGGGACTACCAAGAGATTCTATTCTGGACACAACGAGAGCCCTGCTGACGTGGTCGCGGCTCGATTGGCAGAGAAGGACTTCTGCTGGAAACCACCTGAGCCCTGCTGAGTGACTTGCGGCTCCCCTGCAACCTTGGAACAACTGAGCCCTGCTGAGTGACTCGCGGCTCCCCTGCAACCTTAGAACACCTGAGCCCTGCTGAGTGACTCGCGGCTCCCCTGTAGATCGTACGACCTCCGACATCGTGCTTGAGCCCTGCTGAGTGACTCGTGGCTCCCCTGCAACCTTGGAACACCTGAGCCCTGCTGAGTGACTCGCGGCTCCCTGACTCTCCTGGTCTGGCTGGACCTTGACAGATTGCCCGTATCCAACGGCTTGAGGATTGAGAGCTGTGCGCCGGATACGCAACAATATTGACACTGAGCCTATAAGACTGTCCCGCTACCCCTACCCTGACCGAGACTCTTTGAGCTCTTGCTCCGCTTGTATTACTTGCTTCCTCTGATCATAAAGATCCCTTAAACCACGAGATAAAGAAACGTTCTCAAGAAGCTACGGTGTGGTGTCTCTTTGTCGTGTGGTGCTTGTGTGGTGTGTACGATCCTAGATTCGAGACTCTCCCCCTGAGAAGTCTCCCGCCAGCGCTCGACTTCGTACCTAGGGAAGTGGGTCCCAGGGTGGTCAGGTACACTCCCTGTCCTCCCCGGAGATCGCTTTCTAACACCCCCTCACCCTCACACCCCCTCACACCCCCACACTATTGCACCCCTCACCCTTACACACCCCCTCACCCTCACACACCCTCACCCTAACTCACCCTCACACTTCCACACACCCTCACACCTCCTCACCTTCACACCCCCACACACCCTCACCCTCACACCCCCTCACCCTCACATCCCCTGACCCTCACACCATCACACCCCCTCACACCCCCTTACCCTCACATCCCCTCACACCCCCTCACCCTCACACACCCTCATACACCCTCACCCTCACACCCCCTCACTCACCCTAACACCCCCTCACCTTCTCACCCTCACTCACCCTCACACCCCCTCACCCTCACACAGCCTCACCCCCCTCCCCCTCACACACCCTCACACACCCTCACCCTCACACACCCTCACTCAACCTCACACCCTCACACCCCCTCACCCTCACACCCCCTCACCCACACACCCTCATCTCACACACCCTCACCCTAACTCACACACCCTCCTCCCCTCACCCTCACACCCTCTCACCCTCACACAGCCTCACCCTCACAACCCCTCCCCCCCACCCTCACTCACCCTCACGCACACTCACACACCCTCACCAGCATAGCATAACAAAACATAGCATAGCATAACAAAACACAGCATAGCATATTAATTTAGCATAGGATAGCAAAGCATAGCATAGCATAACAAAACAAAGCATAAGATAGCAAAACAAAACATAGCATAACAAAACAAAACATAGCATATCTAAACACAACAAAGCATAGCATAGAATAACAAAACACAACAAAACATAGCATAACATAACAAAACATAGCATAACAAAACAAAGCATAGAATAACATAACAAAGCATAGCAAAACAAAACATTGCATAGTATAACAAAACATAGCATAGCATAACAAAACACAACAAAACATAGCAGAACAAAACATAGCACAACATAACAAAACATAGCATAACTTAACATAAAACAAAGCATAGCATAACAAAGCATAGCAAAACACAACAAAACATAGCATAGCATAACAAAACACAACAAAACATAGCATACATAAAAAATATAGCATTGCAAAGCATAGCAAAACATAGCATAGCATAACAAAACACACCAAAATATAGCATAGCATACCAAAACACAACATAGCATAGCATAACAAACTAAAGCTCAGCATAGCATTACGAAACATAGCATAACAAAGCATAGCATAACAAAACATAGCATAGCAAAACAAAGCATAGCATAATAAAACACAACAAAACATAGCACAGCATAACAAAACATAGCATAGCATAACAAAGCACAACAAAACATAGCATAGCATAACAAAACAAAGCATAGGATAGCAAAACTAAACATAGCATACCAAAACAAAGCACAGGGTAGCAAAACTAAACATAGCATAGCATAACAAAACAAAGCATAGGATAGCAAAACAAAACATAGCATAGCATAACAAAACGTAGCACAACATAACAAAACATAGCATAACAAAACACAAAACATAGCAAACTACAACAAAACATAGCATAGCTTAACAAAACACACCAGAACATAGCATAGCCAAACAACACATATAATAGCATAGCAAAACATAGCATACCAAACACAACAAAACATAGCATAGCATAGTATAACAAAACATAGCATAGCAAAACAAAGCATAGCATAATAAAACAGAACAAATCATACCATAGCATAACAAACATAGCATAGCATAACAAAGCATTGCAAAACATAGCATAGCGTAACAAAACGTAGCATAGCATAACAAAACACAGCATAGCATAACACATCTAAGCATAGGATAGCAAAACGTAGCATAGCATAACAAAACAAAACATAGGATAGCAAAACAAAACATAGCATAGCATACAGCATCACTCCGTACCACCACAGCATCACTCAGGGGCACCACAACATCACTATGCGCTACCACAGCATCACTGAACGCCACAGCATCACTCGTTTGCCATCACAACATCACTCAGAGCCAACACAGCATCAATCTGTGAAACCATTCAACAACACCTGGTTCAAATATGTTCTCTCAATGTTTCAAGCTTGATTACAAATGTAACAAAAAGTTGTTAATATTTCACTTCTGTTCTTGGATTTTCGTCACAATAAAATACACTGAACATACTCTTCACAAACGTTATTTACAAAACTTTAAGCTATTGCCATTATAAATTACAATAACTTTCATTTAAGTATTAATTATTGAAAAAAAATTAAAAGCCATTGTTATTTTTAATAGCAATACATGTAAGTCACATAAATACAACACATATTGCATTACAAATGCTATAGGTGTCACATTTGCGAAAGTTATACCTATTGGCATCGTAAATGACAAAGCTCTTAATTTTGCTATTTTCAAAAACAAAACATAAATAAAAAATGCGTCATTTACAATCCCAATAGCTCAAACTTTCATAATGCGAGGCCTATTGCAAATGCTTGTTCTATTTGATAGGTCGACAAGTCCAGCCCTAATGTCAGCATATATTAGATATATCTAGATGGTAAATAGTGTTTGAACAGAACACAAGTAATCCTTCTTCTTTTCCCCACAGCCTGTACATTTGTCTCCTATACCTTACCAATACCCAGGTTCATAACACAGGTGTACAGCCTGACAGCCCTCTAACACAAGACTCACATGAACAGACAGAAGGAAGAGCAGAGTTTAATAACAACAATACCAGCCCAACAGTGCAGCAACAAACACAACTTACCAGAAAATAAAATAGCTAAGCAAAAACTAGAGATGCCTGTAAAATCTTGAGGACAATAAATCAACAAAAATATTTTTCACTTCAGAACATCAACTCTGAACCACGAGGGAAATGTTTGACAATGAAAGAATTCCATAAATTAGGTATGTCGTAATATGTACAGACTTCAGCCCCTAACAATTGAAACACTTCACGCTCAATTACCACCTTTATAGATGTTTTGAAAATACACAAGCAAACACAACCAATCACAAAAAAATTAAACATGCAAACATAAATAATATAAATTTTTTGAAATGAGAAATCATTTAAACTGGTGCTTAGTGAACAAAATTCTATGGGTACTTAGTTTAAAGCTAAAAAAGAAGAGGATCGGAGACACATCTGTGATTGTCGTAGGAATTATTATAGATAACAATCAAACTACATACTCAAGAGGTGCATGTTTGAGTGTATGTGTTTGTGTACCTAGATAATTCATATTGTTTACTGAGAAAAAGATGCCTGGAATGTCATGTGTGTTCCATTGAAATAAATTGAGTGCAATGTTACTATGAAAAGTAAACCTGCATATTTTTCATACAGATTAATATAATTTCTAGAAATACTCATTAGCATATCTCATATGTAAAACATGTTTATCTATAATATTAAAGAAATGTAATAGCAGTGTTTCTTTATTCTAAACCCACAATTTTAACCCTCTTCACCATGACCTTAAAAATATTCCTGAAATACTTAAGTCATACCCTTAAGCCCTATACCTTATACTCAATGTGATAATCTCTATTCCCTTAATCCATTAACCCCACACCCAATAGTGTCAATCCTAATATCGTATGTCTCACAATATTAAACCCTAGCACCTATAACCATCATAACCCTAACTCCTAACCTTTTCACTCCTTAACATTATACCCCAAACCGTTAACACTTAAATCTGTACCTCAAAATCTTAACTATTATACCCTAAACCTCTAACCTAAAACCCCATTACCTCACATCTATTCCCCTAATGCGTAAACACTAGTCCCTGAACTTTAACATAAAGTTTCATCATTTGTCCCCAGTATGTGTGTGTGTTTATGTAAGTGCGCATGGATTCTAACAATACACAGGCCTTTGGAGGTAGCACAATGTCTATATTCTATTTAAGTTTAATATTAACATAATGTTTTAGATTCAAAACATCACAGATATCCCATCCATCAAATTCCAAGCGTATTATAATCTAAAGCACTTGTAACATAGGGGAAGAAGTATATGTCACATTTTGACTGAGTAGCCCATCCACAAACCTCTAAATAAGACCCTCAGTCAAGCATTCTAACACATAAATGACCTTACCAGTTGTAGTAGTATTCACGCTCACTAATAAATGTCAGTGTTTAAAGAAATTGCAGCTCTCACAAGCTAACACAGCTCCAACCTCTTCCTTCCAAGTCTCCAAGGAAAGTGACCACTGCGCCAGAGATCTAGAACTCTCAGCCTCAGTTTCCTAGGCAGCACTAATGGAGCCCTTATGACACTATCAGCAACCATCTGTTTGTTATGTTTCTATTTCTGCTCCTTGGCAATGTCTGATGATGTCACACACACAGAATTTGGAGAGGTTGGAAGATGAGTTGAGAATCCTGGTGTGTGGGAAATTCCAACAAACAAAAGAAGCAGGATTATCCTTAAGTAAAATGCAGAAAAGGTCATTGTTTCTCAATATGGGAATGCCCACAAGCTTTCGAATTCAGGTAAAGCTTTGTTCCAGTGGCACAGTGTCACTGAAACCACGTCTGGACATACACTGTGTTACAGGAACAAAGCTATACCTATTTGATGAGCTCTAACCAGGGAAAAACCAGTCCTGGGTTACTTGGTTCCGATCAGGGAGAACTTAACCTGTTCTCATTGGAGCAGAGTCAAGAGTGATTTGCATATGGTTGGATCCACACAGAAGTGGCATGGTATGGAAAATAATTATGGATTTGGATGCGGCCCGAGTAATTACCAATGAATGAGATTAATTCAAACATTCCATGCATCACTTTTCTGTACACTTTAATGAAAAAGCAGACATTGTTTATTTACCATGTACATCATGGGAAGGGTTTCCTAATTTCCAGTTATATTTGTTGTCAATTCTTGTGGAGTATTGCTTCTTTTTTTCAATTTTTAAACCATTTGGAGACCAGTGGCTATCAATTTGCACACTTTTTGCATGTTGTAATAATTTTTGGCCACTATTTTCTGGTGCTTACAGGGAATGTTGCTTTTATTATGAAGTAGTTTTTATACCAAAATTGTTTGATATATCTTTGCTTTATTTCCTGCCTAATGCCTCTGCACTAACCCTGTGCGGAGTTCGCGGAGTTGCACTACACGGCACAATGCGAACTGCAAACAAATATCAGCTGCATTATGCAGAGCAACGCGAGAGGCGGAGTATGATAAAAAAATGCAGTTCTCAGTGATTGCACAGTGCCAGATGCTTGTCCGCACTGTGCAATCATTGCAAACGGCATCATGCACAGTGCATGCAGTCCCTGCATTCCTTTTGTGCCGCTCAAGTAGATTTTGACTCGAGCACTAGCTTTCTCAACGTGAACGGGCAGTTTCTCAACGCAATCTGTCATGAGTATTTGCGACCACTTGCAAGAGAAACCTAATGCCCCCTGCACTGAGAAATCTTACCAGGATGTTGATTTTCTAAGCTCGCGCTCGCCAACTTGATGTTGACTATCGCGAACTAGGTAAAAATCTCCGCTACGGAATGCGAAGTGGAGTTTTTCGGAACTCAGTGGTCTCCGCTTAACGCAGAGTGCAGGAAACTCTGCAAACTCCGTGAGCGGAGCGGAGTTCACCGCCCAGGGTTATTCTGCACTCACTAGCGGGTGCACCGTTGTGTGTGGGCAGGCTAGCATATATCTCAAGGCTCAAATTTCAAACAGACCAGTACTCATGGGAGTGTTTAATCCTCTTACGTATTTATTTGCACTTTACACAACAAACGCTATTTGGCAGTCCGTCTTCATCAATGATGAAGGCGATCCTCCAAAATGCTTTTGTTGCATAAAGTTGCAATAAATCTGAAAGAAGATTAAACTCTCCAGCGAGTGATGGTCCATTTAAAATTGGAACTTTGATATTATATGTATATATATATATTATTTGGCAGTAACTGGTCTGTCGAACATAGCTGAATTCACACTACTTTGCACTGCATTTTGCATTTTTGTACATCTTATGATAAGATTTGCCTGTGTCGTGTATACATTTGTGTATTACATATGAAATTGTATATAGATTTGTATATATATGAATTTCTGCATGCTGCACTTTAACAGTATTTAGGTCCTTGCAAATGACCTTGATTAACAATGTAGTTTATATAGCATCATTGTAATTATTGTACGTACTATTTTTGCTAAGGGCATCCGATATTACATTTCACATGCTATTCATGCGGATTGTTTTAGATATGTACATTATGTGCAGGCGATGTATTAGCAGACATAGCTATGGACAGCAATAGACTCGGGGTAACCCAGTATACCCTTTTAGGCTTGGGCAAAGTGAATAGTTGAAGTAAAGAGTAGCTACAAGGGATTTTGTTTGTTGACTAAGTACAAATAATTTGGTACGGGTTAAATTTAGGGTTCATCAATCAATTAAACTCATTTGTATCCATAGGGTAAATCATACATTCAGAAGTTATTCAGGAAATACATTCAATGAATCACAAAACGGGGAGAGTTGGAAAGAGCACACAGCAAACTAATTATATCTGAAAATATTTGTATTTGAAAAAATCTAAAGATCTGAATCATGGGGTTATACAAGAGTATACTATATAGCCATGGACAGACACTACAAGATGGCTGCGCCAGATCGTACTTACAATGTATTGGTTCCTGTCCGCTTTCTATGACTATACCACTGTATTTGGCGCCGATGGGTGTTTTAAATTTCACTGTATAGCCTCCTCATTTGTTAAGTGAGCAAGGACACAGCCTCGTGTCCGAAACGTGTCTGAGGCATGCACCGTTCCACATATTCAAAATGAAATAAAGAAATCTGATTCCGGCTTATTATTGAGTCCGTGTTCCTGTTTAAGTGCACCAAGGCACTGGAGAAGTGTGGAGTTGATATATATTACCTACTGGCGGTCGCCAGTAGGTAGTTATAGTTAGGATTGTTTTCCATAGGGAATCCGCAACATTTTATTGGGAATAACTTTGGCGCCGGTTGAGGAATCTGCCTGCAAATTTCCTGAAATTTGCCTCGCTGCGCTCCGCTCCTTCCCTGAAGGGGGGGATTCCTCAAGCGGGGGCCGAGATAAAAGGGGGCTCCCAAAACAGGTTGCCCGTATCCCCCGGCTTGAGGATTGAGAGCTGTGCGCCGGATACGCAACAATATTGACACTGAGCCTATAAGACTGTCCCGCTACCCCTACCCTGACCGAGACTCTTTGAGCTCTTGCTCCGCTTGTATTACTTGCTTCCTCTGATCATAAAGATCCCTTAAACCACGAGATAAAGAAACGTTCTCAAGAAGCTACGGTGTGGTGTCTCTTTGTCGTGTGGTGCTTGTGTGGTGTGTACGATCCTAGATTCGAGACTCTCCCCCTGAGAAGTCCCCCGCCAGCGCTCGACTTCGTACCTTAAATCCAACAATCTCTTCAATACTAACAGTTTTCTTACGGCTACCAACAACAGCTACATCTTTTTTTCGTCGTTTCTCGACTACTTCAGCACATTTCTCCTCATTTTTCCTTTTCTGACCAACCATACGCCTTTCAATTAAAGGATATTGAGGTAAATTTGGAGCATATTCTCTTCTTAACCTATTATACTCCTTCACACAATTTAAATCTGCACTAATCTTTGTCTCATCATAATCAATTAGATGAAGTCCACATAAAGTTCTAACTCGCGATAAAGCAACATATGCCATACCCTCTTTGAATACAGTGCTTCCAATATTTACCAAAGCACAATCTATACTTAAACCTTGAGAGTTGTGTATAGTCACTGCATATGCCAAACAAATTGGAAATTGCTTACAACGGACATATAAGTTTTTCACAAGCAAAAAACGAGTTGAACATCGACTAATTTGTTGAACTTCCTCAATTCCATCAAATTTTATTCTCAAAAATTCAATCTCATCTCTATTTGTATAATTGACAAAACCAACAACATTACCCATTGCTCCATTTACCAATCCTCTTTCTACATGTAAATTTCTCCTTAAAATTATCCGACAATTTAAACGTACATACAGATTTTTCTCTAAACCAGCAGTTTTAGATATAGTTTTTTGAAGAGAATCCAATTTTAACTTCAACTTTTCAGACAAAACAATAGTACTACCTTCATGCTCTATTCTATCTTTAGCTTCCAGTTTCTTAATTTCTTGATTTTCTAAATTCAACATTTTCTCATTAAAAACTGAACATTCTTTCAGAGTTGGCATCAAGCATATCACTGACTTATCTGCTACCTCTTTACTATATATTTTCTCAGGTACATTATCTTCATTAGGAAACAGCTTGGAAAGTAATCGTGTTCGTAGAGTGTGTTTCGCATCTTCAGTTAGTTTTCAAATCCTAATATCTTGAAGAATATTTCCATATTTAGTATCCTTTGCCTGTCGCATATTTTGAATCAGTTCAGTATATTTGAAATGTGACCATATATTTACATTTCCAATACTGCCCAGGCACTTTCTGGTCTCCTCATGTGTAACAGTTTCAAATACAGGTTGTCCTTTCACAGGAGTTAGCTGCAGTAGATCTCCAAAAACTATGACATGTTTACCTCCAAATAACACATCATACTCTGTCTTAAGTATCTGTTGCATTCTTAAATGCACAAAAGCAAGCATTAAATTTGATACCATGCTTACTTCATCAATAATCAGAAGTTTCATTTTTTTAAGGACTCTAGAAACTTCAAAACAAGCTTCTCCAGACAGCTTGTGATATTGTAATTTATTTTCATGTTCAACTGGCAGCATCAGTAAACGATGTAAAGTAATACCTTTAATATTATGTGCTGCCAATCCAGGTGGAGCAGTAACAACACACGCCAGTGTTGACTGAGTTCTTTGCTGTAAATATGTAGTAATTCCTTTAATTAGGAAACTTTTACCAGTCCCAGCTTCTCCACTTACATATAGTCGAATAGGTTCAAATGACATACATGAGCAATCTTTTCTCTCATGACGAAAGCCATGCTCAATGTGCTCTGTCACTTCATCATATATCTGTCTTTGCTCAACATTAAACTGCTTCTTTAATTCTTCTAAGTTGATTACTTCCTCTTGACCTTGCTGCATTGCTCTTTCTACCTCATCCATGGCGGTGGCTGCTTCATTTTGGATAATTGGTTGTCCCAGTGGATCTTGACTTAATGAAGCCGAACTTTGACTACCTTGTGAACTATCTCTAGCAATCTCCGCTGCAATTGTCGCTTCTTGCTCTATTTCATCATTCAACATTTGGAGATAATTACTAAAAACAGGACATTCAATACTACTTTTAGATGCGTTGAATGAATCTTCATAACTATCAAAGTCTCCAAGTAGTTCCTCTTCTCTACGCCATGGTTTAAACAGTTGCAAAAGAGCAAAATAGTAAAATTCTCTTTTGTCCGGTGTTTCACAACTCAGTTTCCGATGATTAATCAAGTGTCCTTTTCTTTGTTTCACCAGACATCCTTCATGTCCAATTACAGCGTGTCCACCTTTATCAATGTTCTCCGTAACATTCCTTTTAAAAGTGTAGTTTTGAAGTATTTCATACAGACAAATGTTTTCAAGCAGAGTACTTCTATTTGGATAGTATGTATCCAACATATTTGTTTTCAGAATGTCTGTACTGTTTGGTTCTTTCTGGGCTAAATATTCAATTTCTTGCACAGGTTTCAGAACACGGTTTCGTGTTTCTGCTAGGCCCAAACTCACCCAGAGAATAGTCCTTGATTTAGCATAAAGACTTGCTGATGATAATCGGTCACAACATTCATATGCTCCAATTTCTCGATGAGACAGCATCTTCAAACTGTACGTATACAATTTCTTGCTTAGGCTCTTTTCATGAGAAATGTCTTCCCACATCTCCTTCAATTCCGTCTTTTCAGATTTCGTGATGTAAGACGTTACATATCGAGCCACAGCAATAGAATTGTCTGCAACATATTGTATGTCCATGTTAGCATTCCACATGGACAAAATGACTGGGTTATAGTCATTTATATACTTGGATTCTTCACCTCTTCTTAAATTGTACATATTTTTAGGTGACCTCCTTCTGATATTATGTCGCAAACATGACATCAAATTGTTGACTCTTCCTTTTGAAAGTACCGGTCGTGCAAATCCAAAACGACATTTGGTACTCCCTGGAACTCCCTCCCGACCGACCTGCGCCTGACCCAGGACCACCTCTCCTTCAGGAAGAAGCTCAAGACCTGGCTGTTCGAGCAGTAGCAGCACACCCCCCCCCCCAGCGCCTTGAGACCCTCCGGGTAAGTAGTGCGCTCTATAAATGTCTTTGATTGATTGATTGATTGAATTTGCTCTTTGATTTGAATTTTCGCCGACAATATTTTCCACAACGATGACTTTGAAAACGTAACACTTTTCCTCTTAAGTCCTTATCAGTTGTACTATTAGGTATGTCACAAGTGGCATACTGTTCAATAAAAGACAGTACAGTCTCATCCGAGTCTGTTCCAAATTTAGGAGCATCCTTGATCCATAACAGCATATCAATATGAGGAGCACCTCTTGCTTGATATTCTTTTCTCCAAAAGAAATCCAGTACTTCACCAAGAGGCGGATTTTTCTTCTTTGTAATGAAAGACATCATAGCTTCAAATCTATGATTAAAATATCTGCAAACATTAACTGGATCTAATTAACACAGTTCTCCAGGTGTCTTGTAGTTTATGTTTTCTATGTTTGCATTCGCCTCCCGAAGAAATTCAAGTAAATCTTCCCAAGCATACTCTGCACAGCTTAGAGTTAAAAACCATGTTGGTGCTCCTAAGTTTCTAAGCATGCACTTCAAATCTCCATGACGACGGTACCAATACTCATTAGTACCACGCTGACAAGCCAATAAATTAATTAGGTGTGAATCCAAAACACTATCTTTCTGTTGCACTTTATCCATAAATTCCTTTGCTGAAATATTTTGCATATGCACTCCACTTTTTAAGATATGGTTTACTGCATAAGACAGACCAGATAAATCACTCTCAAACAGAAGATGAAACAAATATGGAATGCATTGGCGAAACCTCGGATCTTCTGCATATAATCTGTTGTCCGGTATTCAGATGCAGGAATCTGCATAGGTCGATCATCATATCGTGTACCTTCACCTGTAGGAAATAACTGTGGAAAACAACGACCTTCCAAACTTTCTTCCCACACACTAATAGGATTTCCTTTCGCCTTTTTCATCTGAAATAATTCAATAGCATTCCCTATTGCTTCTTTGGAATGCAGTGGATGAACACTGTAATGTTCATACATTTCTTCACTTCTGGATACGTCAACTTTTTCAATTTGTCCACTAGACAAATCACTGTCCTCTTCTTCACTTACATCTTCTTGTTCTACGTATACATATTATAGTACTTATTGTTTTGCACTAAATACAACGTTGCCTTTTTCACTTTCCTAACATCCACTAAATCTTGCCAGATTTTCTTACTCTTTGTAGGTACACCATTAACTAGAATAACTAGAGGTTCCTCTTCTACATTTTCAACACCAATTGTTTCCATATTTTTTTTAAATCAAGTGGCAAATATACAACTCTACCCTTTAATCCTCTTTGTAAATCTGAAGGATTTAATTTACCAGTCTTAGGCTCCATACAAACAATGGCCTGAAAAGGATGTACACATTGAATCAGAATAGTCTCATAAGTATTTAAATCCATCAATTCTGATGGAATATTTATCAACTCTAGATTATTATGAACAGCTCTAGCAGGCATTTTATTTTCATTTAATTTATTATAACAATATTTACAAACACGTTGCTCAAAACCCAAATCAAAATAGTTTTCCACCAACAAATAAGTTGCAAAATCTTTCCATTGACCATTACTTTCATCTTCACTTTTTAAATATAAATCAACTAACCTAGTTTGACTTTTATAATGAATGCGTCGACAACAAACACAAGAAAAATTTGGTTTCTCACCTGCAATCACCTTAAACTTGATTATATCTTGTTCAAAATGTTCAATATTAACATGTCCAACATTTTCTAATACATTTTCTTCTATAATTATATCAGTTTCTGCATTGTCTTCCTCTGGACCAAAATAACTTACCTCAATTTCTGCACAAATCTTCTTAACATCTAATTGACATCCATGCAAAAGAGCACTATTTAACTGTTTAAGTTTAAGTGCTGGACTTTTTGCATAATACAACTTTCTCACAAATTTTCTCATTTCAGTATGAAGCACTGCTAACATCCTGAAGTGATGAAACACACTCTGGCATATTTTTTTAGAAAGACAAGCCAGTGAATGACCTTGCAGACCTATTTTTTCTCGCACTCTGCAATGATCTAATTCTTCCAACATTTTAATTTTTTCTTTTTAGACTTTCTTTAGTGTACTTACGTAAGAAATTGCGAAAGAAATCAATTGAATCCTGTCGTACACTACAAATGCTACTACAATTCCAACTGTAAACAGGAGCATTAGGACGTCCCTCTAAAGCTTCTCCAGCCATAATCTCTTCTGCATTTTTGTAACCACAATTTTCTCTTTCTCAATTACACAACCATCCTTCACCTCATACGCTCGACCACTGGTGTCAACCGCATGCAACAGATCGTTACTTTGAAAGTAACTCTCTTCATTGAAAAATGGCTCAGAAGTTGAAGTATGCATCCACTTCCCAGAAAACACTTTACAAAAAGTACTCCTATTTATGTGTCTCTTCCATTTACTTTTACCTTTCAAAACTCGGATTGCCTTATTTAGAATATTTATTCTATTAAGTACTAAAATAAATAATTTTCTTTTTGTCTCAAACGCTCGCTCAACGATACCCTCTATATATTGTTTCTTCTTAACAAAAGCAGATCTTCTTTTAGAAACTTTCTCCTTTTGTAATAAATTGGAAACTACTCTGTTGTAAAACATACGCTTCCTGATTTGGCTAAATTGATTAGTCCGGGTTTTACTATACTCTTTTTCTTGTCTCCTGATTCCAGAATTTTTTTTATCTTTGATTCCACATCTCCTTCTCGATACTGATATCGTTTTCTTCTTCTGGATTTCAATATTAACATTTTTCCTTCCCAAAATTGCTTTCAAAAACTTTTTAGTTTGCTTACCAGGAGCACTCTCCTTTGTATCCGTCCTTTCTTCGTTTGAAAATTGTTCGATTCCTTTCTTCTTCAAACTGTAAGTCCGTTTATAGAGTTTTTTTTTTTCAATTCTAGTCGGCATCTTTATTTAAAATTTTGATGAAATTGTCAATCTGTAAAACACAAAAATAACAAATATTATAGTTCACTACTAGCATATACCGTACAAATTAAAACCACAGATTCATTTCCTAATAGAATAAAGAAAATAACAGAAAGTCTCTGAACAAAGTTGGAAATCCTGTAGTGAATGTTGGTTCTAAATTTATCACACTCCATATCTGTTTTAACATTATAGACAGTTTTTTATTCTAATTTTTAAAGCATACAAACAGTACACTTTTTTCAAGAACTATCGGTCATCGTAGATGTTTTAATCTTTTTCACTACAATCTCTTTCACACTTCATGAGAACATGTCTTATCACTCTCATAAAGCACATCATCGACAAATATGTCAAGAAAACTGTCTTCACGAATGCTTTGCTATCAAATTTTTTTTATTTATTCAAAAGTTCATAATTTAGAAGAACTTCCAGCATTAGTTCATCAGGGACTTCCACAAGTCCATAGTCCTCATCTCCTTCTACCATCTCTAAGTAAGCTGAGTCTAAAGATATGTCCATAAAATCCTCATTTTCATCTATTTCCTCTCCAAACACCGCGTCTAAAATTTCCTCCATCACTTCGTTAATGATGTCAAAATGAATTTCATTGTCTTCTGAGCAATTCTCTATAACTAGACTGTTTTTATTCTTCTGTATCCTTTTAAAAAAATATAGAGACTAAATTATATCTTTTTTCAAAAATGTATAACTTAAAAGTATCTTTACTAATTTTTAAACTACATATATTTTTATAATTTCTAACTTATTAAGTCTATATATTGTAAGATACCACATTCCTCTTGTTTTGAAAAGAAATTGGCAATATCTTCTTTTTTCCATTAAATAATTACTGTTGTTAAAAGACATTTCACTGTAAAATTTATTTTTAGATTTTGTAGATATCATAAATATTTATTACCTGTACAATTAATTTTTAGAGACCCATTTTTTGAGTTCAACACTACAAAGTACAATATAAACTATATGCACTCTGAAATAAAGGATCACACTATACAAACCATAGTATTCACTTAACAGATTACTACTTCCCACAGAGACAGTTCCTATTATCTTTCAACAATATACTCACCATGTAAATGTCATAGCATATACAAAATGTCATACTAACCATGAAGAAACACCTCATAATAAAGCTCTGCATTAATATGTAAAACAGTGCCTATACATAGTATAATCACAGATATTCAGGAAAGATGCCCAGCACACCTAGAACCATATCATAATACCTCTCTGTAAATAAAGGAGAAAGACTGCCAAACATAATGCAACAAGATTTTAAAAATAATGAGCACTTCACAAGAATTAATGAAAGGAAACCTGAAAAAATTATACTCCAATGATCCGTAAATCTGAACTCCTTCCAAAAGAACACATGCACCAAGCTCATTAAAAGATCATTTCAACTGTCAATGGAGAACATCTCAAAATACATATCTAGTATAAGCAGATACAACCACATGTGAAAAATGTAAGATAAAATCATGTTCCCAACATTTTAAAAAATATTCTTTATTATTTTCATGAGCACCCAAAGAAATTGCCAAAGCAAAAAAACTAACTCACCTGAAAAAAAGAATATATTTCCTCAAATTCTATAATTCAGTAGGCAGGTTCTTGCTTTCAGGCACCAAACACTATAAAAAAAGAAATAATACAATTTAATTAACTTATTACAGACTTATTTCTTACACAACATAGAGCCATTATAGCAAAGAACAAGCATAACAGATGAATTCCCCCAAATCCTCTATCATTAAAATAAGATACAAAATGTCTCATTTATGAAAGCGTTGCGCCATAGATATGTCACTTTTTCCCATGTTAAAACTGATGCACCTGCAACAGTAGGCCTTCATAACTAAAAGCCCAAGTCACAAAAAAAACAAAGGCCTTATTTATGAAGACCTTGCGCTGCCGGTGCGTCACTTTTAACATGGGAAAAAGTGACACACCGGTGGCGCAAGGCCTTCATAAATAAAGCCCCATGTGCATAGACAAAAAACTACAGGGCCAGCCTTAGACACATGCAAGCAGTAGACCTGCACAGGACCACCAAACCCCAGGGGCCACCATGTTAATATATATCCTTAATATAATAATCCTCTGAGGATACATACATATTTGCGTGGCGGCCCATACCTGAAATTTGGCGTCCTCTGGCTCTGTTCCACTACCAAACACCCTGACCCCCCCCCTCTTCACTGAACTCCGCACTCCACCCCACCCGGACCCTCTGTTACAAAGCCCCCTACCTACGCTCCCTGCCCAGGGCCACCATGAGCCTAGAGCCACCCCTGGTAAATTTATAAGACACTGCAATAGTAAAACTCAAAGAATACGCAACAGGCTGAAAAACTAAATAGTAGATAAACACACATATTTTTTACATAATCCCATTGAAAAACATATAGTGATTTTTTTAATCTACCATGCATCTGGCACTCCAGGACCGCAATGAAAACTCCTGCTTTAAACCTTTACATTTCATTTTTAAACCATACACTTTCAATTACATTTTTTATTTATTTACAATTTCTGTAATGTTACACACCTTTTCAAAAATATACCAGTGCCTGTTATTATAACGATTTTTTTTCATTCTTCATCAGTGATATTTTTTTAACATATAATGAAAATCACTATAACTTTTTAAACGACAAAGCTAACGCGGTAAAAATAACTCTCCATTTTCTTCCCTTTAAGAATGTAGAATATCTACCCCACGCATGCGATCCTGGATATTTCCATCTGGCAGCGAATACCGACCTTGAATCGGAAGACATGAACAACTGCTCCATTGTCACATTTAGAAGTTAACGTAGCATCTGCTCACACACATATCTTTCACTAAGCTAATATTCACAGACAACAGCATTCGTTTAAAAAAAAAAAGTGACCTTCCTTTCCAATTTGCTGAAATGACTCCCTTATTTTTTAACGCATCCTCCACTTCAAACAAGCTATTTTTTTTGATAACTACTAAGCAATATTTAAGTGACTACTCTGCTAGAAATTTTATCAAGTCATTCTGCTACTCTTCACTCCATAGCCGGCGACCTATTTCTGTGGACTTCCTGTTGAACTGGCAGTGCTGTGACGTTTCTTTTACCATCTTGCTTAATTCAAAATGGATGTCCCTCCTGTCTTCGCAAAGGAGCCAGACCACTTAGAACTATTTCGACAGAGGATGCTTCACTACTACGGCACCTTAGCACTCTCGACTTTGAATACTTCATATCGATTATCATTTCGATATTCGTATTTCACCTGTGTGCAGCCTGTATTTCATTGCCTGAGCTGTGATTTCATGTGGGCCCTGGACTTATGTCTCTGCAACTTGGTACCTCCTGAAGCGAATTACAATCACCTCATGAATCCGTTAATTGATCAAGAACAGCTTTGTGACAACGGAGGATTTATGGCCTTTGCAGCGATACAAGGAGTTCTGGGTCATTGGAATATATTCGCAGCGGCGCAAGATTTCCTAACAGAGAGCTACATCGAAAACCCACCGAGCTGTCCTCTGATGGTAAAAGAGGCTCCGATAATAACAGATCATGAATACTGCTTTCCTCTTTTCAATTGGATGGCTGACATGTTTTCATATGATAACAGTGATTTCCTGTTAGAAGCAGTTGCTACCTACTTTGCTTACACAATGAACGGATGACTCTTTCCTAACAGAGAGCTTCATCGAAAACCCACCGAGCTGTCCTCTGATGTAAAAGAGGCTCCGATAATTACAAATCATGAATACTGCTTTTCTCTTTTCAATTGGATAGCTGACATGTTTTCAGATGATAACAGTGATTTCCTGTTAGAAGCAGTTGCTACCTACTTTGCTTACACAATGGACGGATCACTCTTTCCTAACGGAGAGCTACATCGAAAACCCACCCAGCTGTCCTCTGATGTAAAAGAGGCTCCGATAATAACAAATCATGAATACTGCTTTTCTCTTTTCAATTGGATGGCTGACATGTTTTCAAATGATAACAGTGATTTCCTGTTAGAAGCAGAAGCTACCTACTTTGCCTACACAATGGTTCGATAACTCTTATACAAGCCATTGACGTCCACATTTCCTTTTGCCTCCCTATGTTCTTCACGTTCTTTTGGATATTTTCTTAACAAGAACAGACCTATTGGCTTTACTAACAGTAGACATTATGATTTCGTGCTGGTTAACTTTTGGTCTTTTATGTGGACTAAATTTTTTTCTTCAGCTACTCGATTTTCAACTTTATTTTTTTTTAAACTCTAATCTCAACAATTGTATTGCATATCTTATCTTATGTTATTTCAAACGTACTCGAAGCAAAACTCGCTAATATATGCTACATGTGCCCTAATTAATGTGTAAATATAGAATGAGTTTTTTATAACTGTAAACGCCATTTCGCCTTTCATCTGCTTATTTCCGCCTCACACGCCTCTGCTCCTTTAATTTTCCATAAAAATAATGTTTTTTTAAATATATAAGAGAAAAATATAATCTTTCAATAATATTTCCATTGTTTTTCGTGCTGTATTTCAAATGCAATACTAGAACCTTCAAAAGATATCTCAATACAGTAGTTCTTCTCAACACTGATTTGCGAACGATACAACAAATTACATACATGCACCTCTCGCCATTTTGTCGCTTTTGGCGCCTTTTTTTCCCTTACACAATAGCATAACACAAACTTGATAGTGCTTCGCATGCAGAGAGCTGATTGATAAAGACATGATGTCTAACCATTAGCATTTTCATATATCATTCCTAAACTGAAAGGCCAGAGAGCTTCTTCCATTTATTAAAATATAATATACTTCCTTATAAGAGTGTACAATTAATTTTGCGAAACTATATTCATTTTTCATCAATTATAGCGTTTGCATTCCATGTACTGCTAACTATACCGATTACTTTGTTTTTTGCAATGTCTGCACTCATATTACATAATAATTTGCCTTGAAAACAGAGCATTTCTGAATAAACATTTGAAATATACACGTTCTCTCTTTTAATCCATAATCTCAACTGAAATGATTGCATATTGAAAGAGTATTCATGTGTTCCACGTAACCTCAGCTGGACTAACTTAATGTTTTCTTTTGTCGACCTGACTTACTCATACTAGAACCCGCAAGCCTATAACGGCCCGTGAACTCTTTCTTAGTAGGTCGCGCACCGTACAGACAGTTGTACCGCTGTTAAAACATTTTTTTATTACTGTTACCAAGCACCGCCGCAGTTCCGCTTGACTCAGACTTAATTACTGCTCCCCCGCTTCTACAGACCAGACGCTATGTCGTATTTCACTCCTTATCACGCTTTCATCTCCACAACAACAAACAGTTCTCCGCCAGCCACCAAAGAACAAACTGCAGATGCAGAGGCACTAACAAGTGAAATACGACATACCCTCTGCTCTGTGAAAGCAACCAAGCGGTAATTGTGAAAGAAAACATTCACTAGCGCTTCAAAAAAGCAATGCAATTATATAATTTTTTTTTAGAAAACGTTCCAACTACTTTGATGGGACTATCTGTGTGTGCCTCCACAGCAAAGTTCCTCAGCCCGGACTGAAGGCAGACACAGACAGACACACACACAATAAGATAACACAGGACAACGCAGACGGGAAACAGAAGGGACATGAAGATGCAGTCAAACAGCAGGACTGAGAGAGATATTTTTATACTCCGTTTCGTACCTCAATTTACGAACACATTTACTGCACAAATCTGTGTAAAACTTCATGTCAAAACTTTTCATTTTATTTCACTCGACCACCTCCCCTTCTCACCCCACCAGTGCAAGCCGCGGCCAGAAACCGTACTATAATTTTGTCGTCTAACAAAAACTTTGTGAATACCTTAATAATACCACTTTGGCCCCCTTCCCCCTCCCTCTCGCCCCACCCCACCCCCACCAGTGCAGGCCACGGCCACCAACCACACTGTAATTTTGTCGTCTGACAGAAACTTTAAGAATTCATTAAGCATTCGCATTTTTTGACGACGGTATCACTAGTAATTTACCATTTCTCTCTCTATCTGCATTATCTGTCTCTCTGCTAATATCATTTTTTCACTTCATGAACAACTTCTCTCATTATATATAAAAGCTTCAAAATCTCACATATAATTACTCTCTATATTATAAATATTTTATACTGCGTATTTTACATTTAAATGAAAAAATTAGTTTTAGAAATACAACACATTATGACAGCCAAAAATTAGTTTTCTCTCAGGCTACGAGGAAAATCAATCAAAGTTTGTGACTGAACAATATTTTACGGTACATGATAAAACAAACTGTTACAGACTTACCTTTACCAATACTTTGTACGATGTACAACAGTGACAGACACAAAACAGATATTCGTTTCACGGAACTCTCTATTAAGCTTCTATCACTGCAACCAAAATTCAATGGCACAGATTTCCAGTCAATACAGACTCATATAACTCTCTTCAGCCAATCATATTTCGTCACGCAAAATTGTAAAATCAAATTTACATTTCAATTGGTTGTCCCTCACAAAATTTTTAATGTCACGTAAAAGTCACCCATCACCCACTGCCATCTCTGGCTGTTTCCATGGTAACACCTCATTCTGCACCTGGCTGAAGACACAGGTCAAAAGTTCATATCTGAACGTTCTACAGCAAACTAACAAGACTGTTTTCCCTCCAGAAACACCTGCCTATCCACAGCTCTGTTACATGTCATTTTTTTGACACCCAATAGTACCTTTCGTTTTACATAAACATTAACATGCAACGTAGTCTTCAATCTTGAGGTATTACAATCAACCAATCATTTCTATTTTTTCAACCACACCCAGCCTCATTTTTTTTTTATCCTGACTTTCAGCTTCTAACTACCATTCCACTTCCAGAACCCATCGGAGGACGACTGATTATCCCTTGAAAATGAAGGTTTGGCTTTTAGGACACAGTTATATTCACTGGAGTGGAAAATATGCAGCAAGCAGACGAATTTCCAACCTTCATTTAGCAAATGTGCAGATAACGTGGATTGGCCAAAGAGGATTGAAATGTCACCAATTGATTCCATTGGTGAAAACTTTTATGCATCTCCCAGAACCAGACCTTATAATTGTGCACTGTGGTGGGAACGATCTAGGCACATTGACTGGGGTAGGTCTGGAAATGCTTCTAAAAGACACCTTTCGACAATTGATGACACTTTTTCCTCGAACTGCCTTGGTATATTCCAATATATGCCAAAGACAGAAATGGAATTGGTCCAATCAACATTGTGCACAAATTGGGAAAGCAAGGAGACATGTAAATAAATCTGTTTCTGCTTTCCTCAGAGATTATAGCATGGGTTCTATTTACCACAACAACTTGCGTTACCACATGCAAGACGTCTATAGAAGAGACGGTGTTCATTTCACGGATGAGGGAAACAGAATCTTCCTCTGCAACATCAGGCTCTGCATCGGTACTTACTTATAAATGCAGAAAAAACTCAATTAACACAAGGGCTCTTTTCAGAGCCACCTTATATCTAAGCACTCAAACTTCTGATTTATCTCCATTTTCACACTCTTGTAAATAGGTGTGCGCGACCGGGTGCGCGCACCCCGCAACTTAAAAAAAATATATATATATATATTTTCACGTTCAAAGGCCTTACTGCACCCCCTGAGAAAACCTACGCGGCCAGACAATCTCTACCTTCTCCCCTTTCCATGTTCCAACACTTTGAAATGAACAATATATTTACTTGCAGTGACAAAATGGCGGTCAACACTTCCTGATTTCCTTCGAATCGAACGTTAACAGACGTCACGCAGCAAAAAAAAAATCCGCTCACGCGCATCCGCTTGGGTGCGCTCACCCGTTCGCGCTTATAGATATATAACTGACTTTAACTTTAATTTTCTCAGCAACTACTGAACGGATTTACACCATTCCATAAAAAAGCGTAATCTGCGAACCGGACTACAGTTTTGCCAAATTTCTTATAAATCCATTCAGCCGTTCAACCTGTAGCCGAGTCTAAACGTCCTATGGAAAATAACATGGAGAAAACACGTTTTGGGACCCCCCTTTTATCTCAGCCCCCACTTGACCAATCCCCCCCAAACTTTCAGGGAAGGAGCGCAGCGGACCGAGCCATCTTCTTTGAGAAATTCGCAAAGATTCATCCACCAGGGCCAAAGGTATTCCAAATAGAATGTTGAGGATTTCCTATGGAAACTAGGTCCTAACTATAACTACCTACTGGCGACCGCCAGTAGGTAATATACATACAATATAAACATATATAATCTGTATATGTATATAAAGACAAATATAAATGCATGCATACATATACATATATGCATACAGATGCATGTTATTTACATGAAAGTTTAAAAAACACTAATAAAAGCAAAGCTAAAAAGCCACCTCATTACAAACAGAATGGCTTTAACTTAAACGAGGGCAAGATCTATTGCATTTTCAATGCTTGTTTACTTTGGTTCCATCAAGAAGGCATTCAGATGTGTCACACATTTGCCATAAATTCTGAATGTTAGCACTCTAGTTGCTCATCAAATCACTGTAGCAAAGCTACTGCTCACCAGGGAAGTCTGCTGCTGGTATTCAAAGTGCATGTTTCAGTCTGCATGTCAGAATTTTTTTTATGAAATAGAAGAGGATTTGAGAAGTCACTCAAAATGATCCCTAATTTTTCTTTCTGAAGCACTAATCATACTTTCTATGGCAAAATGAACCCCCTCATTTTGTTCCTTTTTAATTAAATGTTTTCAGACTTACCACTTCATTCCAATCAAGATGGCTTCTGGTGTGCCATACTTTTGTCATAAGTAAGACTGTTAGCGCTCTAGTTGTTCTTTAGAACACTGTGGGACATTCTGTCATGGGGCTATACTTGGGCTACATCTGGGTGATATTTGGGCTACATTTAGGCTCTTTTGTCTCTGGTGGCCATCTTGGGAGACTGCATGTCAGAATTTTTTAATGAAATTGAAGAGGATTTGAGAAGTCACTCAAAATGTGCCCTATTTTTTCTTTCTGAAGCTCTAATCATACTTTCTATGGCAAAATATACCCCCTCATGTTGTTCCTTTTTAGATTAAATGTTTTAAGAGTTACCACTTTATTCCAATCAAGATGGCTTCAGGTGTGCCATACCTTTGTAATAAGTAGGACTGTTAGCGCTCTAGTTGTTCTTTAGAACACTCTGGGACATTCTGTCATTTGGCTATACTTGGGCTACATCTGGGTGATATTTGGACTACATTTGGGCTCTTTTGTCTCTGGTGGCCATCCTGGGAGACTGCATGTCAGTATTTTTTAATGAAATAGAAGAGGATTTGAGAAGTCACTCAAAATGTGCCCTAATTTTTCTTTCTGCAGCACTAATAATACGTTCTATGGCATAATATACCCCCTCATTGTGTTCCTTTTTATATTAAATGTTTTAAGAGTTACCACTTTATTCCCATCACGATGGCTTCAGGTGTGCTATACCTTTGTAATAAGTAGGACTGTTAGCGCTCTAGTTGTTCTTTAGAACACTCTAGGAGGCTGCAGTAGAACACAAAGGAATCAACTGACAGTCTCTGTCCTTGTTGGATGTACAGGTTTTACTGAGAATGTCAGACTTCATTCTCACATGACTGAGAAAGATAATGTGAATTTACAGAAAATATGCTTTCAGTATAGCTTATAGATCCCCTTCCAAACCACTGTGGGAAAATCATGAGATATTAGTTTTCTTTCAAACATGATTCATGATATTACAGCAGAAGGCTTTTTCACATGGTAAAACCACCTTAGAACACACCACAATTCCTAAAATGAGTATGGTCTCATCAAGAAATGATTTATAATGTAACTAAAGTCCTAAAACCCTCTATTAACTACAATGCTTTTTAATGAGGTGCTATCATGTATATTGGTCCCAAGATGGCTGCCAACACTTCTTGGATGAAGTGCTGACAGCCTATCAGATCAGATGTGTGGTTAGGCTCCGCCCAGATATATATATTTTTTTTAACCTAAATTACTCAAAATCCATTGGAGCACATATCTTGAGACATAGCAAAGGCACATCGGGCTACCAGTCCCTACAATTTTGCCAAGTTTTGTGGAAATCCATTCAGCCGTTCTGGCTAAAAGTGAGTCCAACCGCCCTATGGAAATGAACATGGGGAAAACACGTTTTGGGATGAAGGCGTTCTTACCAT